>NC_046651.1:2314150-2637475 GCF_900324485.2 Mastacembelus armatus | reverse complement strand
TATATCAGGTCAGACACACACGTGCACACTGGCTCCCCCCACATAGCTGAAGGGTGAACCTAGATGTATTGACATCTAGTCACAGATTATTTAAGTCCCAGGATACCTGCATGTGTGTTTTTGTTAAAATATGTAGAACTGAATGAGGAGATTGAAAGATACAGTTTTGACTTTCTTTTCCCATCCCATACCTTCTCTTGGGCAGCCTTGTCTTCTCTCAGCCTTCTCATCTCATCAGCTGTCTCTTTTTATGTTGCCCCCTCCTTGTCATCATTATCATTGTTGAAATAACCCTTTAGTTTATGTCAGAGAAATGGCTTGGTGATTACATTCAATTGCATCATGGCAGCAAAGTTACTCCATTTCACACCCAACATTTTTTTTTTGTACTGAGAAATAAAGTCCAGCTTTCTGCTCTACAGCACATACTGGAGACAAGATTTACTTGTGCAGTATGTATAAATTTGTGAGTATGTGCATGTGTAGAGGGGTGTAGGTGACTTTAGCTCCTCATTAGGAGTAGTTTTCTTGGATGCGTTTGAGAAACTGGAAAGTGAGAGAGATGGAGGTGAAAAAGCGAAGCTGTCTTAAAGAAACAACAGCATATGTCCATGTGTGTGAGTGGAGAAGTGGTGGGGGGCTTGCTGTCACTTTACATTTTGGAAGCATTCAGGCCACAGTGGGCTAACAGACAAACAATCCATCCTGATCTCACATGCTCAATTTAAATCCAATTGGATTGGAGAGAATTGGATTTCCAATCAGGGGGTGATTTCTTTTCAATTTTAAGACATTATAAGTCTTTTTCTGCTTTTTTTGCCCTGCTCTGCTCTCTGGAAGTTTTCAACTTGACCCCACTCAGGAAATGCTCAGAAACAACATATATTTATGTTTTAGCAAAGTCACGGGCATTGAGATCACTGACTTTTGTCCATTGAAGTAAATAAGGTGCAAATTTAATAACCTTTAACAACAGTTAAAATGGTGACAGGAACAGAGTTTTCTTAGTAGGGAGCAGGGCAAATTCTTTTTAAAAACGGTTTTCTTTTAAAAAAAAGTTTTCAGATCAAGAGGTGCAAGATTCGATCTGTTAACACCTCACCTCACCACACCTCATTTTCCTTAGAACCTAATTAATAATTGTTCACAGGCTTTTTTCATGGCAATATTTAATTTTTCATGCGTTTTAATGCTAATTAAATGTATTAAGAACAATATAATTTACTAATTTTGTAAAATAAATATTAACGTGAATTCAGCTAAATTTCCATATAAGATATAATACTGTATACATTTTTTAGTACTTTAGAGAGAACACAAAGCAACCGTAGAGGAACCGTTTATCTTTACATTTTTTTTAAGGCAAGGCAAGGCAAATTTATTTGTATAGCACCATTCATACACTACGCAATTCAAAGTGCTTTACAAGGCATATAATTACATTAAAAGCATGGGAAAGAGCATCTAAAAACAAAGACATTTAACATAAAATAAATTTAAATCAAATAAAGTAAATTAAAATAAGATGTAAAAGCACATTAAGAAAACAAGGATGAACAATTATTTGAAGGCAGCAGTAAACAACAGTGTTTTTAGTCCTGATTTGAATGAGCTGACAGTTTGAGCAGACCTCAGGTGTTCAGGAAATTTGTTCCACAAGTGAGGAGCATAGTAACTGAATGCTGCTTCACTTTGTTTGGTTCTGGTTCTGGGAACACACACTAATACATCTTGAATATATTTTGGTCCACAACCATTTAGTGCTTTATAAACTAGCAATAAGATTTTAAAATCTATCCTTTGACTAACGGGAAGCCAGTGTAGTGATCTGAGAACTGGTGTGATATGGTCCAATTTCCTGGTGTTTGTATGGACTCTGGCAACAGCATTCTGAATTAGCTGCAGCTGCCTGATTGACTTTTTGCTAAGACCTGTAAACAAGCCATTACAATAATCTAACCTACTGAAGATAAATGCATGAGCAAGTTTTTCTGCGTCTTGTTTAGACAGAAAACCTTTTATTCTAGCAATGTTTTTCAGGTGGTAATAGCAAGATTTAGGATGGATTTTATGTGGTTGTTAAAATTCAGGTCTGAGTCAATGATTACACCAAGGTTTCTGGCTTGATTTGTAGCTTTCAATGACATGGAGTCAAGGTGAGCAATGACCTTTGACCTTTCATTTTTGGGGCCAAAAACAATCACTTCTGTCTTGTCTGTATTAAGCTGGAGAAAATCCTGGCACATCCATTCTTTGACTTGATTAATAGACTCACATGAAATTAGAGGACTATAATCATGAGATGATACTGATATATAAAGTTGGGTATCATCTGCATAGGTATGATAGTCAATGTTGTAGTATTCCATAATCTGAGCAAGGGGTAGCATGTAGATGTTGAATAAGAGAGGACCAAGAATAGACCCTTGAGGAACCCCACATTTAATTTTTGTTCGCTCAGACCCGTAATTACCAAGTGAGACAAAATAGTCTCTATCTTGTAAGTAAGATTTTAGCCAATTTAACACTGTACCAGTATCTCCCACCCACGTTTCTAGTCTATCAAGCAGCACATCATGATCAACTGTGTCAAATGCAGCACTGAGATCCAGTAGTACTAAAACAGAGGTTTTGGAGTCATCATTATTCAAATGTAAATCATTTAAAATTTTAATAAGTGCAGTCTCAGTGCTGTGGTGTGCGCGAAATCCAGACTGAAGTGCATTAAAAAGATTGTTTTGCACCATAAAACTGTGAATTTGTTGAAAAACTACTTTTTCAATTATTTTTCCCAAAATGTAAGATTTGATATTGGCCTGTAGTTACTTACTGCTGAAGCATCTAGATTAGGCTTTTTAAGAAGAGGTTTTATAACAGCAGTTTTTAAGGCCTGGGGAAACTGCCCTGACTGAAGAGAACTATTGACAATCTGCAATACATCTGGCGCTAAGCTGTTAAAAAGATTTTTAAAAAAATTTGTTGGTAAAATATCAAGGCAGCATGATGTAGATTTTAATTGTAGAAGCGTTTCTGCCAGAGCTCTGTGATCAAGGAGATCAAAATGTTCTAGATTTACTGGAGAACAAGGAGGCACAGGTGATATTGTCATGTTCCTTGGATTGCAGCTAGATATAGTTTGTCTTACCTTTGATATTAGGTCTGTGAAAAAAGCTGCAAAATCATTGCATGACTTTTTCTACAGCAGTTCAGAAGGAACAGAGGGTGCTGGGTTTGTGAGTCTGTCTACAACAGAAAACAATGTGCAGGCATTATTGCTGTTTCTATTGATAACCTCTTGCATTTTTTAATTTTTGGTTATATTTGTGAAGACTCTCTTTGTACAAGCTGAAATGAACCTGGAGTTTGGTTTTTCGCCACTTGCGTTTTGCCTGTCTGCATATTCTTTTCTGAATTTTAACCACTGTGGCATTTCTCCAAGGTGACTTTTTTCTTGCTGACAATACCTTGGTCTTAACTGTGGCAATGGAATCAATTACAGTCATAACTTTGGAGCTGAAACTGCTTAAAAGATCATCAACAGGGGCTGATGGCATGGTTGGTGATGGTGCAAAAGCCTGAATGAATAATGCACAGCTCTTCCCGTTAATATTCCGCTTTTTGACTACCTCTGTTTCACCTGTGTTCAAAACAGCAGGGGTGGTTGTTTTAAAAAAAACACAGCAATTATCAGAAAGAGCAACATCGGTCACCACCACCTCAGAAATATTAAGACCTTTAGAGATTATTAGATCCAGTGTGTGTCCTTTGATGTGTGTTGGATATGTTACATGCTGAGAAAGCCCAAAGTTGTCCAGGATGTTCAAGAGTTCGTTTGCACTTGCATCATTGAGATTATCAACATGAATGTTAAAGTCACCCACTAAAACAATGCAATGAAAATCAATGCATACAATAGATAGTAATTTAGCAAACTCGTCAAAAAAAATGTACATTGTACTTTGGGCGTCTATAAATAGTTACAAATGTTGCTCGACAGGAGGATTTGGTATGAAGAACAACATATTCATAGGAGTCAAACTTTCCATATGATATGTTTTTGCATTTGAGGCTATCATTAAATAAAATGGCAACCCCATCTCCTTTCTTATGTATTCTTATTTCACTCATGAATCTGAAATTTGGAGGGGTTGATTCAATAAGAACTGCAGCATTATTATTTTATTATTTATTATTATTATTTTAAAGGGCAATGTAAGTGAAAGTGAAAGTGACTTATATGGCCAAGTATGGTACTCTGCATTTAACCCAATGCAAGGATGCATGTGAGTGGAAAAGGTCACTCAAGTCAAGAAGCGATTTAAGGTCAGCCTTAGAAGGAGAATATGACGCAGGGTAAGATATGTGAAGAAGCATGGCACGTATGGAAGGATCAAGATTTTGAGATCACACAAGAATCACGTGTAAGGAGGCAGGTGGCATAGCCTATGCCTGGGTGTCAGTGTCACTAACTGGAGTTGCTAGGTGGGTGGGTGGCAAAAAGGTTGCAGGTTTGGGTACCTGAAGTGTTTCCCTGTTCCTGCTATGTTCAGTTTGTGGGGCAGTGCACTCACTGGGAGTCACAATGTTTGAACCATAGCACTGGGGTTTGTGGACATGGTGAGGCTGTATGGGCAGAGGTGTGTGCACTTGTGCCCATAGTTTTGCTTGTTTTAGGTTGATGAGCAGCTCAAAGCAGCTAAGGAGGTCCTGCAGAATCAAGATCAGAAATGTACACTGGATGTACAACTTTCATAGGCACAATAACCAAGTGAACAAGCATGTAGCTTTCAGCGTTTACCTGTAGCACTTGTCATCTTGCATAGTTTATCAAAGAGCAGCGATGACATCACTGGGACATTGCACCAGTGTCTAAGCGAGCATTGTGCTGAAGTGTGTTTTCAAACGTAAAATGCAAGAAGAGTCTCTGTGTAGGACCTCGTACGGTCAGGTTGCACAGTAATTGTCGAAAAGGTGGTTCAGTCTGACTATCTGAGTCAAACTGCTGTCTGTCTCCCAAGCTGGTCTACCTATCCACACAGATTCGTCCAGGTTTTGTGAGTTTGTCGATGCCTAAAAGTTAATTCTAATACAATTAGATATATTGTATATGTAAATATGTGCAGTTTTTGTCTGTGTTACGTTAGTATGATTTGTTTATGGTGGTCTTTATGGATGCAGTAATTTTTGTTGTTTTTGCTTGCCAGAGAAAAACTGCTAACAGGACAACCAAGTTACACATTTCCCCATTCCCTGGATTCAGTTTTCTTCTGCTGCATTGGCTTTTTTGTCTTTTTCCTCCTGCGATGCCTGTTTTATAATTCCTCTTCATGTTGGTTCTGGTGTTCAGTCTCTTTCTGTGCTGTTGAATTAAAGCTTGAACACTGGTATGTGGGTATCCTTAATGGAAGTGTGTTTCAGTTTTGTGTGAAGTCGCAGTTGCGTGCTGTCAGATTGAATAGTGATGTGCAGGTTCTGGTGATAAATGAGGTGCTTCAAGTGCATATTGTAGGTGACTACACAGTAGGGTCTATTTGACTTTAAATGAGAACGTTTTTTCATACTGTATGCTCTGTACTGTAGCAAAAAATCATAGTACTTTTCTGGCTATTAGGTCCCTTTTTAGTTGGCTGGCTTAGGCAGTTGCCTACCTTGTTTATTGGCAAAGTGTGTCTTAATCATAACACACATAATTGCACTGTCACTGACTTGAGAGCTGCTTGTCCTAAACCTGTTCAGTCATCATTCCTGTGTCACTGTTATTTATCTGGAATCCAGCACAGCCTCTGACAACTGTGTGCCAGAAGTCTGTTTGTTTCTATCTGCCATTCACAACCACGCTTTTCATTCCTGTCATGGTAAATGAAGATATCTTTATTTTTTAGTAAATAGCCTGTTGCTGCTTTAAAAATCCAAGCAGTTTGAGGGGGGATGAGGGGAGATGCCATCCCCCTTATTAGCATGTATGCTGAAACAAACGCAAGACGGGAGGAGGTCAGAGGCATATAAATAAATAAGTAAAATTTTAAAATTTCTCTATAACTTTCATTTTTAATAAACAGATCCCCCCAACATGTGTACATACATGATTGTGAACTGTAGTTCCAAATATTTCATGTTTATTTTCAGTAATGTTTAAGTTGTTTAGGAGATGAGTTTTTTCCTGACAACTGGCTGTATGAAGCTGTAGTGTTATCTTTTGTATTTTTTGTCCTTCAACGAATTCAGATGCTAAAAATTCCAAGGGGAATTTTTTTTAAATAAAAAATTTCAAAATAAAAATAAATTATAAATTATTAAATAAAATATATTAAATATATTAAATAAAAAAAATTTCAAAAAAGAATTTTAAATTTAAAACAAAAAACAAAAAAAAAAGTAAAAATTCCAATAAGTTAAAATGGCCCTACTTGTATTGTGAGAAATATGAGAAAACTGTGCCTGAATAAACGCTGCATAAAATTTAAAGGTGTATTTACTTTTTACTTTAACCCTCTGGGGTCTAAGGGTGTTTTGGGGCTCTGGACAGGTTTTGACATGTCCTGACATTTGTGCTTTTTTCAGTTGCTTGTAAACATATTAATGGCTAAAGGCTGATAACACTGTAATCAGCACAAACTGGGCTACAATAATGTGTGAGTAGCATGTTTATACGTGATTGTGTTTTTGAGAAAACATTATGCATTATTTGAGTCATCTTGTTCACTCATTCACAGAAAACAATACACTGATTAAAATTTTCTGACACTTTTTTGAGTTGAGAAGACATATGCAGGAAGGTGTGTCTGAGCATGAATAGTCATGTGGTTTACCTGAGAAGACAAAGACCCACATAATGAGCCTTTCAGTCAGGAATGTGGCTCAGAGTGAATTAGTGCAATTCAATGCAGATGCAAATGTTCGTCATCTGAGTTGCATTTTTCCTCTCAGGACAAAGTAAACTATTCATCACTGCCTGGAACCATCCAAAGTGCTTCTTCACCCGCATAGCGTGCCATCATCCAAACGTGCAGAAAAAGTGAGTAAATTCTATGATGAAGCTTGACGTTTTATGCCATTTCTCGGGGGCGTGCATAGAATTATCTGGTTCAACCTCAGATTATTTCCATATGAACAGTGTGCTAAGTGCGAGGCTGGATCACATTAGCTATAATGAGGTGAGACAGGAGAAACTGTACCACACCTTACTTTCATATGGATTACGTAAAGAGATCACTTATTTTCAACTTGAATTTTTTCATTTAAAAGAAAACATTTCAATCTTTCTAGCCATATATTTCTTATTTTTATGAGGCACGTATGTGTATGTTTTGTATATGTTTTATTTGCGTGTCTGTGAAGAGAGATGACAGAGACAGAGAAGACAGAGTGCAGCCTGTCTGCTTTCTTTATTTTACAAAAGCACAGCGTTTTGTTGTCGTTATGAGGGTATACAACTAAAACTACACCCTTTACAGATTCAAATGATATATTGCTCTTATCTGTACGAGTCATTTAAGTTTGGTTCGGTGTTATAAGGAGAAGATGCCACAAAACGCGAGGGTTAAAGACCATGGGCGATGGTGGATGCATTTAAAAAAGGGTTAAAACTAAAGCTAAAACTAGCTTATCTAAGCTAGATTTATTTTTTACTAGGCCCATTTTAGACTGTTTTAACCAATTGTTATTGTGCTGTTCTTTTAACCTTCTGTACCACTTTGGGATTTGTTTTCAAATGCAAGGTAAATAAATTTTATTATTATTATTATTATTATTGTTGTTACTATTATTAGTTAGTGTCACCAGTCAATGTAACCTGCGTGTGTTTGGACTGTGGGAAGAAGCTGGACTGCCTGGAAAAATCTCATGCAGAAATGGGGAGAACATGCAAACTCCACACAAAAAGGCCCCAGTCAGCCTGCAGGTTCACAACCACAACCTTCAGGCTGTGAGGCTGTGTTTGTGTTACTTAATTTACTTTTGTTTAAATGTTCTCAATGTTGGGTTCCTGGTATTTGTGCATTCTTTCTAAAACATCCTTCCATAATGGACAACTACAAAAATGTGCATATTTTAACTTTCTTTGGCCACAACAGAATTTCACTGTACAGAGAAACATGTTTTCCTTACTGTGTTTATGACAGTAAACACTTTGACTCTTGAATAAGCAGAGACCGAGAGGGAGAGAGATGAAGAGTGATAAAGTGAAGAAAGTGAATCCGGGAGAACAGGAAGTGCTAGAGCAAATCATGAAGCAGAACACAGTGAGAAATGGGATGGATGAGATACATGAGAGCTTTTTACACTTCCATGTCGCAAGTGGTTTCTGTCAAAATGCAGCACTCCTGAAATGCCTCAGTAGGCCTCTTACAGCCCCTAATAACATTCTCACAACACTCTCATTACCTTCTCAAAACACTCCTCTGCTGCTGAGACACACACACACATATAAGTGCACTCTTATGCTGATGCTCAAGCACACAAAATATACAAGCAACAACACACAAACACGCACATTCAGCTACATATCCTCCTCCCTTCCCCTGCCCCCACCCTGTTTAACAGGGTAAGTCTGACAGGATGGATTGTCTTAATACCACAGGGAGAGTGGGTTGGAACGCTGGTAAATAAATAATCAATGACAGGGAAAGAAAATATTAATATTCATAAGTTGTGTCACAGCGTTAGTCTGCATGGATTTCCCCACTGTGGTTTGTTACTCACACAGAGCTGGAGACTGAGAACAGGACCAGTCCTGTTCATTAATTTAGTCAGGGTAATATTTCAATAAATCATACAGTGACAGTGGTCGAGATGTATGCAGTCCACTACCAAAGAGCACACCATACACTTACAGCATGGTGTTGTTTGTTGATGAGCTGTGTTGGAAGGGATTTGATACTTAATGATGTAAGGTGATTTTATTAGTACCTCCATTACATGTGCTCATCTTTAGATTGTCATAGACAGATTGACTATTTGTCTAATAGGATGTGGAGTTCCCACTAAAACAGAAGTTCTACATAAACACAAACCATTTTTGACATTAGGACTGAATGTTGGCACATTGTTTTACAAAATGAGGGTGATAAAGTCACTTTTCAAACACACCTTGACATGTTGGTACCTGCTTCTTTGTCTTCCATATCAGTTGATGTGACCAGTCACAGCTGTAGTTCATTAGGTCAGTATTTAAATCCTTGGCTTTTTTTTTTTCCAACCCTCAGGGGTCGACAAACACACTGGCACGTTTTGTGGCATCTTCTCCTGATAACACAGAAACAAACTTAAATTACTCTGTCAGAGCAATATAGCATTTGAATCTGTAAAGCGTCTAGTTTTAGTTGTATACACTCATAATAACAAGAAAATGCTGTGCTTTTGTAAAACAAAGAAAGCAGACAGGGTGAGCTCTCTGTCTTCTCTCTCACCTCTCTTCATAGACACGTAAATAAAACAACCTGAATAACCTATGGACATTTTCAAACTGAAGTTTGACTGGCAATAAGGATTTCTGCAGTATTTGAAAGCGGCTTAGCATGACATGACATGACATGGCTTAGATGTATCATGGTGACTAGCATAGCTAACTCAGCTGGCTATAGAGTCTACCTCTTCATCATTTTGACCTGGGATCCAAAGATTATTCATTGGTGAAGTACTATGAGGCAGTTAGAAGAGAGCCTTTGGATTATATTTTCACTGGACATCGCATACTGGAGTCTAAGCAAGGACCAAAAGAGTAGTGGTTGCACCGCCATTTTAGGACACGTTTTGAAAGGAGTGGCAAGTGACAACTTCACAAAGGCAGGGAATATCATAGCTCCTGAATAGACAGGATTTGGGTGCATTTGGCTCTATGCATTGATATAGGTTGTTATCATGTCATTCTTTCAGCTCAGAAAATGGTAAATAAAGGGTCCTTTCACAAATAGTAGGTTTTATGTGAAGGATGAGTCAGAGAGGAATGCAGCTGACTGCAGCTGCCTACAATGACTATAGATGTCCTTTGTTCAAGTTAGTGCAGAAGATCTGCACAAGTTTAGGTCAAACTGGGGATACATCCGTTTGAAATAGGGATTTGGCTCTTCTGGTGTGGTGTGGCCATCAGAGGAGTTCGCCAGATCGGACCAAGGACTCCCATTCATGTCTCTCTCCTCTGACTCAGTGAAATCAAAACATTTTGTTTTTCTCCTTGACATACCAAGTGTAAGCATTCGCATTTTTTTTCATTTGGTGGAATAAATGGCATTGTGGATGACGGTGGACTATTCATTATGGGGACTCCTTTCTTGGATTATATTTTAAAGACTGAAAAAACGATTATCAGTAACAGTGATTTTCATTTAAATAGACAAATAGATTAATTTTGGATTAATTTATGGAAAGAAAAATTGAATGAGTTTTGTGTTATTGTGTTTTTTGTTAAATAATTTGCGACGCGCGCGTCTTCACCTGAAGTGTAATAATTTTACATTTATTTTGTTACGGGATGTGATGATGGGTAAACCTGATGGTCAGGAGATAAAGTAATTATTTATTTTCTAGTGCTAACAGGATTTAGTGGGTTTCCGGCAGGTTAATTAGTCTTGATCTAGTTTTTTTTTTTTTTTGTGTAACTGTTTCATTAAAAGAACCCCTTGAGTGCTAAAATTAATTAAACTAATTTCCATAGTTGATCATTACAGATGGTGCGAAGTATGGAGCTGAAATATAATGTACAATTTACAATTTTGGAATGTAAAGGATATTTTAAACATTGTTTGAAACTGAATTTTGAGGGAATCGTTACACAGGTATTATTATTATTATTATTATTTCTCATTATTATGTATGAGAAATTGAATGGCATTCAGATATTTGACAGGGTTTGTTCACTTACATCTTTATCTATTATCATAAATGCACAAATGGCTTCTGACGAAAATATCCAACTCCTCATGCCACAACTGGTTGAGCTAGATTAAGGCACTTTTGGTTCTGGTCAAGGCACCCGTGCATCTACTCCCACCTCTGTTCATGAAGATAGTGAGTAGCACAGGGAGCTATACAGTGAGCCCAGAGGTGATGCATGGGTATCTACGAAAAACCCGGAGGGGGAAGTTACATCCTTGATTAGCTCTCTACACATCTGACCAGGAGGATGAATTGGGTGGGGCTAATAGAGATAACGGTTCTTACCTGGGTCTGCCTGTCCCCACCTCCGTTACTACAGATTTAGGCGCAGTTATAGAGAGAGTGAATTCAGATTTCAGAGATTCTGTCTATAGTGCTCTAAATAAGGACGATAGCATTAGGAGTTACGTGATAAAAACATTGAAGAGCTAGAGCATCGGGTAATGTCCACCCTTAAAAAGTTCAAAGTGCAATTGGTGGAATGTTTGCAATGGAGGGATGAGAAGTGGAAGATGGAGCTTCAATGGAGGATGTGTGCCAGCCTTGTGGCTGCACTGAAATCTCTCTTCAGTCTTACTGCTAGTTCTTATCCACCTCAAGTGCGCTCAGGCCCAGATCAGGTCTCTCATAGGGATGTGGCTAAGACCCCAACTACCACTAAGGGTCTTTCGAAAAGGCGTGTAACTCCCCCTAGCGCTATCACTCATAGCCAGATACTTCTCCCTAGTGGCAGAACTCCAGCAATTAGGGTCCCCTTTACTCCTTCTCTAGGTTCCTCCACTGCCATAGATACACGAAAGATCCGCAAGGTAAATTAAACACTGGTCGACTCTCAGAACACTGGCACTGAGTCTGAACTGTGTAGACTAGTGTGAGACCTTTTTGGCTATTAGGCCATTAACGGATGCAGAACTTGTTGGCACACTGTCTGGAGTTCTCAAAGGATCAGCCCATAGATGGTCGTGTGTGGTAAAAGATGAAGTACATAACTGGTCAGAATTTAAGGAAGCTTTCCATGCAGCTTTTCTTCCTCCAGATTACCTTACTGAGGTAGAAGAGAAGCTGTGGGACATGGTGCAGTTGCCAGACCAATGCTTGAGAGTCTTTGCCTATCGTGCTCTTTGCCTAAAATGGAAGCATGATATCAGTGAAACGGACTTGGTGAGGAAAATCCTGAACAATTGCAATCCACGCATAGCTGGTTGATCTAGAGGCACTGTCACAACAGTCAATCAAATGGTGAAAATTGGGACTTCATCCAAGGAGTATTGGAGCAAGGTGGATCAACAGAAGCAAAGGAAAAGTACACCAGGAAATATCAGGATAAGGCCTCCTCGAAGAAACCTGCAGACGTGACCATTGTCCAACATGGAAAGAAGGTTCCACTGGCACTTCTACACGTTCCAGTAACTGAGGGGATAGCAGTGCTGCACTGTGTTTGATACAGGTTGCACATTTACACTTATGAGGAGAAGGAGAAGGATTCAAACCAAGTGATAATCAAAGCTTTGTCCTAGCCAATGGAAAGACGCATGGTGCCTTAGGGAAAGTTCAACTGCTGTATTGCTGGCATGAGATGATGTGGTCGGTGGATACTTATGTAATGGCTGGTCTGGCCTTTTCCATCATTCTGGGGAAAATGAATGGGGCCCAGAGGTTACACTTTCCATTAATTCTTGCCACCCCCTAGGGCAGTAGGACCCCTCAGGGGTACCCTCTCTAATTCAGGGCTCTATATGGTTGTACATTCAGCTGGAACTGAAGAACTGTCATAGTGAAGAAAAGATCTCCTTTTTCAGGCCATCCACCAGAAGTCATTAAGCTGCTCCAGGGCTAGCCCGAGGTGTGCTCAGGGAAACTAGGAAAGACCACGGTGCATCTGACCCTTAACCTGGAAAAGTGTATGTTCTTCCAGACGGAGGTAAAATTTCTGGGCCATGTGGTGTCTGGGAAGGGAGTTAACCCTCTGGGGTTTAAGGGTGTTTTGGGGCCCCGGACAGGTTTTGACATGCCCTGACATTTGTGCTTGTTTCAGTTGCTTTTAAACATATTAATGGCTAAAGTCTGATAACACTGTAAACAGCACAAACTGGGCTACAGTAATATGTGAGCAGCAAGTTTATACATGATTGTGTTTTTGAGAAAACAGCATTCATGCATGGTTAGTGAAAAACTACAATTTTTAAGTCTAAGCAAGTTCAAGCAAACGTTCGTCATCTGAGTCACGTTTTTCCTCTGAGGACAAAGTAAACTATCCGTCTGTGTGGAACATATGAAGCGCTCCTTCACCCATGTAACGTGCCATCATCCAAATGCACAGAAAAAGTGAGTAAATTCTATGATGAAGTTTGACGTTTTATGTCATTTGTTGGGGGCATGCACATAATTACCTGGCTCACCTCAGATTACAGTGGTGTGAAAAAGTGTTGGCCCACTTCCTGATTTATTTTTTTGCATATTTGTCACTCTTTAATGTTTCAGATCAAACAAATTTAAATATTAGTCAAAGATAACACAAGTAAACACATCATGCAGTTTTAAATGAACAGTTTAAATGAAGGTTTTTATTATTAAGGGAAAAAAAAATCCAAAGGCCCTGTGTGAAAAAGTGTTCGCTGAGATTCAGGTTGTTTGATTTACGTGTCTGTGAAGAGAGATAACAGAGACAGAGAAGACACAGTCTCCTGTCTGGTTTCTTTATTTAACAAAAGCACAACGTTTTGTTATTATGAGTGTATACAAATAAAACTAGACCCTTTCGAATGATATATTGCTCTTATCTGTACGATCAAAACTGACTGAATTTAAGTTCCATTCGGCGTTATCAGGAAGAGATGCCACAAAATGTGCCGGCGCGTTCATCGACTCCTGATGGTTAATGGCAGCTTCACTCGAAGATTAAACCAAAATAATAAAGTGATACCTGTGTAACAATTATAGATGATTGTTACACTCTGCCCCTCTCAGGCCTCTGGAGGCATAGGCAACCACTCCCTCCCCTTCCTCTGGACCAATACTGCCCCCAAACCTATGTCACTGGCGTTGGTGTGGACATCAAAAGGTAACATGTAGTTGGGCTCTACCAGAATAGGAGCACTGACTAATGCTTCTTTCAGGTGTTCAAAACTCTGTTGGCACTTTTTGGATCAATTCCACCCTACATCTTCTCTTCAAACGATTCAGTGGAGCAGCCCGATCTGCAAAGTGGTCAATAAATTTGTGGCACCATCCAACAAGACCTAAAAACCTCTGTAGGGATTTGACGTTGGTGTGAGTTGGATAGGATGTTACTGCCAGGGCTTTCTCTGGATCCACCTTAAACAATGGACACAGTAAACCTTTGTACTGTGTTTACCTGCTATATCATCTTATCATTCAGTGATAGGATGCATCTTTTACTGAAATTCTGCACACTTCTTGTTGTATACCTTAGCTTCAGAGCCAGTATTATCTGCCTGAATCTCATATTTTTAATAACACTACAGTATACAGGTGTGTGCCCTTGTACAGTAAAGGAAACAGTTCTTAACTTCAGTACCTAACAAATGTGGTCCAAGGAAGGACAGACACCACAACCTTCTCCTGGCACACGCTTTCTCCCTTTACATACTCTGTCGCATCACTTTCTTCCTTTTGCCATAATTATTACAGCAACTAAATACAACATGGAATAACCAGCTGGCATATATACAGAATTGAATAATTTCTTATAGTAGCATTATCTTTAAGAAATGGACAAGTGATTAACCAAGGCACGAGATGGTGCTTACACACCAACCCATTTGACTTTCGCCTTACTGATTAATAGGTGTTATCAGTGTACTATTTATATAGGTCAGTAGAAGCCTACTACACCTACTGGAGACAATGCAAAACAATAGCGATTAGCAACATACACCAGCATTAGCATGTACTGATATTGCCAATGCATTTTTTTTGGTTTTATTTCCTAACCCTAGCCAAGATGTTTTATTTCCTAAAATTAACCGAGATGTTTTATTTACAAAACCAAAGATGTGTTATTGCCTAAACCTACCCAACATGTTTTAATGCCTAAATATAACTTAGTTGTTGTGCTTAAACTTAAGGATGTAACTTACGTAATCTACGTAAAGACGACATTGAAGACCTGTAGGATAAAAACAACCTACTGAACCTATCAGTAGGTTCCAGTTGGTGAATAGGGGTCTACTGACCTATATGAATAGGACTTATGTACACTGATAATGCCTATTTAATAGTGAGATAACAGTCAAACTGGGTGCACACACAGACAACACACATGACATGTAACACTCCCTGGATCCATTTCTTCCTCCATGTCGCACTACAAGTTTTCTCTCCATCATAACCTGTACACTCACTCGATTCCACTCTCTAGTTAGTTACGTCTTTTACGTCGTGTCGCCATCCATGGAGGTTGAAAAAGTAACAAGTCTGTTTTGATAATGTAAGGGGTAGAAAGTACAGATATTTGGCTTTAAATGTAGGGAGTAAAAGTAAAAAGTCCTCAGAAAAATAAATATTCAAGTGAAGTACAGATACCTGAAAAATATACTTAAGTACAGTAACAAAGTATTTGTACTTCATTACTTCCCATCCCTGCTGGCTTCACTAGTCCACATTTTGAAGTGTCTTTGGGCAAGACACTGAACCCCAAGTTGCCCCCGGTGGCTGTTCCACCGGTGTATGAGTGATTTTCTGAGCAAAGGGGCAAATAGTGTAAAAACGTTTTGGATGCACTTTCGTGTAGAACAGAGGTCTACAATAAGATTATTGATTAATGTAAACCTTTTTTTTGTACCACAAAGCCAGTTTTCTGATTTAACAAAAGAAGCCAATCTTCTCACTATTTAAGACATACATGTCCTATAAAAAAAAATGTCATTAGAGATCAAGATTTTAATCTAAACATTCACAATAATAAATAAATAAAAACCAATAATATGACCATAAATCTGACCAAGAATTTGATGATGACTGTTGATATTTAGTATATGTACACATTTTGGTTGATACCCTCCCTGATTATTGAAAGTTGTTACAATATTATTATTGAAATTATTATTCTGTCTGCTTATTGAAGATGCAAAAAGTCATACATTTCGGTTGCACATATGACTAAAACTGTCTGTCTTTTTGGTGTGTGTGTTGTTTTTTTTTTTTTTTGTTGTAGTGGGACATATAACTGAAGACATATCCAGAGGTTTCATCTGCTTCTTCAACCTCCAAACGTAAGCAGGCGACATTTCTCGGTTTGCTGCCATTATTCATAATTTCTCACTCATTTTCCTCGTTAACAGTCACTTCCACAACTTCTCTTGGCCTGGTTTTAAATTACAGGGATGGAGTGAAAACTGAACACTGTCAGTGTTGTTTTGTTAACTGTTTAACAGTTAACACTGTTTTGTTATTAACAGTGTTAAAAATTGTATTTTTTAATTTGATTACAGTTTTTCCTCAATTGCTTCAACACATTTGTTGACTGACAACAGATTTTCCAGTTAACACACAGGCTGAAACTGAAGCTCAGTGGCCAAAATGACTAATTTTGTTTGCAAAATACTCCAATGCTCACAAAACTTTAAACATATGCAACAAAAACAAATATTTCCACCAGACACTACAACTTGTGGTCAAATTAATATATTTTCCATCAATCGGTACATATTGGACAACAACATACAAAACACAGCTCTCAATGTGAAATTACACTGTTCAAACAGAGAAGTTTTGAATATAGTCAAATACTATAAATATTTTAATACTACATATTTTTTGTAGTATTACTGTAAAATAAAAATTAAAAACACATGTACAGACACACACAGCAAATTATTCCAGTTGCATGTAACTGTATGGTAAAAACAAGGCATTACAAAATCAAATGCATACCTGCAAATCATAGTCACTTTTTCAAAACTCTTCACACAATTCTCCTAACCATCTTTCAGCTTGGCACAGCAGTTCATTTCACATTCAACATGCACAAAAACTATCAAAACACTTCATACATGTCTCAGACCAGCTCATTCTTTCATAACACTAACAAAGGTTGTCAGTTAAACACGGTTGGTCATCTATAAAAGTAAGACCTAAAAAACACTAACAACAGGTGGCATTAAACAATGTTTTCTTCTGTAAAAGGACACCTACTTAGGACTACTGTTTACACCAAAATATGTTACAGGAATGAATTAGACATGATGTCGTATGTTTCAATATATATATATATTTTTTTTTTTTATTTTTCAAAGTTATTCCTAAATGCAAGAATTTTTATATACACCGGTAGGAATCCTAATTAACTGTATGTACTACATTTGGCCACAGATTCTCATCCACATCACATCGTATGTCATCTAGGGCAATACACCTAGGAAATAATCTTTTAGCATGCCTGATCTATCTCTGGCAATCTTCTGCTAATATGTGCAGGCATGCTGCATTCATTGCGTCCAGGAGTGACATTTGATCATGAGGTTGGCGGTCATAAGAAATTACAAATGTGTCCTAACAATTGTAAAAAACTGTAATATTTCTAAATGCTCCATGATCTGCAATCATTGCTGCCTTTTACGCAGTCTGATAGTATTGTTTGCCACAACCATATCTACAATGGCAGTGTCCTGTTCAACACTAAAGATCTTTCCTCTGACATCATTGTGTTAGAGTGTGTATTCTGTAAAGTAAAAGCAAAAATTGGCCTATATAACAGTCACATAAATAGGATTGATGAAACTTCTGCATTACCATGGCCACAGTTTGTTCTGCTAACAGAGTAATGCAGTAAAGCTGAAGTACGTAGTGATATGGAGTAACATTGTGACTCACCTGTTCTCATTCTGAAAAAGCCTGACAATAGATGCCACAGTGCTCTGATTCAGAATGGACTGGACCCTTTGTCCTCTATAGGACAAGCCATGATTGATGACATGCTCAATAATTGTTGTTGAATTTCATTGAAAACTTGAGCTCTTTTATGTCCTCTTCCTGCTTCACCACGCATTCAAACACCTCTTCCTCTGGCCCCTCTTCCATGACCTCTTACTGTCCTTCCATGCCTTTCACCTCTTTGATCCATGCTTGCAAATAGCAACACAGAGGTGGCATCTTTTATATATGGAAGAGGACAAATTGCTGATTGCAGAGCTGTGTAAACAAGTTTCACACAATAGTTGCATTAGATATTCATAATTATGCAAGTTCTTTCTATTAGCTGTGAATAGATCCTTTTGTTCAGTTATTCCGATAGAGTTTGGGTTCTTTCAATGAGATCTGTGGTAAATGTTTTGAAAACGAGTGTGAAAAATGTGTGAAACAAACAAAAAAAAAAAGTTTTAAGACATTTGGAAGAGAAGTGATTATGAAGATCAAGTGGATCCCGGTTTCATTACGCGTGTTTTAGCAAATTAGAAAAACTGTATGTGTGCTGTTACTGTGGTATAACTGCAGTAAATGAATAACATTTACGAAGCTCAATTCCTCAGTAGCAATAAAAACCTAGAGCTTTTGTTGTTATCAGAAGGTGGCTTGACACTGTGGAACTCTGCTTCTGAAAGAAAAATATTTTAAACTTACAAAGCATTAGGAAATAAAACTTAAAATTTGCCTAGAGAAATGAAGGAATACCAACCTACATTTAAAAGGTGCATAGTACAAAAAGCATTCCTGCCAACAGCGGTGAGCACATACAATAAGGATAGGTTGTTTGATAAAATATTGTAATTTAAAGATTAAAATGACAGTACTGATATGAGATAGTTTGGAAGCTGTAACAGTAATTCTTCATAGACTGAAATCAAGATTAATTCACGTCAACACAGAAGTCCATTTAGCTTTATGATACAAAGAACAATGTAAGTAATAAATGTATTATTATTAATGAAGTGTAATGCCCTATAATAAACAGCTGAAATAATCATGGAGCAGGGAAGATTTCCAAATCAGGGGCACATATGAAAAGCAGCAGGACTATATTAGTTTTATGATTTTGAAATGACAGACAACCTTAATCTGAAAAGGGCCTTGAAGTTTTTACATTTGGGTTCCATTATAGAGCATGAATCTTAAATGACAGTCTGCAGTATTCAACAGTTGGAAGAAAAAAATTCATGGTTTCCATTTAAAATTTTAATGGCAGAAGAGTTGGCAGTGGATGTGAAGAAGCCATGTACTTCATCTTATCTATGTTTAGAACAATCCTATGATTAAGAAGTGGAAGACTTCGTACTTAAGTGAAGTGGATTTCAACTGAACCATAAACCAAAAATGGCAGATAGGCTGACTATTGGAACGGGGTTAGGAGAGTGTACATATTTGTTTCAGCTTCTGGTGACAGGTGACAGGTGACAGTCACACTTGTCTGTGGACACGGGGGGAAAATTTCCCGTCTCACCCCTATGGGTGGTGTGTGTCTTCCTCAATCTCGGGTCCTCTACCAGAGGCCTGGGAGTTTGAGGGTTTTTCGCAATATCTTAGCTGTTCCTAGCACTGCGCTCTTCTGGACTGAGATCTCTGATGTTGTTCCTGGGATCTGTTGGAGCCACTCTCCCAGTTTGCGGATCACAACCCCGAGGGTGCCGATTACCACGGGGACCACTGTTGCCTTCACCTTCCACATCCTTTCTAGCTCTTCTTTAAGCCCTTGGTATTTCTCCAGCTTCTCATGTTCCTTCTTTCTGATGTTGCTATCACTTGGGATCGCTACATCTACCACTACGGCTTTCTTCTGTTGTTTGTCCACCACTACTATGTCCGGTTGGTTAGCCATCACCTGTTTGTCGGTCTGTATCTGGAAGTCCCACAGGATCTTAGCTCGGTCATTCTCCCTCACCTTTGGAGGCGTGTCCCATTTTGACCTTGGGACCTCCAGCCCATACTCGGCACAGATGTTCCTGTACACTATGCCGGCCACTTGGTTATGGCGTTCCATGTACGCTCTGCCTGCTAGCATCTTACAACCTGCTGTTATGTGCTGGATTGTCTCAGGGGCATCTTTGCACAGCCTGCACCTGGGGTCCTGCCTGGTGTGGTAGACCCCGGCCTTTATCGATCTTGTGCTCAGGGCCTGTTCTTGTGCTGCTACGATCAGTGCCTCTGTGCTGTCTTTCAGTCCAGCTTTTTCCAGCCACCGGTAGGACTTTTCGATATCAGCCACTTCTTGTATCTGTTGGTGGTACATGCCGTGCAGGGGTTTGTCCTGCCATGATGGTTCTTGCTCTTCTTCCTCTGCATCGGGCTTCTGTTGCCTGAGATATTCACTAAGTATTCCATCGCTTGGGGCCATCTTCCTGATGTACTCATGGATCTTGGTTGTTTCATCTTGGATGGTGGCTCTGACGCTCACCAGTCCCCGGCCTCCTTCCTTCCTCTTAGCGTACAGTCTCAGGATGCTGGATTTGGGGTGAAGTCCTCCATGCATTGTGAAGAGCTTCCTTGTCTTGACATCAGTGGCTTCTATGTCTTCTTTTGACCAGCTTATTATGCCAGCGGCGTATCTGATGACCAGCAGGGCGTAGGTGTTGATGGCTTGGACCTTGTTCTTCCCATTGAGCTGACTTCTTAGGACTTGTCTTACTCTCTGTAGGTATTTGGCTGTGGCTGCTTTCCATGCGGCTTCTTCCTGGTTCCCATTTGCCTGTGGGATTCCAAGGTACTTGTAGCTGCCCTCAACATCCACTATGCTGCCTTCTGGGAGTTCAACTCCTTCAGTCCTGACAACCTTCCCTCTCTTTGTTATCATTCGACCGCACTTGTCCAGTCCGAATGACATTCCAATGTCGTTGCTGTATATCCTGGTGGTGTGGATCAGTGAGTCGATGTCTCGCTCAGTCCTGGCATACAGCTTGATGTCATCCATGTACAGGAGGTGGCTGATGGTTGCCCAATTTCGCAGTCGGTATCCGAAGCCAGTCTTAGTGATGATCTGGCTGAGGGGGTTCAGGCCTATGCAGAACAGCAGGGAGGACAGAGCATCTCCTTGGTAGATGCCGCACTTGATGGAGACTTGTGCTATCGGCTTGAGGTTGGCTACTAGGGTTGTTTTCCACAGTCCCATTGAGTTCCTTATGAAGGTTCTTAGGGTCCTATTGATGTTGTACAGTTCCAGGCATTCCAGGATCTATGTGTGAGGCATTGAGTCGTAGGCTTTCTTGTAGTCAATCCAGGCGGTGCACAGGTTGGTCTGCCTGGTCTTACAGTCTCGAGCAACCGCTTTATCCACCAGTAGTTGGTGTTTTGCTCCCCTGGTGTCCTTACCCATTCCTTTCTGGGCCCCGCTCATTTATTGAGCCATGTGCCTACTCATCTTAGCCGCTATGATGCCTGACAGGAGCTTCCATGTTGTGCAGAGGCAGGTTATCGGACGGTAGTTGGATGGGACTTCTCCCTTTTGGGGGTCCTTCAGGATCAGGACTTTCCTGCCTTCAGTTAGCCACTCTGGGTGGGTCCCATCCATTAGCAGCTGGTTCATTTGAGCTGCCAGGCGCTCATGGAGGGCAGTTAGCTTCTTTAGCCAGTAGGTGTGGATCATGTCAGGCCCCGGTGCTGTTCAGCTCTTCATGTTTGAGACCCTTTCTCGGATATCTGCCGTTGCGATGGTTACTGGTTCCTGTTCAGGGAGGTTGCTGTGGTCTGCTCTCAGGTCTGCCAGCCACTGGGCATTGGTGTTATGTGATGCCTCCCTCTCCCATATGTTTTTCCAGTATCGTTCAGTCTCCAGCCTTGGTGGGTCGGTCCTCGTGTTACTGCCCTCCCACTGAAAGTACACCTTGGATGGTTCGGTGGAGAACATCCTGTTTATTCTCCGTGCTTCTATTTCTCTGGTGTACCTCTTCAGGCGTGTGTCCAGGGCTGTGAGTCGTTGTTTGGCAGTCTCCAGGGCCTCAGGTATGGACAGCCTGCTGTATTTCTTACCCAACTTCATCCCCCTTCTCTGCAGTTCTGACAGTTGGCTAACTTCTCTCCGTGTTGCCCTTATTTTTGCCTCTAACCTCCTTCTCCATGCAGGGTATTGCTCCTTGGTGATGGAATGTATTTTGTGGCCAAGCATCTCAAGTACATTCTGTAATCAGTAGTGTAACAAATATTTCATTATTCTGGGTTAAGTTTTTAAAATAAATTATCTTATTTGCCTTAGGAACTGGGCCTAAACCTGGTACCTAAACCTGATTGTTACCTCTAGATGCATGATAATGCCTAAGGGCCCCCTTTTTTGGTACTCACTGCAGGTTTTGACACGGTGCACCACAGTATCTTAATGACAGTTATGTATCTTGGAAGTAGTCTATTTTCTACTCTTTCTCTAGATCCTATTGGGTTTTTATGTACTTGGACTTGTAAGAATTTTAAAAGTAGAGATAGAATTCAATTATATATGATTGATTATGTCTCAACTGCCAAACCAATTTCTCACATTTCGACACAAACAAGAAATCATTTTAAACCCCATGCTTCTCAAGCTGAGAAGGTGATTTTTCATGTTTTTTATTTTGTCCTATTTCAACTCTCTCCTTGCCTGTTTTAGTATAACATGCCTAGACTACTTATAAGATATCCAGGATGCTTTTGCTACATTTACCTGTAAAGGTACCAGGTGATTAAGATCTTACTTGTTAGCTATCATCCCTTTTTTGTGCACAGGCCAAAAAATGCATACTCAAATTAATTACGGGCAGCATGGTGGTGCTGCCTTACACCCAAAGAGAGCTGGGATAGGCTCCAGCAGATCCCCGTGACCCTGGTTAAGGAATAAGCGTGTATAGGAAATGGATGGAAGTTTATATTGATGACCCTTGCATCACTGGGAAGGAAACACTTTGTAATTTATTGTGAAAAAGTCAGAATCTGGCTAAGTCATCGTGAACTAAAACAGACACAAACTTGGCAAACATTTTGAACTTATCCCTGCCTAATTATTTTATGTTTTTGACTAGAAAGCTCTAAATGTAGGCTGTTCTGGTGAACCTAGTGACAAAATCAATTTAGAGCCTACACTCGTGGACCAATACAGGTCCAAATTGTGTCGCAAAGGAGTTAAAATTTAACTTTCTGCATTGTTTTTGTAAGACTATGTAACACAAATATTATATATTATTTTATACAAATAAACGAAACTAGATGAACTACTCATTAAAAATTTACTGATTGTAAAAAAAAAGTGCAAAACAGCCAATACAGCTGTAGACTGTTTACCAGCTGCTCTGGATCTGGACAAACCCAGATCTGAACAGTAGAAACTCATAGGAAAACAGAATGAAAATCCCACAGCTACACAGACTGTGAACACATAAATAAACCTATATACTTGTCAGTATATAGTTGTCTAATAGTCTTGAGGTTTGAGTGAATATTTCAAAAAACAGAAGTGAATTTACCATGAACAGAATATCCACACCACAGAGAAGTAGTTAGCTACATTAGCATTAGTGTTAGCAGTTCCTGTGTTATTTGTTTAGCAATCACAGCTTTATATAAGTATTATTATCCAAAGAAAGTCAACCATGCTGACATAAATAAAAGTATAGAAATTCAGTCTGTGGAGATTCTCAGTCTGGCCGACTCTTACACGGCAGCATGAAGTTATCTATAGGTTGAGTCATGGCAACTGGACTTGATTGAAGACAGGTTATGTTTCGCCCTCCACCCCTGTTAAGGGAGGGTTATTCCACTTGATCATATATATCATTCTCTGACTCCTCTCTTACCTTTCTTCAACTGACCAGGCTGCCGTTTAACCCTCTGGGGTCTAAGGGTGTTTTGGGGCCCTGGTGTTTTGACATACCCTGACATTTGTGCTTTTTTTCAGTTGCTTTTAAACATATTGGCTGGAGTCACTGAAATAAGACCATAAAACACAAACAGAACACTGGTTCCCAAGACTTTTAAGAAATGCATCTTGTAGTCTAAAGTGTTTGCTTCACAATGATGTGAAAGTCATCTTGTTCACTCATTCACAGAAAACAATACACTGATTAAAATTTTCTAAGACACTTTTTTAAGTTGAGAAGACATATGCAGGAAGATATGTCTGAGCATGAATAGTCATGTGATTTACCTGAGAAGACAAAGACCTGCACAAAGACCCGCATAATTAGCCTTTCAGTCAGGAATGTGGCTGAGAGTGAAGTAGTGCAATCCAATGCAGATCCAAACATTCGTCATTTGAGTCGTGTTTTTCCTCTGAGGATAAAGTAAACTCTTCGTCACTGTCTGGAACATACGAAGTGCTTCTTCACACGTGTAGTGTGCCATCACCCAAACGCGCAGAAAAAGTGAGTGCATTCTATGATGAAGGTTGTTGTTTTATGCGATTTCTTGGGGGGCGTGCACATTATTACCTGGTTCACCTCAGATTATTTCCGTATGAACAGTGTGCTCAGTGTGAGGTGGAATCACATTAGTTATTATGAGGTGAGACATGAGAAAACATACCGCTCCTTACTTTTCATACGAATTAAATAAAAAGTGACAATTTGTTTTCAACTTGAATTGTTTCATTTAAAAGAAGACATTTCAAGCTTTCTAGCCATATATTTCTTATTTTTATGAGGCAAATATTCACTGAGATTCTGGTTGTTTTATTTATGTCTGTGAAGAGAGATGACAGAGACAGAGGAGACAGAGTTCACCCTGTCTGCTTTCTTTATTTAACAAAAGCACAGCGTTTTGTTATTATGAGTGTATACAAATAAAACTAGACCCTTTACAGATTCGAATGATATATTGCTGTAATCTGTATGATCAAAACTGACAGAGTAATTAAAGTTTGTTTCGACGTTATCAGGAGAAGATGCCACAAAATGCGCTGGCACGTTCGTCGACCCCTGAGGGTTAATTTCCTCTTCAGCTCATGTTGGACATATTTGAGCTGTCCAGCTTTAAATGCCTTCTTTTTCCAGTCAAGGATTGCATTGATGTCCTTAGTGATCTAGGATTTGTTATTAGGGAAACAGCATATAGACTTTGTAGGTAGAATGGTGTCTACAGGAGTTGAAACACGCAGCCAGTCTGTCAGTGTCTGTTCCCTTATGCTCCCAGCAATACATTCCAATCTGTGCATTCAAAGCAGTCCCATAGAGACTTAATTGGGTGTCCATTTCCTGACTGTGATGGTGGTTGCAGGTTGCTTAAGTACACAGGATTTATAACAGGTCTGCAGAAAGACCAGGTTGTGATCTGACCTGCTGAGTGGTGGTAAGGCAGTAGACGTATAGGCCTGCTTGACATTTGCAAACAGCAGTTCAAGTGTTTTACCTTCTCTGGTAGGACAGATGGCAAACTGAGAAAATCCAGTCAGGTGTGAAGTGAGAGTTTGAATCCTGGCAAACTGGTCAAAGAATCCTGGTCTTATGGATGACTTCACATGGAACATCAGCATTAGCTCCTGGTTGAAGGTAAAGTATAGTGATGATATGACTGAACTCCCTGGGAACATAGTAAGGGCTGAGACCAGCTGCCTAACGCTCAATGTCCTGACAACATATGCTTTCCTTGACAGTAATATGACCAGGGTTACACCATCTCTTGTTCGCATATAAAACCAGTCCTCCAACTTTTGTCTTGCCACTTGCCTCAGCATCTCTGTCTGCACATACCAGGGTGAAGTCAGTAGTGGTGCATGGTGTATACTAGAATCAGATGGAGATACCCTGCTGTTAAAACCTGCACAATACATTGTTTTATAAATATCAGTACTTAAATGACAGTTTTAATAAGAGCCGTATATCCAAAGTTATGTTGCTGTGAAGCATTGCTGTAGGACTCTGCTTCGCCCGTTTTTTTTTTTTGTTTTTTTTTTTGTCGCTCCTGCTTCTCTCTGTGAGCTGCAGGCAGCTTTCATTGTTCAAAAAGGCAGCAACTTTCCAACTGTCTACGGTTTGTAAACAAAGCAGAAACATGAAATGAAATGTGGAAATATTTCTTATGTAGCCAACAGTTAGGGCAAGCCCATGGACATTGCAAAGCCCCTTGGTAAAAGATGTTTCAACACAAGCCAAGGGAGCCAACATGTCCAACTTTTCAAAGCATCTTGCCGACAGACCAGCAGACTTGTATAAATAACTTAAAGAGCAACAGGGCAGGGATCAGTGGCGTTGTTAGACATAATCATTAGTCCCGAATATTTTGAGCTTAGCCCCGAACATATTTGGTCCTGTCAAAGGTTTACACTAATACTAAATTATCAGGGTTAATTCGAAGGCCATGGAATGGAGTGAAGTGGAGCTAATTACAGCATCAGAGAGAGGGGTAGTAATTCAAATGAAAGAGGAAGCAGGAGGAAAGTGTAGATTCATTTATCAGCAGTCATAAAAGCATGAAACGCTAACACCCAGGCTGGCCTTCTTGGAGATTTTAAGAAGAAAACTGAAGGTAAATAAGAAAAGTAGCACATTAACCTGAAGATGATGGCCCAAGTTGAATCTATTGCACACAAAATTTCTGGGTGCATCACACACCAGTGGGAAAACTTTCTACCAAATGCAAGTTGTCCCCTAAGCTACACACACTGCTGTAAGTCCTACCAGTGAAACCATTTGCCTCCCTTTGCAAATGATTGTGTTCACAGCAGGATGGACACAGTTATTTCTTATACAAAAATATTTAAAAATGTATGCGTGTGTGTGTGTAATAGTAATAGTTTTTCCTACATTATTTGATATATATGTAGGTGAAACCTCCCCTAGTGAATATAAGTGAAGTGAAATGAATATAACAGATAACGTTTTCCAAGTCAAAGGAATGTGACAAGTGAGCTTTTTTTACCATCAGAGTTTGGCAAAGAAATTACATGCAACTGTCTAATTTAACATTTTACCTGTCATTGTGAATTCATTTTTTCTGTTTTATAGCCTTCTTTTCGCAGTCACCACAACACTGTCAAAATATTTTTTTCTTCCTTTTGTGTTTATTAAGCCCCCGGTTATGTCATCATACAAATCCATCACTTTTTCTTGATGTTTTTTTTTTCCTGTGGTATCGTTGATATTGATATTGGTATCATATTCATAATTTTGGTATTGTTGTTAATTTTGGTAACACTAGAAATCAGGTACATCCACACAGGAGTCTTCCATGTTTTGATTCAACCAGGTCTCAGTAAAACTCATCAGACTACGAAATACTCTCTAGGTGTTAACCAATGCCTCCAGCTCCTCATTTTTGTTCAGTAGAGAGTTGACATTCCCCATGATGATGGATGGTAGGAAAGGTTTATATCTCCATCTCCTAGCCTTGAGTTTAGCGCCAGCTCGGTATCCTTAGAGAGACCTCTCCAGCTCTGCTGGAATAGGGTGATATATTCCAGGTTTGCCTCGTTGTGGTAAAAAGAAGGTCATCTCTTATGGAGATTCTTCTCCCCACAGTAATAACCATAAGTGATTAAGCGAAATAGAACATTAGTTGTCAAAAATATATCAAAAGGAGCTACAAGACTTTGCTGCCATCTGCTTAGGGGCACTCTATATATTTGTCTATCTATCTGTCTCTGTGTCTGTGCAGGAGTGTGTGTTACTGTTGCTTATTGTCTCTTGCTGTCTGTGTATTTGGTGGATAGTCTTTGGTGTTCTTGGCTTCCTACACCATCTATATTCCTATCCATCCACAGACAGTGGAGGTCAGCTTGCTCCTCCAAATGAGGAAGTAAAAGGCTTCCCTCCAACTCTGTACCACTAAAGATCAACTGTAAATCACGCTAATGGAATTCATGCCAACATTTATGTATGTGTGTCTCTGTGTGTGTATGCATATATTGTCTCTGGGAATGGGAAATGAGGCTGTATTATTTTGCAGCAGCTATAGTACGGGTAAATGCTCCCACAGCAAGTGCCCATCAGAGCATGGCAGTGCATATATACTGTATTCATTAGCTAAAACTGCAGTTTTTGTGGTTCAAATGGCATGAGTTTAATGAAGCACTGGGGTGGAGGGCCTGTCAGAGTGCTATAGGCATTCAGCTAGAAAAGACCTTTAGAGAACTGTATTGTAATAAAAAAAATTTAAAAATCAATAAGACTTTATTTGTTACAAGTCAACAATATACTGTAGGGTGCAGTGCTTGCAGCATGTAACAGATGAGGGCCAACTGACAGATAGATAAACTAAGAGGAAGGGGCAATCAATCTGAAGCAAGTTAAGTCAAAAAGTGATAAAACACACAGACAGGAAATCATCACAGTCATGTGCAGGACATATGGGTACAGTGTCTATGTGCGTGTGTAAGAGGTCTTAGCTGGTTGGCTTAAATGGTAGAGCAATTATAGTTACCTAATTATAGAGGTCTGAAGCATCCAAATTCTGAGGATGGCTCTGTGCAACCATAGTCTGTACTGTTCGTTTTATAATAAACACGTAGTATTTCCTTCTGAAATATTACATTAATATTTCTCACTCTTATTAATCATCATCAATATAGCCCTTTTCAGGTAGGACTACAGGAAACGTGGCAGCATCTTCATTGCAGCGTGCTCATGTGTAGTCAAATTTCAGGATCTGGCAACATTCAGTAGGCAAATTAATATGTCACACAGTACACAGATGCAAATGACATAAGCAGGCCTCCCGAGTGAACATAGGACTGTTTCCATGGAAGTAGTCAAATAGAGGAAGAAGTGTTTCACATGTGTTTTTGCTTGTTTTTTCGTACTATCTATCTACTACTAGCTGCAGCTCTTGCATTGTATGGGATTTTCAGGTGAAACGCTCAAGATGACACGACAACACAGAAAGTCAGCCTCGCATAGTTCAAAGCATCTGCATTTGTACACTTGCTTGAAAGATGTTATAGGACTTCATACTGCTTTTTTCTTTGCTTAATAAAAAACTAAAACTTGCACAGGTCTTATTTTCCATGACTTTATCTACAGCAGAGGTCTGTCTGATGTAACATAACTTAGTCCAGTTCTTGGATACACAGAGATAGTTGACAGTCAGTAACATCCATCCTCGCACAAAGAACTGATTAAAACAACTAAAGCCTCCCCATCCCCGCTAGTTGCCAGTCACCCAAAAGAAAGACAAAAAAAAAAAAAAGGTGACATTTGTTTTATATGGAATTATATTCTCTACAAACTGATGATTTTGAGAGAAAACAGGTTCCATTATCCATTTTTCTTATCACAATATATATGACACATTGTATTATGAGGCAGATGATAGGTTTGTTACATTTGCTGCATTATAAAGCAGTACTAGAGAAAGTAAAAACTGAGAAAATAAGCATGGTAGTAAATCTTAAAAAAGGATGCGTCAAGCATAAACCAAGCTTAAGAACAATATGTGCTTTGACACCAGAGTCTTCAAAAGTCTCCAATAACACCAGAAAAAGTAGCTAGATTTGTCGCTAGTCGCTTTTTTGAAAGAGTTACTAGAGGGGTCTGAATACTCACGAAATATAGTAACAAAGTTGCTAAGTTGGCAACACTACTTACTGCTACAGTGTGCTTTGTTTTCTCAAACTACAGAGTGCCCCGAGGGCAATAATTCAAAACATAATTAATATGTGTCAAAAATTTGTGGTATTAAAATGTGCATTAATGTGTTAAATTTGACAGCCATAGCGTGTATATGAACATAACAGTGTTATATGTGAACCATAAAAACATATGTTTTCTCATGATTAAACTGACGATACATGCTCAAATAACATAGCTGTTGTCTTCTGTTTTTGTTCAGATAGTGAATGTGGAGTGAGTCCATAGTCAGTTCAATCAGCATGTGTGTGCAAGGGTGTGAAGGTATATTGCTGTCTCAGTGATATGATCCAGGCTGTATGTCTTCCCAGGTCAGAGTTGACACTCAGACAAGGTCAGCCCATCACTCCTGATGGAAACTATCAGTCTCTGACTGTAGGCAGAAAAAAAACCCAACTGGAGCTCTGTCTCTTGGGTTATCCACAGGTCCCTCAAAAGCGTGAAAATGTTTATTTGTGAAACATATAATTCATGTCTGTTGTCCTCATGCCTGATAACTGTAATTGAATGTTGATAAGCTTGTTCATAAAAGTATGTACATTCAATATTTATTTTAGTTGATTTCATTTTACCTTGGAAGAGATTACTGTTTAGCTTGCATGAATGGCTTATCAAATATATTTAAGTTCAACTTTTCAATACTAAGCCTAACTTAAATTAGGTTTATATTTATTGTTTATCAATACAGTGTACTACCTTACATCACACAACAACCCACTACACCTCCAGCATCACAGTCTTGGGAGGCCACAAAGTACCAGCTACTTTGACTCTTTATGTGTGAAGTTATCTATTTCAGATGCTCTGCAGAGTAGGACAGGGACATAATGACATTTTTCTAACTACTGCATAGTGTTGCAACACTGCATCTACAATGCAGTGCAGAGCACCTGAAAATGCAGGCAATTTCTGTGTCCACATCATATTTTGAAACTGAAGTAGCTGTCTTGTCTTCTAATCTGTCCCTCAACCTAACTATCACAGATCATTGGGATGGGAAGGAAATGAGCAAAATTGAATAAAGAGAAAATGGATATATGGCAGAGGGGTTTGGATATTAAATGTTTGTTATTTTGATGCTATGAGATGTAATCCATGTTCAGATTCTTGCAGTCGTTTTATGGCTAAACGTCATGGGTGTTGGTGGTGGTGATGATGAACAGCCAGCCAGTCAGATGAAGTTTTTCCAGTTGTTGTGTTTGAGTATGTGGGAGATTACATTTCTTGGGGTACCTTTGATCAGAATATACCACAGAGCAGCTACAGCAGTTTTTCTTACTTTCACTCTTCCCATCATTTTGCTTGTTCCATGTTCTCAGTCAAGTTTGATTGCAGTCTAATCTTTATGTCATTGAAACTCAGTTAGTGTGTTAAAGCATTTTTAGTCATGAGCATGGGGATTGTCCATTTTTTCAGCAAATGGGCCAGGAACATGTTGTGTCTGACATGGTGAAAGGACAGACTATAATAGTGACAATAAAATAAGTCAGGGTGAAGAAGAACCTTCCAGTGAAGGTGCAAAATGAAACAAGTGTTTCCAACTCTCTTACATACAATAACAGCAACACTGGTAAAGCTCATGTTGTTAATTCTGATATAATGTAAAAAAAATAATAGAGAACATTTCCTTGGTCATGAATCATTGTGATTCAGTTCTAAATGAAAAAAACACTAATAAAGTACTAGACATAGAAAAGAAAGGTAAAGGTTTAAGTATTTCTTTATTCGGGTAGTTATAGCTATTTTTAAGTATGGTCTGAACCTCAAGTGAAGCTGAGCTTTTCTTCCCACTTTACCTCTGGCTGGATCCATATCTGTTCCTTTTTGTCTCCTTTCTGTTTCTCTGATATTTCTTCACTCAAGCTCACTGTCTTTGATCCCCTAGAGCAAGGGATTCTTTTTATGACAAAAAGGGCACAGCAAGCTAGAGAGATGATGCTCTGGTAGTGTAGTCACACGTGCAAATTATGTTGCTTTTCAGTGGCTTGGGCTGAATTAGAGATGATGATATAAGTCATCTGCCAGATTAGGACATTTTATACATTACACCACAGAACCCACTAGTGGCCAAACCAATTATGGTAATTACATCTTGTCATAAGAACAAGTGTGATGGTGCTGCAGGGGGATGAGTCTGGCAGGATGCTTTGGTCATCAAAATGACATGGAGGACTGCTAGTTTCTTGATTCAAATAAGATGCCAATGTGCCATTTACAGCTGCCCTTTAAAATGACACAGAAGAATTTTCTGATCTGGTATCATTATCACCAAGACATCATGTCTGTGACATATTGCTGTTGACAGAAATGTGTTTTATGGTGTGACAACACAATGATTAATAATTGGATGGCATAAAAACAGCTTGCTTAGAGAAAAATAACAGTTTGGTTAAAACAAGTTACTCATTACATTGGAGAACCTTTGTTTTAATGTTTATAACCATGTGGTTAACTAGTTAATACAATTGCTGAAAGACACCACATAATGCATAACTGAAATTACAGGACGCACGGTATTGTTTACACTGTAAACGTGATTTTTTTTTTGTTTTGTTTTTTAAAGGAAAACAGTTGATGTCAATGGGGGAAATGATGTAGCTTACTCCGACAATTTTGTTGACTAATTATTATATTATTTAAAACTAACAGGCACTAAAAGTTGTCGAACTATCAACCAAAATACAAGTCTTGATAAACTCCAGAAGCAGCAACAAGTATAGTGCCCACAGAGTAATAGGTTTGCACCAAGTTGGGACTCTGCATTAATGAGTTTAGCTAGCCCACCAAATGGTCTCCTCAGCACTGGGTTGCAGCTTGACAAGAACTTGAAATGTGGAGGCCAGCGACCATGTATGAGAGAGCTGGCATCGGCAGCAGCCAATCAGGTCAAGTTTAGGGTTAGGATGAGACTAGCTACAATCGTAACTGTACCTTAGTTGAAACATGCACATATTTAGAAATAAGAGAGTCCTGATGTAAAATACATCCTCCTAGGTTGTGTGCTGGCAGCTCATTTCGACCTGCAGTCATGTTTTATTGTTAGGCGAGTTCTAGCAACAGTTTTAATAGTGACATCAGAGAAAGTCAGATGACGCAATATAACAGGGATCAAAGGCTAAGGTTGAGTTAACAAATATTTTGTGCCTGAAGTACATGCTATACTCATAAGTATCAACACAAAAGAACATTAATTTATTGCCAATAGTAAATTAAACTACTGCTGGAAAGTCACTTGATGAGGTGAAAAGGAACCAAAACTGCATACAAAGGCTATAGGGAGCTGAATCCAATTCTATAACAATATCATGAACCAACCAGTTGGCCATGGATTACGTCTCGTCTGCAGTTGAATTAACCTTGATCTCTTATTCTAGACTTCCATCACTGCACTGAGAGAAGTCTAACAAAGACAGTGTAGTATGTGTTCTCTAATTTTGGGTTGTATTGTGAAATTACTGATAAGTTCTATTGATGGTTAATCAAAGGAAAAAGAAGAAACATGTTCTTTGTTGCTACTCATTTATGATAGCTCAGATTGTAATGTCTTTATTGCCACAAGTGACAGAAAATATTTGTGCAGAAAGAGTCATTAGAGGTTTAGAGAGTGAAATGCAGAGTCATTAAGAGAATCAGAAGAGGCAGAAGCTCTGAAAGGAGGAGGAGGAAGAAGATAGTATGTGAATTTCCTCCTTTTCTCAGTCATAAAAGGTGGCTATTTCTAAATTAAAATTAAGGACCTGCTGAGATTACATAAGTATCAAATCTATTTTCCTAGATTAAAAAAAAGGCTGTTATGATTTGACGAGAAGGGAGGACCCAAGTGCAGAGTGCAAATAAACAGGCCTTTATTAACACGTCTTTATAACTGGAGAACTTAAAGCGTCTCGTTTTGGGAGATTTCCAACAAGAAGTTGAAGCAGGCAGTGCGGGATTACTGTGGCCACTACCCAGAGGATGAGTGTCCTGAGCTGGGGAGAAGCCACCAGGAAGAAGGGACAGGACAATGACAATGTCACTAATAAATAATCTAAAACCTGATAATAGCATAAGATGTAATCATGTAAAATTACTATTGTCACATGGTGCAGTGCATATTTTTTTTATAAAAACAGATAATGGATGATGAAGGTGTTCTGAAATGTCTTCTAGGAACAAGTATCTGTTTACAATATGTGCATTGCATACCCATATAGAAAAATTGTAAAAAAAAACACTTGTACTCAGAAATGCTTCTGAAAGCTTGGTTGTGTATTGATTCCTTGAATGTCATTCTGTGTCCTCCCTTGGTTTTGACTTGTTTGAGGCAAAGTGCGTAGTTTGATGAAGAAAGAGTTACAGACATGGTTTCTCCTTCTTTTGAAGTTGGTCAGTGGTGAAAATTAGGAAATTATAGGTTATCAAACTGTCATTATCCCCAATTCAACAGCCCCACATTGTGGTGCGGCTTGCGCATTTGTTCCTCCTGCTATCTTTTGAGATGTTTTGTGTTTGCTGTGACTTCACTACAAATGCACACACTTGGTACAAAGGGGAGGGAAGGGTGAGCACATATTAGGTACACATGAGATGAGCCTGCCTATACAGAATCAACACCAGCAATTTCTGCACAGTGCATTCCATTTGCATGCACAAATCTATCCCAACTTGATCTGATATTATGCAAATGTATGCAATAATAACATAGCAAATTCAGTGCAGCTGCAGCTTTTGAAACCAGGTGCTGCAGTTTCCCTCCAAATGCAAAAAATTATATGCTTTATATGTATTATAAACTTCATCAAACTCCTATCCTAGTTCTTTCTATTATGCTACATCTAAATATAAGTTCAGTTAGATGATAACTGTGATGTTTATTGCAACGGCATTTCAACCTGCATTCTTATTGTTTAAGAGCATTTTGCCTCTGCAGTGCTTCCTTTCTGTCTTTCTCAGTTCCACTTTCACATGCTGACTGACCATTTGCTCATTGTGTTTTACTTTTTTTTATTATGTTTTACCAATTTCATAGAGCTTCAGGCCTGACCAAGTCAGATTACAAGCAATAACTATCTGTAGTATCTGTGGAATTCTGTTTCATTACATAGTATGTAAAGCTCCTGCTTGCTGTTCATGATATGCAACTTAGCTGCATTTGGGTTGGGATGTGATCATATATACTGAGATAGTATAAATTTGTTAGCCCTTACAGATTTTGCCATATCTTTTCCTATTCTACTGTGAACATATGAGGACATAGTTTCACTGCTGATTCATTCCTTGTTAAATAAACCTAACTCTAAAATGTGGAATATACAGATTTGAGCGACAGCAAGTCCGAGTAGCTCAGTGTTTTTTTTTTTTGTTGTAATTTTTTGTAGTTTTTTCGTATGTTTTGTCTTACAATGTGCACTGGCTCAAGTAGAGTAGTGTAGACTAGGGAGGAACTGTTGGCCCTGTCAAAGATTGGACATGGGGAAAAACATTCAATTCCGACTATGCTGAGGAGACAGTTTCATGGATGTACAGCCGGGGCTAAGCTAAAGGCTAAGATGAACAATAGAAGGTGGAGATACAAGCCTTTTCTGCCCTCCGTGCTCATGGGGAATGTTAACTCACTGCATAACAAGTGTGACGAGCTGGAGGCACTTTTGAGGAACCAACGGCTGTACAGTAAGTGTAAGCACTCACAACCAGACAGACTCAAAAGCACAGCCAGACAGATGTGGGTATAATAAAGATTTAATGTCCACAAGATGGGTAAGGCAGAGCCACATTCGCCTGAAACACTGCTGGTGCATTTGTCAACCCAAAAGGCATGACTAAGTACTTGTAATGGCCTGAAGGGGTGTTAACTCCCTGGGGTCTAAGGGTGACAAGTTTTGACATGCCATGACATTTGTGCTTTTTTAAGTTGCTTTTAAACATATTAATGGCTAAAGTCTGATAACACTGTAATCAGCAAAAACTGGGCTACAATAATATGGGAGCAGCATGATCATACATCATTGTGTTTTTGAAAAAACAGCGTTTATGCATGGTTAGTGAAAAACTAAAATAAAAGAGTGGAGACTGTCACTGAAATAATTCCATAAAACACATGCAGAACATTGGTTCGCAAGACTTTTGAGAACTGCATCTTGTAGTGTAAAGTGTTTGCTTCAAAATGATGTGAAAGTCATTCATTCATTCACAGAAAACAATACACTGGTTTAAATTTTCTAAGACACTTTTTGTTTAGAGACATATGCAGGAAGGTGTGTCTGATCATGAATAGTCGTGTGATTTCCAGGAGAAGACAAAGACCCGCATAATGAGCCTTTCAGTCAGGAATGTAGCTGAGAGGGAATTAGTGCAATATAATGCAGATGCAAACATTTGTCATTTGAAGTGCTTCTTCAGCCACGTAACATGCCATCATCCAAACGCACAGAAAAAGTGAGTAAATCCTATGATGAAGTTTGACATTTTAGGTCATTTCTCAGGGGCGTGCACAGAGAGGAGGTGGCGAGTGGCCACAAGTAGAACTGTTTTTTGTGTTTTCCAGTTTGGGTGTGAGAGGCTAAAGCCTGATACATACTCCATGAGAACTGAGAAATTTGTTCATTTTCTCGAGGTGGCGAGAACAAACTTTGTTCTTGTTCTCTCCATGACATTTTATACAGCATGAGGAATTCAACTGTCGAACTCCTGGGAGGCCCCTCCCACTGCAGCTTATGTCAAGCGTGGTAAGCATTGTGGGAATCTGACAGAAACTACAATACAGTTGATAAGATATTGAATATCACCATGTTTTACGACTGACATTCTTCTCCGTAAACAATGTATTCTCTATCCACGAATTATTTGTGTGTGTGTGTGTTTGTCTTTATATGTCTTACAAGATATGTTATGAAGATTTTCATAGTTCCTCATCTGGCAGCTGTTCCTCAAAACTATCCATTGCCACTGGAAAAAGCAGGAAGACAACATTTCCGCTTTCCGAATTAACCAGGCTCTGACCCTTTTTTATGGCCCCAAAAAGAGGACATGTCCAGGAAAAAGAGTACGTCTGGTCAAATGTGCTTGGTGTGCCATGGGATTTCTCTCAGCGTGCCTTAGGTTGCAGACCCCTGGTGTAATGCATGACAGAAACAACTTGTTACCTTGTGTCAGCTCCGCTGGGTGGTTCACAACTGGATGCTTTCTGTTCAGATGTTGAAGCACTGATGAAGTGGTGATGTGCAATGCCAGTTCTGCTTTACAATACATGCATTGCCCCATGTTGTCATCTTTTAAAAGTTTGAAACGATCCCAAACTTTGGACATTTTCTGCCTTTTACGGACCATTTTTGCCATAGCACCAACTTTTGACACTGAAATGTGTTGTGCATTGGTGATTAGGATCCATGTGGAACAATGATCTCTAGGTCCAGGTCTGATAACGCAAGTTATAATGATTAAACAAATCCTCGATGCAAAGAATTTGCTTCGAGCATTTTTTGTAATCAAATTCCTTGATGATTCGCTGCAACTCTAGTTATTTTAAAACAAACAACCAACGTAGTTTGTGTGCCTGCTGTTAGGTTGCATTCAAAGGCAGAGACAAATGACATATTTTGTCAGTAGGGTTGGAGGACCTTTTGCCTATAGTTCTTTTGCCTTAACAAAGATGATGGGGTAACGTTAGTTTTGGTACGTGTGGGAGTGAGAGAGAAGGAGTAGGACCCAAATGCTGGACACAGATTCTTTATTTAAATAAGGGATGAGGTGAAAACTAGAACAAAAAGTATCTCAAATAGAGAGATGAGTCTTCACTGCGGCTGGTTAGCTGGGGGGAGTAGTGTTCCCAATGTGAGCTGGGAAGGTGAAGTGATCCACCAGGTGACGATTGACGATACCAGCTGCTGGGGCGGTGATCCCCTCTTTAGGGAAGGAGCCAAGCCAGGCCGGAGGAGGTTAGTGGCAGTGACATGGCAGTCTTTGGGAAAGAGGAAAAGCCGGCAGGCGATTCCTGAAGCAGCGGTACCCCCCCCCCCGTCAAGGGCCAAATCCCAGACGGCCCAAAAGAAAAGCCCCAGGTTGTAGGGATGACCTGGGAGGGTGGAGCGAGGTACCGGGGAAGGGATCCACAGGACAGGTGGAAGGGAAGCAGTCCATAGTCTGGGGGTCTGCCCCGAAAATGCCCTTGCCAGCAGGGTGGACAACCCCTCAAGCTTGCAGAGTGAGGCTCCTCCAGAGGTCGTCCCTTCAGAGGCACTGGTGGCAAGTGGGGACCTTGGATTGCTCTGGAGGATGACCCCTCAGGCGAGGCGGAATTCGGGGATGTTCCAGTCCAGGAGAGGCGGCAAGTTCAGCAGGTCCAGCCGGCCTACTGGGGTGAAGACCAGGGTCTGGAACAGTGTCACCAATACACTATATTCAGACACTTTTGTTGTGCGCTCTGAATTTCAATAGTCTAGCCTATGTCTTTAATGTATGTGTGTATTTTATTTAGTCTTGCAGATCATACATAAAATCAAGAAACTGCCTTTTCTGCATTCCATGTGTCTTCTTCTCAACGTGTGACAATGTCTGGACTAAAATGGCATATTGTGACATGAAGAATTTACCAAGAAGCCTGAACATACATGAAAGATCAACTACTCACATTCAGAGCCAGATCGCTCGTTCGAAACCAAATCTATCCTTGAGGTCCCAAAAGTGTTTAAAGCAGAGGAGGCTAAATATTAGCATCAACAAAACCAGGTAAAGGAAAACCAGGAGATGTTAAAATACCTTATTAATGCAAGACGAGACAATGGATGTCACAAACAAGCCCTGATCTCTTGTTATTTTGCGCTATGTGGTTAACAGTGAAGTGAAAGAGGTGTTTTTGGGATTTGATGATGTGAGTGATGATAAACAAGCCCCTGCTATAGCTGAGTACATAAGCTATGTAACACTCCTATGTTTTAGGCATGTTGGAGAAATACAACCGTGTTGAAAAGTTAGTAGCTCAGACTTATGACGGAGCTTCTGTGATGCCATCAGAGCTTAATGGGGTGCAGGCCAAAATTAAAGAAAAGATGCCTTTTAGATGCTTTTTAATTATAGCATATGAAGCCATTTTCAATTAAACCGATACACTTTTTAACAATTAAAAACTACTACTTAAGTAATGGGCATTGGATATTGTGCTCGAATCCGCAATTGGAGTTGTTGAACATATGAGACACGAGTCTGACATGTTCAATAAGCCATTTGAGCAGAAATGCGCCATGCTTCGCCTGACAGATGGTGAAAGAAAACAGTTGGTCAGAGATGAGAGGAAACAAGTGTTTTATAAAGTTTTGGACAATGTCAGTGTTCAAATGAAAGCTAGGTTTGATCATTTTGGTGAACTAGCTTTCCTTGGTTTGGTCGATTGCACAAAATTTAATGAACCGTTACAACATTTTTGAAACCAAACTGCAGAGCCTGTCAAAATATGCAAGGTCCTTTGATTTTGTCAGACTAAAGGCTCATAGGACTGTATAGATCACAAACGATGAGGAATGAATGTAAATCTCCCAGACAGCTTCTCAGCTTTCTGGCCCAGAAGGATCTCATGCTGAATGTTCCTGAGGCAACAAAGTTATTCCAGCTGTACCAGCTGCAACAGTGTCCGTGGAAAGATCATTCTCTGCATTGAAAAGACTCAAAACATATAGTCGGAATAGGTGTGAACAAGGACAAATTTCTTCACTGGCAATAATCTCTATTGAGACAGAGAGACTTTTAAAGCTAAAAGATGATAAGGAGGACTTTTACAAAAAAAGTAACAGAGATTTTTGACCAGAAGGAGACGCGCATGGACTTAGTTTATAAATAAGGGTAAGACCATAAAAAACGGGCTACAATTTTATTACAAATTGGATCACACTTGCTGTGACTGTACCTTACCCGTGTGTGTAACGAATGCTGATATTATGAGATGTGAAACATAACCAGTAGTTAATGTGCATGCTACCAATAAAATGGTGAATAAACTACTCTATTGGGTTCCCATGTTTGTAAATCTGACTGTGTCAGTGCCTCACCAGCCACAAACCTCATCGCACGTCACTGATTCAAAAATGGTATTCTGCATTCTGTAACGACCGGTTATTTTTGTTACTGGAGCCTTCCTATCATCTCAAACCAGTCTGCCCATTGTCCTCAGACCTCTGACATCAACAAGGTATTTTCGTCCACACAACTGTTCACTGGATATTTTCTCTTTTATAGACCATCCTCTATAAACCGTAGAGATGGTTGTGTGTGTAAATCCCAGGAGATCAGCAGTTTCTGTAATACTCAGACCAATCCATCTGCCACTAACAACCAACCATTCCCCATTCTGATGCTCGGTTTGAACTTCAGCAAGTTGTCTTGACCACGTCTACATGCCTAAATGTACTGAGTTTCTGCCATACTGATTACTGGCTGATTAGTTATTTGTGTTAAGAAGCAATTGAACAGGTGTACCTAATAAAGTGGCCAGTGAGGGTATATGTGTGTCTGATGGTGAGAGTGTGTGTGTGTATATGTCATTATGATAAAGGATGCCAAAGTCTGTTTTCTCTGCTTTCCATATTTAATGAGACGTGACATTTCCCTGTGAACCAAATGCATTTTAAGGAGTTGGCAGTCATAATTAATGCGGTCAATTTCCAAAACTCCAAATGTTGTTTCTTATCCTTTTTTCAGTGCCATAAGTTGTGACTCAATAGAGTAGCTAATTATGTTTTATTTTTTGAGGATGAGGAGAGATGGAGGAGGTGGGGAGGATAGTGTGTGTTATGTCTGAGAATATATGGGAAAATGAAAACATAAGCAGATCTCCTGGCAGGTGGTTCCTGCTGTGAGGTGTGCTGACTGGAGGATGCCATGAACTTAACACCACTGGAGGTTGGTGGTTTATGAAAATGAAGAAATGAAAGGCACGCACACGCACACACACACATACACACACACACAACAAAATACTAGGAACAGACAGCATTACATTACATTTATTTTTATTTTTTCCCAGATAAATCTGTATTTTATTACAAAATAAGAACTTTGCACTTTATTGTGTGTACTAAATTATTATATATTGTAACAATGAATCAGCAATGCAGCAGTTTGCTTCAATTACATTTATGCATTTCATTTATTGCATAGTGATTTACAGTACTTCATGTATTACATCCATGCCCTCTCTTCTGCATTTGGCCACATGTTTTTGACAACATCACGTCTCTGGCAATGCGCCTTGGGAAGAATCTTTCAGAATGTCTAATCCAACCCTGGCAGGCTTCAGGAGAAATATCCGCGCACCCTTGCATTCAAGTGCCCAGCAAGGACAGCTGGTCATGTGGAGAGTGGTCATAAACCTTCCAAATCCACACAGAAAAACTCTTCTGTGGATTCAGGAAGGGCAAGTATGGAGGCAAGCAAAGGACAGACATCCTGGGATGTGCAGCAAGCCACTGACTGCAGCAGAGTGGTGGAATGCCACGTTATCTCACACAACAACAAATGTTGTCTTTCCTGCCCTGTTACCTTTCTCCCCTACTGGCACAAGGGTAGTGTAGTGAATTTAAATATATACATGTATTTATTATGTCTGGTTTATGAATTATTAATATCATAAACCATCTTAATAATTTGGGGCACCAGATCCTTTAAACGACAGACCAACCAGTCAATGAGTAATACAGGATATCAATCTACAATCTGAGGGAGAGGGAGAGTTTCCTGAGGCTCGTTCCCAGAGGACCTTGAGTCTGGACATCTCTTAACTTTCTTTGAATCTGTCTGGAACTCTGTCCATTTCTGTTCTGAACTCTGTTCTTCAGGGTCTGTTCATTTTCAGAGTTCAGTTCCATAGTTCATTCTTTCAGAGTTCTCTTCTGTCAGAGTTCAGGGTGTGTCTATCTGTGTACTGTCTTTTTGTGTCTTGCTGCGCTGACACACTTGTCATACTTATGACCTTGTGATATTTCAGTTTTTCTTTTTTAATAAATTTGCAAAAATTTCTACATTTCTGTTTTTTTCTGTCAAGATGGGGTGCTGAGTGTACATTAATAAAATAAATAAAATGAACTTTTTTGATTTTGGCAAATGGCTGCAATGACACAAAGAGTGAAAAATTTGAAAGGGGTCTGAATACTTTCCGTACCCACTGTAAATGCATGGATGAGTCTCTCCAAGTCTGGTTTAGACATGATCCCTTTGATTCTGGTAATGTTTTAGAGATGATAAAATGCTGACGATGTTATTGATTTAATGTGGCTGTTAAAACTCATGTCTGAGTCCATGATTACCCCTAGATTTCTAACTTGATTTTTAAATTTTAGAGAAAGAGCCTCGAGGTGACTGCTGACACTTTCTCTTTGTTTCTGTGGCCCAAAGATGATTATTTCAGTCTTGTCACTGTTTATTTGGAGAAAGTTGTTTTGCATCCACAGAGTGATCTGTTCAATTCAGTGGCACAGTGAATCGACTGGTCCACATTCACCTGTTGTGAGTGAAATGTAAATCTGAGTGTCATCTGCATAGTAATGGTAGGACACATTATTGCTGCGTAACCTTTGTAACAGGATCACATGGTCCACTGTGTCAAATGCAGCACTTAGATCCAGCAGTACTAAGACAGAGACTCTGCCAGGGTCGGTGTTCAGACGAATGTCATTTGTCACCTTGATGAGTGCAGTCTCAGTGCTGTGATGGGGCCTAAAACCTGACTGAAAATCATCAAAACAGTTGTTTCGCATGAGAAAGTCAGTAAATTGTTGTTAAAAAAACTTTTTCAAGGATTTTGCCTAAAAACGGCAGGTTTGATATGGCCCAGTAGTTGTTCAGTACCGTAGCATCAAGACTGCTCTTCTTCAGGAGAGGCTTGATGACAGCAATTTTCAGGGCCCTTGGAAATGTTCCAGACTGTAATGAGCTATTAACTAATTGAGTGAGTTGTGGTAACAAACTGCTTAGTACTGATTTCAGAAATCTAGTGGGTAAAACAGCAAGGCAACAGGTGGTTGAACTCAAACTGGAGATGATCTCTTCAACTGTTTTGTCATTTACAGGTGTAAAGTGTGTCAGTTCTACCAAGTGTCTCCTGGATGGCTGCAGAGTTGGTATCTGCCTTGGGCAGTTATTGCATGTTTAATACCCTGAATCTTGTCATTAAAACAAACTCAAACTCATTGCATGTAGATTTTGAAATTAGAGTCGGACTTGTAACCCGAAAGTTGCGGATTCGAGTCTCAGGACCGGAAGGAATTGTCGGTGGGGTGGAGTGAATAGCCAGAGCCTTTAATACCACGACTGAGGTGAGACCTTTGAGCAAGGCACCAAACCCCCAACTGCTCCCGCAGCAATGGCTGCCCACTGCCCCGGGGGTGTGTGTTCATGGTGTGTGTGTACACTTTGGGTGGTAATGCAATTTCCCCATTGTGAGACTAATAAGGATAATAACTTAACTTAATTGACCAGTACTTTTGTTTTTGACAATGAGGGCAGTCAGAATCAGAGCTTTTTTTTTTCCCTCACTTTGAAATCATGGACTTTTTTCACTATTACCATGAAACACATTTCTTTTTACTTTCGTTTTTTGCAACATCCTCATCTCTCTTTCTGTTTCTTGTGTTTTTGCGTTTGCAGATTTTCACATTTATTGTGGAAAATAATGAATAATTTTTCCAGCACGATGCCATTTATATAAATGATTATATTGCAATTTCACACTTATTTGAATGGGCTTCTTATAACAGTCATACATTATTCTGTCTGCATTGCCCAAGCAAATTCATGAGAAGAAACAATTCACACTACATCCACCCACTTTAATATAGTCTGAAGAATTAAGGTCACTCACATGTGCACATGTGTGGGTAGGTAAGGATCAAGTTGTGTGACATTGCCATATTTGGGCTGGATGGGAAAGAAGAGAAGCTTTTGCAGTTTTTATCCACTGATCACTCACTGTGCTGGCTGTTTGAAGCTTGGCATGTACTTTCCTACTTACATATAAGTGTGATTTTGTGTCCAACAGCTAGTTTCTTACTACTGTGTACTTCAGTAATGGATAATCAGATGCATAGTCTTGTTATTTAGTCTGTCTACTATAGATGACAGAGGAAGAGAAGAAGGGATAGCAAGGGAGTGAGGCACATGATAAATGGGCTACAACAGAAAACAGTAATGCAACAGAGATAGTTAGCTGCATTCCTTAGAACAAACAGCTGAGTTTAAATGAAGCTGCCCGTTATCGTTTCAGCGCTGTCAATCAGATATCATTCTGTGTTGTTTATGCAAACAAAGGTGTTAAGTATGGTGCACAGCATGGTGTAATGAAATAATGTCTGGAAGAGTGGCACTGTACATCTGTACATGATTAGCCTGATGGAAGATCCTACTCTCCCTGTCTTACTCATTTACTTGTTTCAATATGAGGGGATTATCACTGATTCCACGATAAGCATGATTGCTTTGCAGCATTGCTCTCTTCTGTCATTATGTTCTTCTGCATGCCACCTGTGTACCCTACACATATTAGAGATAGCCTCTGTTTGTTTTATACTGAGGAGCAAATGATTCTTTCTCTCAGCCTGTGGCTGTCCTTACCAATTTTTATGATTTTTGATTTCTATATATATCCTGGCAAAACAGACCAATCATTGTGACACTATGCAATTAGACATAATGAAGGTATGTGATAATCTATTAGCTGTCACAGATAAAATGGAACATCTAGAAGACCAATAAAAATAAAAAAAATAACAGAGGGTGTGGTGGAGTCACCAGGAGAAACATGAGCTGAAACAGAGAAAAACATAAAAATTATATTCACAGACAAATAACAGCTGCAAAGAAATATTAAACTGGAAGTGGCGCATTGATCAAGGAAGGACGTACAAGGAAGTAAAAGACCCAGACCCATTTTAGTCAAGGATTATATATAGTTTGTGTGGTAATTCTGTCTAGTTTAGTTGATGGGAAAGTTGGTTTGCTGATATAACTAATGCTATGTTAAAACATAGCAGGATGCAGGAGTCTGTCACTGTAAACAGTAAAGCAGAATCCTGTTTGGATGTGCGACTTGCCATCAGACAGACAGTAGTTTTTCATTGTATGCTTATGTGCACATGGGTAGAGGACAAACACATTGGATTTTTGCTTAACAAGGTGTTAGAATGTAATTCCAATAATGTCATTCATTTATGTAAAATGACATATTTGATGTATATTAATCATGCTAGGAGATTGCTCTTTTGGCAGTAAATGTTTTATACACAATTTTATAGGTTTAATATAGTGCTGGGTGGTATACCGGTTCAAACCGAATACCGGTGTTTATTTTTGTTATGATATGAATTTGTAACTTCTTTTTTAAAAGGTTTTTAACCTTTTTTTATACCTCAATACTGGTGTATGTGTCAAGGCGAAGTGTGCGTCTGAAGTGAACAGAGAACCCACACGCAAATACCAAACTGAACAGAGTTTATTTGTTAGCGAGCTGAAGGGTTGGCGGGCAGCGCCGAGGATCCCTGCAGCAGGAGAAGGAAGCTGGGCCGAGGAGCTGGGAAGCAGTGGCGTCTTCGGGATTGACCACCGGTGAGGAGAGGACGCAGGTAGGAGAGGAAGAAACACAGGTGGCGAGGCGAGGCGAGGCGAGGCTAGCGACCTGGAGAGGGAGTACCAAAGTTAGTTCGGTTTACCTAGTAACCTAGAGCCAAAGGTGCGATACTATCAGGGAGGTAGACGGACGAACTGGCGATCTAACTGAAGGGAACCAGGTCTGTTATTGCCAGGGAGGTAATGCTGGAAGGCGTTCCATCCTGCTTCGTGCACCTGTAAGTAATTAGGCCAGTGACAGGAGAAAGCTGGTCGGGGAGAAAGCAGGGGAAGAGATGGGGAAAGGAACAAGAGGGAAAAAACAGGAGAAAGTCCCGCCGCCTCATGACAGTATGTCGGTTACTCATTGGTCAGAATGCAGCGTCGCATGACTGCCGGATATATCTTCAGGATATCAGTATGTTACAAATGAAGATTCTTGCTCTGGAGTCTGAAAAAGGATTTCAGGACCTTACCTCCTGTTCAGACCTGGTGGTGAGAAGGCAAAACCTACTAACAATAATAAGTGCTATGTTGACCAAAATGCTACTCTGAACCTGGACGATACAGTGTCTTTCCCAAAACTTTCAAAAGTGGGAATTGATCAAAATGAAGCCACCTGACATAAACTTGGTGCCAAGCCAATGCATCAGAATTAGAAAGAAGAATGGTGGCATCCCAGGAGCATATGTAGCGTCATCAAACATACAGCTCAGTAACAGGTTTCAACCACTATCTGATCTAAATTCTAATGAGCAAGAAATGTCTGCTGTGACTGCAAAACAAAAAAAAAGTAATAATTTTAAAAATGGGAGCCATGGAACAAAAAGGGTGGGGGCGTCTGTGCCTTTTTTAGGGATAATATGGTTATCCACAGGCTGTCATTTGGGGAGTTTTCATCATTTGAGTATTTATCTTTCAAAATAGAGCTAAAATTATGTCCCTCTGTACTTTACATAATCATTTACAAACCTCCCGAATGTTGTCAAAATTGTATTGAGGATTTTACTGAGATGCTTTCAGTTGTCAGAGTTGCTTTTAGAGTTTGACTGTTTAATAATTACAGGTGATTTTAATGTTCACGTTGATAAGGTCTGAGACAGAAATGGTAAAGAATTTTCTGCTGTCCTTGAAACCTACAGCCTTAGTCAGCATGTTAGTGAGCCAACCCATACAGGTCACACTCTGGACCTTGTCATCACTAAGGGTGTTAACATTTCAAATGTTGCTGTGATTGATGTTGCTTTGTCTGATCATTTTTGTGTCTTTTTTGATCTGTTCATAATTCCCAAAGATGCAGCTGGACATACATTTGTACAGAAAAGACACATAAATGACAACACCAGGACACTGTTTATGGAGATGATTAGGTTTGAAAATACCTAATTTTCTCACTTTGAAGATTTGTTTAATACATATACTTCAAGTGTTCTAAATATTATGGATGTGACTGCACCTGTCAAGTATAATGTGATCAGGAACAGGCGAAAGGTGCAGCAGAGAAGTGATGACTTGGTCGGGGCACAGAAAAGGGAGTGCCAGAAGGCTGAATGAAAATGGCATAAATCAAAGCTCCAGGTTCATTGTGACATTTTTAAGCAGATGTGTGTGTTCAATGAAAGTCTATGTAAAAGAAGAGAAAAGTATTTTTCGGAAATCATCAACAGCAGTAACAACTCACGTGTCCTGTGTTAACAAACCCTCCATCTGCATCAGAACTAATTTCAACATCTAAATGCAATGAGTTTGGATTATTTTTTAATGACAAGGTTCAGGGTATTAAACAAGCAATAACTGCACAAGACAGATACCAACTCTGCAGCCATCCAGGAAACACTTGGTGGAACTGACACACTTTACACCTGTAAATGACAGAACAGTTAAAGAGATCATCTCCAGTCTGAGTTCAACCACCTGCTGCCTTGATGTTTTACCCACTAGATTTTTGAAATCAGTACTAAGCAGTTTGTTACCACAACTCACTTAATTAGTTAATAAATCATTACAATCTGGAACATTTCCAAGGGCCTTGAAAACTGCTGTCATCAAGCCTCTTCTGATAAAGAGCAGCCTTGATGCCACAGTACTGAACAACTACTGGGCCATATCAAACCTGCCGTTTTTAGGCAAAGTCCTTGAAAAGTTGTTTACTGACTTTCCCCTGTTTCAACAGCTTTGATGATTTTCAGTCAGGTTTTAGGCCCCATCACAGCACTGAGACTGCATCAAGGTGACAAATGACATTCGTCTGAACACTGACGCTGGCAGAGTCTCTGTCTTAGCACTGTTGTATCTGAGTGCTGCGTTTGACACAGTGGACCATGTGATCCTGTTACAAAGGTTAGAGGACTGGATAGGCATCTCTGGTCCTGTCCTTAAATGCTTTAAGTCCTATCTTGAAGACAGGAAGTCCTTTGTTCAAATTGGTAACTGTGTTCCAGACCAAATGGCCTTGACACGTGGGGTCAATCTTTGTTTAATCTTTGTTTCCTTTAGGCCATTTAATACAGAGCAATAATAATAATACAGAGCCACATTAAATCAATAACATTATCAGCATTTTAGCATCTCAAAAACATTGCCAGAATCAAGGGGATCATGTCTAAACCCGACTTGGAGAGACTCATCCCTGCATTTATCTCCAGCAGGTTAGATTACTGTAACAGCCTGCTCACGGGGCTCTCAAAAAGAGCTGTAAGGCAGCTACAGTACATTCAGAATGCTGCTGCTCAGGTCCTGACTAGAACCAGGAAGTACAACCACATTACTCCAGTTCTCAGATCTCTGTACTGGCTTCCTGTCGCTCAGAGAATAGAGTTTAAAACAGCACTGCTTGTGTATAAGTCTCTTCATGGCTCAGCACCACAGTACATCTCTGATATGTTGGTGACATATGCACCATCTCAAACATCATGACCAGGCCTTCTGCCCATGCCCAGAGTCAGTTATAAACAAAGAGAAGCAGTGTTTCAGTTTTAGGCAGCTAAAATCTGAAATATTCTTCCTGATAATCTTAGACAAGCCTCATCTCTGGCAGTGTTTAAGTCCAAGCTAAAAACTTTTCTTTTTAGCATGGCATATGACAACTGAAAGTTTTTTATTTAAAGTATTTTATCTGCACTCATTCTCCTTTAATTTTACTTCAAGTTAATTTTTTACAAATTGCTGTTTCCTGTTTTGATTTTTGCATATGTACCTTGTCCTTCATTTCTGTAAAGAACTTTGTATTTCTCTGTGTATGAATTGTGCTATATGAATAAACTTGCCTTGCCTTGCCTTGTTTTGGACACAATCTCTATCTTGCTGTAATTAAGGCATTAGAGATAAACAGGGTGTGCGCAGCGCTGTCAGGGCCTTGTAAATCTATATCTAACTTCACAAGATCACCAAAACTTTCATGCCAGCTGGCCAAAAAACAGACAGATCTGTCCTCTTCTGACCACAAACTCATTCATGATGAACCCACTTGCTGGAATACGATATGGTGGAATGTTTCTTGGAGCAGCAGCAGGTTGTCTGTGCGGGCCGAAGACAGGAAAAAATGGTATCTGATGTCGAAAGACATTACAGTTTTAGAAACTGTTAAGGCAGTTCTTGAGCCACTCAGTCCTTTTACAGATGCACTTAATGGGGAAAAACATACTACCTTGTCCTGAGTCCTGCCATTACCCTGAAAGATATATGAATGTCTCAGTCACAAACAAAGTGATTCCGCATTAGCCCAAGAGATGAAGGAAAAGATAACTTCAGTGAGATTTCTTCAGCATTGCTATGACGACCTGCAGCTGCAGCTTCTTTTGAACACTGCAACTTACCTTGATCCAAGATTTATGAACAGCTTTGTTTCTCTTAACCCTCAGGGGTCGACGAAGGCGTCAGTGCATTTTGTGGCATCTTCTCCTGATAACGCCGAAACAAATTTAAATTACTCCGTCAGTTTTGATCGGACAGATAAGAGCAATACATCATTCCAATCTGTAAAGGGTCTAGTTTCAGTTTTATACACTCATAATAACAACAAACACTGGTTTTGTAATATAAAGAAAGCAGACAGGGTGCGCTCTCTGTCTTCTCTCTTTCTGTGACCTCTTTTCACAGACACGTAAATAAAACAACCTGAATCTCAGCGAATACTTGCTTCATAAAAATGAGAAATATATAGCTAGAAAGCTTGTCTCATCTCATTATAGCTATTGTGATCCCGCCTTGCACTGAGCGCACTGTTCATATGGAAATAATCTGAGGTGAGCCAGGTAATTATGTGATTACATATGTTACATGGTGATATGTAATTGCTTTGTCGCGACTCAGATGACGAACATTTGCATTGCATTGCAGTAATTCCCTCTTGGCCACATTCCTGACTGAAAGGCTCATTATGCAGCTCACTGGGGCGAGTCTTTGTCTTCTCAGGTAAATCATATGATTATTCATGATCAAACACACCATCCTGCATATGTCTTTTCTAAACAAGTGTCTTAGAAAATTTAAATCAGTGTATTGTTTTTTGTGAATGAGTGAACAAGATGACTTTCACATCATTGTGAAGCAAACACTCCAGGCTACAACATCCAGTTCTCAAAAGTCTTGTTAACCAATGTTCTGTATGTATTTTATGGCCTCATTTCTGTGACTTAAAAATGTTATTTTTCACTAACCATGCATAAATGCAGTTTTCTCAGAAACGCAATCATGTATGAACATGCTGCTCACATATTATTGTAGCCCAGTTTGTGCTCATTATAGTGTTATCAGACTTTAGCCAATAATATGTTAAAAGCAACTGAAAAAAGCAGAAATGTCAAAACTTGTCCAGGGCCCCAAAACACCCTTAGACCCCAGAGTGTTAATCTTCATCTGAGGCTGTTATAAATTTGTCTGGGTATAATATATTTAGAAAAGAGTGCTAAAGGGAGGGGTGGGGGAATATCAGTGTATGTTAAAAAGCACAATGATTGAATGGCCAAGTGAAATTTTTTTGGAATGTGTTGGCAGTTTGGGTTTCGGCAGTACCACTCCACAGAAACTGCCAACTGTATCTTCATAGAAACAATGGTAGTAAACAAGTCTTTGTTTGACAAAAACACCTATGTTGGTGGTTTTAGACTTAAAGAAGGTGTTCAATATAGTAGATTATCTTTTGTTTAAACTGACTCATTTTAATTTTGCAGAAGAAGCATTAACTTGGTTCAAATCTTAGGTGTCTGGAGTCAGAAGGTTGTGTAAGTGTTGTGTAAGTTTGTCACTATGCCATATTACCTAGAATGCCCTGCACAGGTTCTGCAAGGCTCTATTCTGGGACCAGTACTGTTCTCTATGTATATAAATGACCTGTCAAATGTGTGTCAGAATATCCGCCTTCGAATGTATGCTGACAATGCATGTAAGGGTAGTGTAGTGAATTTAAATGTATACATGTATTTATTATGTCTGGTTTATGAATTATGAAGTTCATAAACCATCTTAATAATTTGCGGCACCAGATCCTTTAACGGCAGATCAACCAATCAGTTAATGAGTAATACAAGATATCAGTCTACAATCTGAGGGAGAGTTCTGATTCAGTGACATGTTTAGTGTGTGAAATAACATTATTGATACCAGTCACAGTTGACTTTTTCTGATTTATTCAGCTATTTACAATATATACATGCTATTTACATATGGAGAAATGGAGGGAGAACTGATCAGAGGAATTAGCTGAATTAACGAATAAAACATAACAGTCTAAGAGTCAGTTGTTTACAGTGGTGGAAAAGAAATCTTGAAATTAATTTATGTTTTGTGTTTGAGTCTGAGGTCTAAACACAGTTTAGGAGGAAGCTATAATAACTAAGAAGACCAACTGACCAAGTGTGAGACAACTAGCACAGACCCAGGTTACTTGCTTGTCCTCAGGTTTACTGAGGCTCGGTCCGTTCCGCTTTGGGCTGGCCCGGCTGTAGTCTGCCTGCAGGTTCCTAGGAGGAGGAGTAGGCGTCTTGGCCGTTCTTCTGTAGCTCTCTTTCTGCACCTCTTTCTCCTCAGAGTGAGATGAACTTGAGAGTGTGGACATCTCTTAACTTTCTCTGAATCTGTCTGAAACTCTTTCCATTTCTCCCTTCCAGATGTTCAGTTCATTTTCCAGAGTTCTCTTCTTTCAGAGTTCAGGGTGTGTCTGTCTGTGTGCTGTCTTTTTGTCTTTTTGTGTCTTGCTGTGCTGGGCGGGGGAATCCATCTGGCTCGTCCCATGACTGTGATTGGTCCAGGAAGTGCTGTATCCTTGCTGGTGATTGGTTTAAATCTCACTGGTCATGTGTGAATCAAGAGAGTAACTTATTGTGTTGTAGGTTTTAAGAATGTTTTTCTAAGATGGGAACAATAATTTCTTTTTCCATCCAGCAATATTTAAACACATGACAAACTTAGTAACTAACCAGGGTCAACAGTTCAGCAACATCATAAATGAAATCATTAAAATTTCATAGTTATATGGATTAACTACAAGCATGAATAACACATAGCCAATAGCACAGCTTCTATATCACACCATAGCCTGACGATGTTGTGTATAAGCCTTTGTCACACATGTGACATATTTAGCAGGAATATAAGGACAGGATATGTAGACCAGGCCATTTATGGCAAGCTGTAAAGCAAGGGGGGTTTCTTTGTCAAGAGTGGTCTGCTCTTTATCAAATGGAGTCTTGACAGTGCAGTGCTTGTTGGTGAGGGCCTGTACCATTCCCTGTTGTTTACCTTAGTAGGTCACTAAGAGTTTTACAGCCATAAATTGCCTAAAGGATATCACTCCTGCCTCAATCAGGAATGTGACCATATTCTGCTGCTTTAGGTCCGCTACATAAGTACTGATCAAACAGAACGTCTCAGACCACTAGAGCAGTATTTCCCAACCTGGTCGTCAAGGACCCCTGACCTCCTTGTTTTCCAGCTATCCCTGCTGTACCCACAGCTGATTACTTGGAGCAGGTGTGTTCAGCCCATCAGAAGCAGGAAGTGCAGGGATAACCTCCAATTTATCTTACAGGTTGGTTTCACTCCACCGCTAGTTATCATTAGGTGAGGATGTTAGACCCACACTCCGAGTTTCACAGGTTTCACCTCACACCTGGCCTGAATAGGCTCATTAGGTTAACAAAAGAAGTGACTGTAACCGTTTTTGACAGCGTGTACTTAATGTCTGTTACCCTTCTTTAACTGGATGCTATGGTGTTTCAAATTATTTTTCCCAATAAACCCAGTACCAGGAAAAGATTGTGAGCCCAGTCAGATTTATCTAGGTTCGTGGGAGCCGAAAGGTGAGCAACTGCAATGGAACAGTCAACACACGGAGTGGACAGCTGTGGCTTTTACTGTTGACATCTCAATTGGCATAAATTTCCTTCGCTGTGCAGCGTAGCTTCAATTTGGATCCAAACAAAAAAAAACCTGACCAGTGCAAGGCAATACGTTCTAGACAGACAATGGTGTGGGTTCCAAGCTTCGGTTGGCTCACAGCCTTCCTTCAGCTCAATTTCTTTGTCCACAAAGTTCTCCCGCTCGGTATGTCTCGACCGCATGAAGCTCGTAAGCGTCTGACACCACGTAAGGCACGCAAACCGGATGTTCCGGCTCAAGGGCGGGACAATTAACCTTATTGGTTAATATGACATCACACACCAAATAACATCTTTGGTTGCTCATAATGTCGCTAAAACACAATGCAGCTATTTCACTGAGGCTTTTACCATATTTTAACACTAGTTTTACTATCTTTACTAATACTATGTTTTAATGAACTTGTATTTACTAATCTTTAACCAAGGTTTTATCTGTTTCTTTTTAGCTCTGGGTTACATGAGCTTAGGTGAGGGTCGTTAGGATCTAATGGTGGACTCGTGACCCTCTCTGATTCACCAAGAATGTGTCCTCCCTGGAAAACATTTGATTTTTTCTGTAATTTCCTGGGAATACATGAAAGGGCAGCCTGGTAGATGGAAGACAAGTTATGTCTGAGCCCTGAACCCCTGTTGAGGGAGGGTTTTTCCACTTGGACATAGATAGTGGTTTGAGACTCCTCTCTCAAACTACCTTTCTTCTCTGTCCAAAATATGTACATCATTGTCTTCAAATGAGTGACATGTCTCTTGTAAATTGGTTTACATTCTTCCTTACACTGGACACCATATACTACATTGCTCCTCTTTTGTTTTGGTGTCTGGTCAAATTGGTCAGCAGGTGATGTAGGAGGTGCGCCTGTTTCAGTTTCCTGAGGAAACAGCCTTACCCACCTGATGGGAGATGTGTGAAGACCAGGAGAGGTCGGCTGAGATGTGTACACCAAGAAAGTTAAAGGTCTCTACTCTCTAAACCTCCTTACCTTGTATGCAGAGGGCAGAGTGCTCAGTACGCCTTGATCTTCTGAAGTCAATTGTAAGTTCCCTGGTTCTGGAGATGTTTAAGTCCAGATTGTTGAGGGAACACCAATTTGTCAGATGCTGAACCTCCTCCTCAAAGGCTGTTTCATTATTATCTGTAATCAGTCCCACTATGGTGGTGTCAGCAAATTTGACAATGGTGTTGGTGGATTGAATAGAGGAGCAGTCGTTTGTGAAGAGCGAGTAGAGGAGGGGGCTGAAGATACACCCCTGTGGTGTACCAGTGTTCAAGAAGAGTTGATGATGTGTAACCTCCCATCCTGACATTCTGAGGTCTGTTGCGCAGGAAGTCTAGTATCCATGTGCAGAGATCTGCCTAGGCCCAAGTTGCTCCGTTTTTGAATGAGTTGGTGGGGACTGTATCAAAAACTGAACTGAAATCCACAAACAGCATTCTTACATAAGTGTTTCCATCATCCACATGTGTAAGTGCAGTGTGGAGAGCTTTGATGACTGCATCTTCTGTCTGTCTTTACTTACTTAGACGACATGCAATGCACTACAGCACTTTTCCTATGGCACATTATTATTAGGGCTATATATAATGCACTACAGCACTAACAATCTATGGACTTTCTGCAATAACTATAGCACTTTACAATGAGTTTGGGAAGTGTGCAATTCTTTAATTCACAACTTTGGATTCTTTATAAAACTGCCGCATCTAAATCTGTCTGTTATGATCTACGCTTGATGTTCTTTTATGTGTCATTGTCTTTTTGAAATGTCTATTGTTGTAATTGTTTGTCCTGTACAGTATGTAAATCAACCTGCCTAAGGCCCACAGATGTAAATTAGCCTTTGACCAGAATCTGATATTCACATATAATGTATATGTTCATTAATATGTGCTGTCCCTACTTCAAATCAATCATGCAGTTGCACATGTGGCTCTCTGTCTCTCTCTGTTCCACCACATCTTAAAGGTGCTCTATTGGATTGAGATCTGGTGACTGTGAGGCCATTTGAGTACAGTGAACTCGTCGTTCAAGAAACCAATTTCTGACCAAAGTAAAGTAACTATTGTGTTGTATTACAATTATGATGATGTTGTATTTGTGCTTTTATATCATTATATTGGTGTTCCTCTGATTTTGTAGCATCATAATGTTCCAGTTGCATTGCTTAAAAACTTGCTCCTAACCCCGGGCACACCTGTCATCCGAAAAGTGTATTTGGGCTGTATTTCCAGATGTATTACCAAAGATTGTCGGACAAATTTGAATAAAGTCCGACAAACTATATATCATATGAAAGCAGAAAGTCTCATGATTCAAATGGTATAAAGCAACTGAATATAAAGGATTAAATTATCACAGCGACAACAGTTTCTGTGTCTAACAAGAGTACAAACGCTGAAAAAACACCACTTCTAACCTTTGCTGATGTGTAGAGATCCACATCTATACTGAAACAGCAAGTGTTGCATATCATTGTATTCATAAGAATCCAGGGAACATAATGCATCCAGGTTTTTAGTCCAAAAGACATATTATCCTTGAGTAAAAGCCATAAAACCATCGTCTTTCACTTTTCAGTTTTAATCCTGTTTGTTTTATGGTTGATTTCACCATTTATTCGCTACAAACAGGTGATATATCTACATTCCGCAGACTCCTGTGATTCACGTGAGGTCAAAACCAATCTTGTTCATTACGTTTTATAGCATAAGTCAGTACGAAAACCAATGGGAGTCATGACTTATAGGTAAAATCCACCTAGGGGGAGAGAACAACTATTAATGACAATAAAATCAGCCAGTCGCATTGTTTGTCAATGATGACTGACATGTAGCCAATGAAAAGCCCTTATGGTGCAATATGGGACACTTGACTGACATTTGTGATGATGATTCAGTTCAATTCAATTCAATTTTATTTGTATAGCGCCAAATCACAATACAAATCATCTCAAGGCACTTTACAAAAACTAAAACTAAAAACCCAACAATTCCCTTATGAGCAAGCACTTGGCGACAGTGGAGAGGAAAAAACTCCCTTTAACGGAAGAAAAAAAACCTCCAGCAGAACCGGGCTCAGTTTGGGCGGCCATCTGCCTCGACCGGTTGGGGTGAGTGGATAGAGCAGAGAGAAAAGAACAGCAACAATAAACAACAAATAGACACTGCAGGTTGGTGGGACCAGTAACTGCACATCAGCAATATACAGCTCCAGGACCAGGGACACCTGCAGAAGGTACAGAGAGAATAGAGAGAGAGGGAGAGAGCACAAACTAGGGGAGAGAGAGAGCACAAGGTTAGTAACATTCAATGGTGGAATATACATGAGGTGGGAGAGAAGGGGGTTAGGGTAGGGGAGCTCAGTGCACCGATGGTCCTCAGGCAGTCTAGGCCTATAGCAGCATAACTAACTAAGGGATGGTTCAGGGTTGCCTGAAGCCAGCCCTAACTATATGCTTTGTCAAAGAGGAAGGTTTTAAGTCTAGCTTTAAAAGTACAGAGAGTGTCTGCCTCCTGAACCCAGGCTGAGAGCTGGTTCCACAGGAGAGGAGCTTGATAGCTAAAGGCTCTGCCTCCCATTCTGCTTTTGAGAACTCTGCGAACCACAAGTCCGCCTGCACTCTGAGAGCGAAGTGGTCTATTGGGATAATATGGTACTATGAGGTCTTTAAGGTATGAAGGAGCTTGATTATGAAGGGATTTGTATGTGAGAAGAAGGATTTTAAATTCTATTCTATATTTTACAGGGAGCCAATGAAGAGAAGCCAATATAGGAGAAATATGATCTCTCTTGCTAGTTCCTGTCAGGACTCTGGCTGCGGCATTCTGGATTAATTGGAGGCTTTTTATTAAGATATTAGGACATCCAGATAGTAATGAGTTACAGTAATCTAGCCTTGAGGAAACAAATGCATGGACTAGTTTTTCTGCATCATTTTGAGACAGGATGTTCCTAATTTTGGAAATGTTGCGCAGGTGAAAGAATGCAGTTCTAGAAATTTGTTTTATGTGTGAGTTAAAGGACATGTCCTGGTCAAAAATAGCTCCAAGGTTTTTTACAGTAGTGCTGGAGGCCAGGGCTATGCCATCTAGAGTAGCTATAATTTTAGAAAAGTTATTTCTGAGATTTTTAGGCCCAAATATAATGACTTCTGTTTTCTCCGAGTTTAAAAGTAAAAAGTTACTGGTCATCCAGGCCTTTATGTCAGTTAGACAGGCTTGAAGTCTGGTTAACTGGTTTGTGTTAACAGGTTTAATAGATAGATATAACTGAGTGTCATCCGCATAGCAGTGGTAATTAATAGAGTGCTTCCTAATGATATATCCTAAAGGAAGCATGTACAGGGTGAACAGAATCGGTCCTAGCACAGAACCTTGTGGAACTCCATAACTAACTTTTGTTCGTGTGGAAGGTTCATCATGGACATGAACAAACTGGAATCTGTCCGATAAATAGGATTGGAACCACTTTAACGCTGTTCCTCTGATACCAATCACATGCTCCAGTCTCTGTAATAAGATGTTGTGGTCAATGGTGTCGAATGCTGCATTAAGGTCTAGGAGGACAAGTATCGAAACAAGTCCATTATCTGAGGCTAAGAGAAGATCGTTGGTAACTTTTAACAGTGCTGTTTCTGTACTATGATGTGCTCTAAATCCTGATTGGAAATCTTCAAATAGTTCATTCCTGTGTAAGTGGTCTGATAGCTGCTTAGCAACAGCTTTTTCTAGGATTTTAGAAATAAATGGCAGGTTGGATATTGGTCTATAATTAGCCAAGACTCCTGGATCAAGACTAGGCTTTTTGAGTAAAGGTTTGATTACTGCAGTCTTAAAGGCCTGTGGTACGTAGCCTGATACTAGAGATAAATTTACCAAGTCCAATAAAGATGAGTTCATTAATGGCAGGGTGCCTTTAAGCAGTCTAGTCGGGATGGGGTCCAAGAGACACGTTGATGATTTCGATGAAGCAACTACTGATGTAAATTCAGAGAGATCTATAGGAGAGAAGCAGTCTAAACATAACTGAGGTCCTACAGATGATTCAAGAGCTACTGTAGTAAAAGATTCATTTATTGCAGGTATAGGAAGCATCTGCTGAATTTTATCTCTAATAGTTGTGATTTTATTTGTAAAGAAACTCATAAATTCATCACTGCTGAGAGCTAAGGGAACACTGGGCTCAACGGAGCTGTGACTTTTTGTCAGCCTGGCTACAGTGCTGAAAAGAAACCTGGGATTGTTCTTATTTTCCTCTATTAGTGATGAATAGTATGCAGTTCTGGCTTTACGGAGAGCTTTTTTATATGTTAGTAGACTGTTTTTCCAGGCTAGAAAAATTTCCTCTATGTTTGTGGAACGCCACTTCCTTTCCAGCCTTCGTGATGCCTGCTTTAAGGTACGAACATGTAAATTATACCATGGGGCTAGTCTTCTCTGAATCACTAACTTCTTTTTCAGAGGGGCTACAGAATCAAGCGTTTCACGCAGTGAGGTTACAGCGCTGTCAACAACATGATCAATTTGGTAGGGAGTAGGATTAAGGCAGCTGCCCTCCACTATGTTTATACTTGGCATAGATGCAAATAAAGATGGAATAATTTTCTTAAATTTATTAACAGCGTTGTCGGATAAACATCTGCTGTAGTGGAATTTTCTTCCAGACGCTGCATGATCCATCATTTTAAATTCAAAAGTTATTAAAGAATGATCTGACAAAACAGGATTTGGGGGAAAAATTATTAGATGTTCAATTTCGATGCCATAGGTCAGAACAAGATCAAGGGTGTGATTAAAACAGTGGGTGGGTTTATTAACGTTTTGAATGAAACCAATTGAATCTAATATAGAATTAAATGCAATGCTGAGGCTGTTATTTTCAACATCTACATGAATGTTAAAATCTCCCACTATAATGACTTTATCTGATCTAAGCACTAAATCAGACAGGAAGTCAGGGAATTCAGTTAAAAACTCTGAGTAAGGAACAGGTGGACGGTACACAATGACAAGTAGAACTGGTTTTTGTGTTTTCCAGTTTGTATGTGAGAGACTAAGAGTGAGGCTCTCAAATGAGTTATAACTGTTCTGAGGATGAAAGTTTGATAATAAGTTTGAGTGGAAGATTGCAGCTACTCCTCCACCTCGACCTGTGCTTCGAGGAACATGATCATTTTTATGACTGAGGGGGGTTGATTCATTCAGACTGACATATTCATCCTGCTGTAACCAGGTTTCAGTAAGATAAAGTAGGTCAATTTGGTGATCAGTTATCAAATCATTTACTAACAGAGATTTAGAAGAAAGGGACCTAATATTTAATAATCCACATTTGACAGTTCTGTTTTTCTGTTCAATAAGAGGAGTGGTCTTAATTTTTATTAAGTTTTTATGAATAACTCCTCTTCTGTTAACTTCTGATTTATTTGATTTATATGTTCGAGGGGCAGACACAGTCTCTATGTGGTTTGAAGGGGGCGGCGGCTCTAAGGAAACTGCAGAGAAGCGTTTTAGACTGAGTCTCTGCATCCCGGTCCCCACCCTGGATTGTCAGGCTTTAGGTCGGCTAAGAAACTCGGCCAAATTCCTAGAGATGAGAGCTGCACCATTCAAAGTGGGATGGATGCCATCTCTCGCTATCAGACCGAGTTTTCCCCAGAAAGTGGCCCAGTTGTCTATGAAGCCCACATCGTTTGCTGGACACCACCTAGACAGCCAGTGACGGAACGATGACATGCGGCTAAACATGTCATGCTGGTCAGATTGGGGAGGGGTCCAGAGAAAACTACGGAGTCCGACATTAATTTAGCAAAGTTACATACCGACTCAACATTAATTTTAGTGACCTCCGATTGGCGTAATCGGGTGTCATTGCTGCCGACGTGAATAACAATTTTCCCATATTTCCGATTAGCCTTAGCCAGCAGCTTCAGATTTGACTCGATGTCGCCCGCTCTGGCCCCAGGAATACATTTGACTATGGTCGCTGGTGTCTCTAGCTTCACGTTCCTGACTATGGAATCGCCAATTATCAGAGTCGGTTTCTCAGCGGGTGTGTCGCTGAGCGGGGAAAATCTATTATAAACATGAACAGGCAGGTGATGAGCCGTGGGCTTCTGCTTAGGAGTATGTTTCCTTCGGACCGTCACCCAGGCTAATTCTCCGGGCTGCTCCGGAGCTGCCCTTGGACCGCTAACAGACCCTGAGCTAATGGCGCTAGTGTCGGCTTGCAGCAAAATAAAAGTGTTCTAACGAAAAATTAACAACTTAGAACCAACTAGAATCTGGCCTCCACTGATATAACTACAGATATGTTTGCACCTTTGTAGTGTTGAATCCTTGTGGTAAACAAAACAGATGTGTTGTTTCTAGATATTTCTAAAATTCATGTTATTCTTTATAGAACTCACATTGGTTACATTTCGCAGTGATATTTAATCTCCAATTTAGGAGATTTACTCAACCATTACTCCCAAGAACCTACCTAAGTGTGCCATATAGTAACTTATAGTAACTTATATCAATTTCCTGTTTGGCATGTGGGTTATTGTGTTGTAAACAGTGACTGAACTGTGTTCACTGTGCGTTGCTTCCTCGTTCTTTAACTGGTCATAGACTTCACTGTGAACATTTTTAGTAAGGAGTGAGTCAGTCACTGTGTGCTCATCAAGTCATCCTTATCTCACCCTGTAATCATCAGAGGCAAACACCAGGCACTCTCCATATATTTGTCTCCTCTGTTCTTCTCTTCCTCCCAGTGTTAGTCACTGTTCAATGGGTTATTACTGGTGTCTCTCTATCCCATTCAGGGTCATTAATACATGTAAGCTCTGTACACAGCATCTCCTCACTTCATTTATCTCAGCATGCATTTCAGTTCAATCAAAACCTCAGCAGAGCTCTCTTTTTCTCTCTGTCTCTCTCTCTCACTCTATCATATCTACGCACGCACTCACACACACACACACACAGAGTTGTGTTGTTCTATATCTGTGAGAACACTCTTTAACATGATGCATAAACTAGCACCTTACCCTAACCTTAATTCCAACTTTTGCTGAGAAAGCAACTTGAATCTGTGTCATTGTGATCCACCAAAAGAATGCAGGAACTTGTGATCCTTAATAGTGGATGCTTATGACACTACACAACTCTCATATGGAAATATACATCCCAAAATGTGACTTTATATGAGAGCATGTAAAATAATAAGGAATAGCCCTATTTGCTGGCCACATAAGAGAGACCAATGGGAATTATGACTTATAATTATTATTTAACAGGAACATATGTTTTCAGGTAAAGTGACTGAAATGCAAGCAGAAGAAAACACAAGTCTGATTTTAGGCTCTCACACATTTATTACAAACTATAATGACAAACAGTGAACATTCCAATTAACACAAAACAAACACACAAAAGATAAAAGGGAGGAGAGAATACAAGGTGAAAGAGGAGATATGCAGACAGAGATAAAGACAGACCAAAAACAATTATTACTCTCAGAAACAGTGAATTAGGTCAATGGTGAAAAAAATAATTTGTGAATTGCTGGTTAAAGTGATCAAATATGAAAGCATCAAGGTTTCAGCAAGTTAACTAGAATCTTGTAAAGCTCTAGCTGACTCCCTGGGGAGTTGTCTTCTTTTGGTGCAGAGCTGAATCTAAATAAACAGCCTTGATAAATATTAAACTGGGTGGTGATGGATGAGTAGGCCAGAATCTTTGGCTCTGTCCAGTCAAAAGGAGAGCTTCCTGCCAATATGGTAAGGTTTTAGTGGATCCTTTTGGTGCTGTACTCCTTTGTGTGGTTTCTTTTTCACTTCTTTTTTACTGTAGTCCTTTAGGTTCCACTAGGAACTTTATATTTACTCTGGTCTCTTGCATGAAAGCGCAGTGTTGTTCAGCTCCACCAAATCTTGGGTATCACACCTCAGTGTTACTGTGGTAAAAGGCAGTGTTATTCATTGGAAAACAGGTTATATCAGAATATAATCAAACAATCATTGAAGCACACATTCCCTATATGGGCTACAGTATGGTCTGTGCATGATAAACCAACAAGATAAACAGCCATTAGGAGCAGTTTCCTCCATGGAGAAAGAGGTTGGAAAATATGATCAAGGGAGCATGGAGCAAAGTTAGATGGTGGTGGATCTAAGAACAACCACAGCAACCTCCATGAACAGCATCCAGTAACCATCACAGTGGCAGACATCAAAGAAAGACTTTCAACTATGAAGAACTGAACAGCACAGGGCCCACATATGATCCATGCCTACTGGCTAAAGAAGCTAATGTCCCTTTGATGAACACCTGGCTGGAAAAATTAGCTGCTAGTAGATGAGACCACCCTGAATGGTTAACTGGAGGTCGAACACTCCTAATTCTGAAGGACCCGCAGACGGGAGTAGTCCCATTCAACTACTGCCCAATAACCTGTCTCTGCACAACATGGAAACTCCTGTCAGGCATTACAGTGGATGAGTCAGTACATGAGTGTGGCCCAGAAAGGAATTGGTAGAAATACCAGAGGCCAACTTTCGCCAATTGCAGAAGTCATAATCAAGTGCAATATCTACAAAGAGGATGCTCTGTGTCGTGGCAAAAACACTTGGAGGCAAATCTCAAGTTAAAGGATGGCAAATTTAATAGGCAAAGCAACAGAGTCACAACAGAGCATACGGTCCACAGAACGGGTCAATACTGATTGACCATGAGCACAGAAAATGATCAACTTTTATATCAGTTGAACAGCATTAATTTACACATCAGTCACTCACATATTAATCATGCCGGCAGGATGGCATACGCAATATGACTTTCCGTCTGGCTCCTTGTGACTACAAAGCCATGTTCAAAGACTTTGTTGAATTAACATAGGACACAGAGGAAGGTAGCAGACATTTGTCTGTCAAAGTGTAAATTTCCCTCATAGTAAGATGAAATTATCTAACAGGGGATTCTCAAAACCAACGCCATGGCAGAGCCAGCAAAGAAACCAAACAAGATTTTGTCGGAGGAAGCGAAGAAAAGAAAGAGAGAGAGTGATTGGACATGAGCAAGAACACGAATCAGTATCAGACAGGCTTACACTATGGATTCGCCGGTTCCATCAGCTTAGTCAACAAATTCACGTGTATTGCGTTGGCCACGGGGAAGCTTATACAGCAACATATTTACGACACTGGTAACAGACAATTGCGCTTCTCAATCAGAGTGGGGAAACCGTGACCAAAAGTTACATAGTTTTAAGTTTTAAGTTACACAGCTTTAAGTATTAGCTTCAACCTGCTTCTGGCATGTGGTGGACCCATGTTACAAAACACTACTAGTTAAGCTGACAAATGCATGACAGTACCAGTCATTAAAGCAAACTGAAGGTGTCATATCACCTCCAATCAGGATGACAATTAAACGAATGGGATCCCAGAGGTTAGGGAGTCTTTACTGATCCACTTTTTTATGTTTTTTTGTTTTTTTTGCTGTAATGCTCTCTGTCTTTTTCTTTGTCTATTTTTACTCATTTTTGTGAAATTGTTGAACAAAAATAAGATGTTCTTTACTGATATTCATAGACAGAAAACTGGTACAGATTTAGATTACTGTCTTTGTTTAATGTAGTAACCTTCAAAAATCCTGAAGTCCCCCTAACCATGTTGAGCCTCTCTGTCTCTCAATGCATAAAGCCGATGGTGGAGGTATTTTAGCAATTTATCTGTTATTTGCCTGGCTGCAACAGCTTTCCATGCACTATCTCATGGCCCAGGGGAGGAATTTAGGCCTGGCTGAGAAAAAAAAAAAAAAATTTCTTCAAATACAAATCAAACAAAAAAGAGTGGACAACCTCTTTATCTCTGCACGTTTGTGTGTGCATGCGGACATGTGTCCCTCTTTGGCCAAGAGGAAAGCCCCTTTGCTAAACACTGTGATTTAGCGTGCGGGGAGAGGTTTAAAACAATCAAACACACACACATGCGCTCGCACAGACACACACACAGTTCAATTCAATTCAATTCAATTTTATTTGTATAGCGCCAAATCACAATACAAATCATCTCAAGGCACTTTACAAAAACTAAAACTAAAAACCCAACAATTCCCTTATGAGCAAGCACTTGGCGACAGTGGAGAGGAAAAAACTCCCTTTAACGGAAGAAAAAAACCTCCAGCAGAACCGGGCTCAGTTTGGGCGGCCATCTGCCTCGACCGGTTGGGGTGAGTGGATAGAGCAGAGAGAAAAGAACAGCAACAATAAACAACAAATAGACACTGCAAGTTGGTGGGGCCAGTAACTGCACATCAGCGATAAACAGCTCCAGGACCAGGGACACCTGCACACAGGGCTCTATAACATGAGCACACACAAAAAGTGTCTTTGTGCAAATTAATTGGGTTAATTCAGGAACAGTTTAGAATCTTCTGTAGATGTGAATGTACACAAATAAAAGCTGAAATAAAAATATTATGGACAGGGTCAAGGCAGAACTCAATCCAAGGATACTTCCTGGAGATGTGGTTTTGTCCATTATTATTGTAAATTTTGACTATTTTAAAATTTTTGTTATACATTTTAATTCAATTCAATTCAGTTTTATTTGTATAGTGCCAAATCACAACACAGTCATCTCAAAGCACTTTCCAAACCCAACAAATCCCTTATGAGTAAACACTTGGCAACAGTGGAGAGGAAAAACGAGAGTTACGCATGTAACTGTGGTTCAATGAATCCTGAATGACCGCCAGAGGGCGGTGCTGTAAGCACTGAATGTTCCCTTCGTGCATGTGCAGTTCGAGTAATTATGTCAACAAAGTCACGTGTGACCCCAGATGACCCCCAGAGGTGATATATTCCGGCGTCATCCGAGGCTCTTTTCCTACAGAATCTTCTCGCGGGAACGCAAGGATCCTGAGGGACAAGAGAGCTCTGGCGGTCATTCAGGATTCATAGAACCGCAGTTACATGCTTAACTCTCGTTCTGTCTCATCCTTCCTGACCACCAGAGGGCGGTGCTGTAAGCACTGAATGACTTATACCAGCAAAGTCACGAAGAATCCTGAGTATCCACCTCATGGAGAGGACTCCAAGGCCTCTGGCCGGAGGACCACCTCCAGTGGCTGAGGGGTTACCACATTCAGCCTATAGAACCTGGAAAATGTGCTGGACAATGTCCATGAAGCAGCAGCACATATATCGTCCAAGGGTACACCTCTCAAGGCCTCCCATGATGTTGCGACACCTCTAGTTGAGTGACCCTTTAGGCTTTGTGGCGGCGAGCGATTGCCTGCCTTGTAGGCATGTGAGATGACATCGACAATCCAGTGGGAGAGGCGTTGCCTAGAAAGGGCACGACCCCTCCTAGGACCCTCATAGCACAAGAACAGCTGTTGCAGTTCGGACCCTCCAACGACCAAACCCACAGCTGGAGACATCGAGGATTGGGGTGCCAGATCCTCCCTCCCAGCTGGGACAGAAGGTCTTCCCTGTGCGGAAGGCACCATGGCCTGCCGCAACAGAGGTCGCGCAGTAGTGGGAACCATGGCCGCGCCGGCCAGAAGGGGGCCACCAATAACAGTGTGTGACCCTCCTGAAGAACCCTCTGGAGTGTTGGAGCCACTAGGGATAGCGGTGGGAAGGCATACAAGAGACCCCGAGGCCAGGGATGGGCTAGAGCATCCTGGCCCAGGGGGCCTGCCAGCCCCACCAGGGAAAACCAGAGAGGACAGTGCATCGACTCCTGCGAGGCAAACAGATCCATCTCTGCCCTGCCATAGAGGCTCCAGATCTTGTGTACCACCTCCGGGTGGAGACACCACTCTCCCGGAGGGGGCATCTGCCGAGAGAGGTAGTCTGCATGCTGGTTCCTCTCTCCTGGTAGGTACACTGCCTGCAGGCTGGACAGGCGTGGGGCAGCCCATACCAAAAGGTCCCAGGCCGCCTTCAGAAGTTGTGCCGACCTGGTCCCCCCTTGATGATTGATGTGATAGACGGTCGAAGTATTGTCCGACCGTATAAGCACGTGTCTTCCCCTCAGATATGGTATAAAACACTTAAGGGCTAGATGCACCGCACGCAAGCAACCGGCACACCATGCGAACTGCGCGCGAAAAGAAGAGAGGAAAAGAGCCTCAGATGACGCCGGAATATATCACCTCTGGGGGTCATCCGGGGTCACACGTGACTTTGTTGACATAATTACTCGAACTGCGCATGCGCAAAGGGAACATTCAGTGCTTACAGCACCGCCCTCTGGCGGTCAGGAAGGATGAAATGGAACTCCCTTTAACAGAAAAAGCCTCCAGCAGAACCAGGCTCAGTTTGGGCGGCCATCTGCCTCGACCGGTTAGGGTGAGTGGATAGAGGAGAGAGAAAAGAACAGCAACAATAAACAACAAATAGACACTGCAGGTTGGTGGGGCCAGTAACTGCACATCAGCAATATACAGCTCCAGGACCAGGGATACCTGTAGAAGGTACAGAGAGAGAGAGGGAGAGAGAACAGAGAGAGAGGGTGAGAGCACAAACTATGGGAGAGAGAGAGCACAAGGTTAGTGACATTCAATGGTGGAATATACATGTGAGGGGGGAAGGTCAGGGTAGGGGAGCACAGGGCACCGACGGAGAGTCCTCAGGCAGTCTAGGCCTATAGCAGCATAATTAAGGGATGGTTCAGTGTTACCTGAAACAATACTAACTATAACCTTTCTCAAAAAGGAAGGTTTTAAGTCTAGCCTTAAAAGTACAGAGAGTGTCTGCCTCCTGATCCAAGACTGGGAGCTGATTCTACAGGAGAGGAGCTATTTAGCTACCTAAAGGCTCTGCCTCCCATTCTACTTTTGGAAACTCTGTTAACAACAGGTAGACCTGCACTCTGAGAGTGAAGTGCTCTATTGGGATAATATGGTACTATGAGGTCTTTAACCCTCTGGGTTCTAAGGGTGTTTTGGGGCCCTGGACAACTTTTGACATGCCCTGACATTTGTGGTTTTTTCAGGTGCTTTTAAACATATTAATGGCTAAAGTCTGATAACACTGTAATCAGCACAAACTGGGTGTTACGCCCCCGCCCGAATGGGACATCACATAAAGTTAAGGAATAAGGGAAGTGGATAAGTGAAGACAGATGGTACGGCTCACATAGTGGATTTTCTGTTGTGTGACATTTATTCTATCAAATAACAGTGAAAATACTAACAACACCCTTTGCAAACTTACAATAATATTATCACCTCACAAACACATTACCGTAAGTGGAGTTTAGAACAAAACAAAGGACATTACCTACAATGAATGAACGTGCAAACAACAATTACACAAGACTCTGAACGTGCAAATGACATTTGCACACACACAGGTACACTACTGCTAACAGATCTTATCTTCACACCTAAGCTTAAAGCAAGAGAAGTGGTCAGAAGGTTTTACGAATAGGTGAACTGTTCACATGAAATCCCAGCTCACGCCTGAGTAAAGCTTTTCCAGTCTTTATATACCGGACGAAGTGATTGGTTGGCGCATCTCAGCTGACGCACCTCGTACGTCATCAGCCAACCTTCAGGGATTACCTGAAGAATGTCAAACGGCACCTCAGGGGCCGTAACACTGGGCTACAATAATATGTGAGCAACATGATTGTGTTTTTGAGAAAACATCGTTTATGGATGGTTAGTGAAAAACTACAATTTTCACTGAAATCACTGAAGTCACTGAAATAAGACCATAAAGCACATACAGAACAATGGTTCACAAGACTTTTAAGAAATGCATCTTGTAGCCTAGAGTGTTTGCTTCACAATGATGTGAAAGTCATCTTGTTCACTCATTCACAGAAAACAAGAAACAGAAACAAAGCTGCACCATCGCCTCCACCATCCCTTGTTATTAGACCAGGTTTTCCCCAGAAAGTGGCCCAATTATCTATGAAGCCCACACTGTTTCCTGGACACCACCTAGACAGCCAGCTACGGAACAACGACATGTGGCTAAACATGTCATCGCTGGTTAGATTGGGGAGGGGTCCAGAGAAAACTACGGAGTCCGACATTAATTTAGCAAAGTTACACACCGACTCAAGATTAATTTTAGTGACCTCCAATTGGTGTCATTGCTGCCGATGTGAATAACAATTTTACCATATTTATGATTAGCCTTAGCCAGCAGCTTCAAATTTGACTTGATGTTGCCCACTCTGGCCCCAGGAATGCATTTGACTATGTTCGCTGAAGTCTCTAACTTCATGTTTCTGACTATGGAATCACCAATTATCAGAGTTGGTTCCTCAGTGGGTGTGTCGCTGAGTAGGGAAAATCTGTTAGAAACATGAACAGGCAGGTGATGAGCTGTGGGCTTCTGCTTAGGAGTATGTTTCCATCGGTCCGTCCAGGCTGCTCTAGAGCTGCTGTCAGACAGCTAACAGACCATGAGCTGAGTGACTCCACTCCGGGCTAGGCTAGCTGACTTTTGTTCAAAGGTGTGGAGCCGTGCTTCCAATTTAGTGGTCCTCGCCTCCAAAGCTAGTAAAACCTTGCACTTATTACAAGTATTATTATCACTGCAGGAAGCAGAGGATTAACTAAACATGTGGCACACTGAACTGGAGAGAGAGGGATAAACCATGCTACTATCTAGCTAGGCTAACGAGTACTAAGTCTGGAAATAGCCAGAAATACCGACAAAATAGAAAGGTACTTGACTAGTACAGGAATATACAGCAGTTAATGAATTGTTCAGAGAGTTTAGTTAGTTTTTAGGTGTAATAGACTAAAGCTAGTCTGTTGCTAATCCGTAGATGACCTATACATCACACACATAATACGCTTGCAACGGGAAGTGAATTCTCTCACAGGAAACAGCGTCACAGGGGTTTTAATGTGCAAACTTTAATGATGCACAGTGCATCTGAATTTGTGCAATATTTTGTAGTTTTTACACTTACTGGTGACTGGACACCCAATTAAGGAGGACTGTGAGCTTATGATAAAATCTTTACACATAGGCATTACACATATATCTGCTAGAGCCAGCACAAATGAATATTTGCAGTCATAAGATCTGCAGGCAGACTGGTACTTTCATGAATAAATTATGTCCTCATCATATGTTGCTACTATGTTTCAGATATTACAAGCCCCATAATTGTTATACTTGGCCATTTTACATATGTTTTAAGAAATACAATGTACATGATATGACAATGGTAAAGACTTGGTTAGGATTTAAGGAAATATTACGGTTTGGGTTGAATTTTGACTGATCCTGTTTCATTTGGTCAGGTTTCTTGTCCATAACTTGTGAATAATTTCTATTGGTTTTGTTGTGCCATGCTAAATAAAGTTTGGTGCTGGAAGAACTTGAAATCAGTTGTTGAGGCCTGACACTTGGCTGACAAGAGATGATTTTGGTAATAATTATCCAATCCAATAATTTCTATAGGTGGCAATCACTGCACTGTTTTTTTTCAACCTTTTTTTCATTACTCGTTTCACCAGTTAGTCAGCTTTTATTGAGAATACAGAAGAATAAAGAGGTATGAGGTTAACACAGACTTTTCTGATATGCAGCAGAAGCATTATGGTCCAAACAAAGGTTAGGCATGAGTCATGCATGTCAATGATAGAGCAGGTGATCAGGTGGACACCTCCTTGTAGAAAACAACAAACAAGTAGTTGGACAGAAGTGGTTTCAATTAAACCTGTTTGAAATTATCCAGGCCCAGAGTCTGCCGTGCTCCACACTGATCACAAGCAGTCAGCATGCTCAGACCTTATTTGATGTGCCAACTCTGTACTGTATTTCTTTATTACTGAGTCTAGAAGCTGTGGGCTTTAGAGAAGTTCTAAATAAGTGCAAACCTCTATTTTCCCTCACATATTCTGCTGTAATTATTAGCATGATGACATGTCTCTGGCAACAGAGGAGAAATCAAACAGAAAACTAAGTACCTCTGATGTTATATGCATGTGTATGTGTGTACCTGGCCCATGGTGTGAAGTTGTGCTGTAATTGATGCCAGATACTCATGATACTCGTTTTCTGCCTGTAAATATATGGGTTTGTTCTGGTTCAGCTGCCAGGCCTTCTCTGTGGACCTCCACCACTACAGACAGAGGGTCTCAGTGATAGGTTTACTGTGGCCCTCTTAGAGGCTTAGTGTGATGGCCAACAGAGGGAAGGCCTGCTGCCTTTATGTATTCTACCAGGAAACACACACACACACACACACACACGCACTAGGCTTGCTATTTTTGCCTAGTGCTATTTTTGCCTGGTGTGTTTTTTTTTTCATCCGGTCAGTAGTCCAGGGCAGTACCCCAATATGCACCTATACACCAGACACATATTTTATATACATATTAGAGCTGCAGCTATCGATCATTTTTGGAGTTGAGTATTCTACCGAATATTTCAGCGATTACTCAAGTAATCGAATAAAGTAGACTTTTGCATTTTTGAACTATAATACTATTGTGTAATACATAACAGAAACATTAGCTTGAAATGATGTTACCATGAGCGGGTGTGGTTTACAACTGGATGCTTTAGGAGTTAGCTTATTTTATGCATTGCTTACTTGCAGTTTAACATGAATTAATAATTTAGTTCACCACTTTGTTTCCAACCGGATGCCTTCTGTTCAGATGTTGAAGCAACGACAAAGTGCTGTTGTGGTTTGACAGTTCTACTTTACAATACACACATTGTGCCGTGGTGTCATCTTTTTTAAGTTTGAAATGATCCCAAACTTTAGACATTTTCTGCCTTTTACGGATGGTTTCTCTCACTTTTGATACTGAAATGCGTTGTGCAACAGTGATTACGGTCCATGTGGAACAATGATCCCTAGGCGGAGCAGGTCTGATAACGCAAGTGATATACTCGAGGCAAAGAATTTGCTTCAAGGATTTTTTGCATTGGAGTTCCTTGATTTACTCAAGTAATAGTTGCAGCCCTAATATATATATACTTTTTTCAATTTTTCCCCAGGTGTTTCCATTTTGTCTTGCTCAAGACACACAGAACACAGTAAATACCTGAAATACCACCTGAAAAACATTGCTAGAATAAAAGGTTTTCTGTCTAAACATGATGCAGGAAAACTTGTTCATGCATTTATCTTCAGTAGGTTAGATTATTGTAATGGCTTGTTTACAGGTCTTAGCAAAAAGTCAATCAGGCAGCTGCAGCTAATCCAGGATGCTGCTGCCAGAGTCCTTACAAACACCAGGAAACTGGACCATATCACTCCAATTCTCAGATCACTACACTGGTTTCCTGTTAGTGAGAGGATAGATTTTAAAATCTTATTGCTAGTTTATAAAGCACTAAATGGCTTTGGACCAAAAATATTCAAAATGCATTAGTTCCCTATGAGGTTTCCAGACCCCTCAGGTCATCTGGGACAGGTCTACTGTGTGTTCCCAGAACCAGAACCAAACAAAGTGAAGCAGCATTCAGCTACTATGCTCCTCACTTGTGGAACAAATTTCCTGAACACCTGAGGTCTGCTCAAACTGTCAGCTCATTCAAATCAGGACTGAAAACACTGTTGTTTACTGCTGCCTTCAAATAATTGTTCATCCTTGTTTTCTTAATGTGCTTTTACATCTTATTTTGTAAGATGTAAAGCACTTTGAATTACGTAGTGTATGAATGGTGCTATACAAATAAATTTGCCTTGCCTTGCCTAAATACATTACAATGAATGCATCCACCCATTTTCTATACCAGCTTATTCCTTGACCAGGGTCACAGGGATCTGCTGAAGCTTATCCCAGCTCTCTTTCAGGTGGAAGGCAGGGGAACACCCTGGACAGGTCACCAGTCCATCGCAGGGCCACATATAGACACACAAAGACATAACAACCACACACACTCACACTCACTCCTATGGGCAATTTAGAGTCACCAATCAACCTCACATGCATGTTTTTGGACTGTGGGAGGAAACCGGAGTACCCGGAGTAAACGCACGCAAGCACAGGGAGAACATGCAAACTCCACACAGAAAGGCTGGGTTGCGAACTGTGAGGCAACAGTGCTAACCACTTAACCACTCTGCTGCCCCCTACAATGAATGCATTTTTGTTCAGATTGATTGTAGATTGATTGAGACTATAAATTCCAGGTACAAGGCAGCAGCTAACTGTACAGGAGCCTCTCAGGCAGTAATATACTAAGTTTATGAGACTGGAATGAAAGGGACCTGACCCTTGTAGAATGAGTAATACCACTACAATATAACTCATTTGTCATATTACTTGTCTAGTCAGAAAGAGCACTGAGGGACATATGGGTAATATAATGTGTTGAGATAAAGCAAATCTTCCATAGCTTTAAGGGTGTCTCAGTGTTATCAGTCTCAATGTCTTTGGAATTGTCACGAATATGTTTTTGAAAAATTGTGCACCTGTGTTCCCACCTTCTCTTAGCAAACAGTAAACCATTTGCATGTGTAATAAGTGGTGTAGAAATATTGGTGATTTAGTTAGTGCCTGTGCTTTCTGTCACTGAATGGACAGTACATTAACACGTATGGTGGCCGACAAGAGCAAACGCACCGCAATGGCCAAAACACATGCAAGAGAGAAACAGCGCAACAGCGAAAACACACGCAAGAGAGAAAACACATGCAAGAGAGAAAACACAACAGAAGAGTAGGTTTTCCGTTTATTTCTTTTTAAACACTTGGCCGTCACGTTTTACAATATTATAAAAGTACAGTATTGTAAAAGATGATGGCCAAGTGTTTAAAAAGTAATAAATGGAAAACGTACCTTCAGATGTCCCACCATGCAAAAACAACCGAGGCTTATGTGACTACATGTGTCTCTCTCGCCTCTCTAAAAGTTATCCAAACTTTGTTCATAGCATCCCATCCCTCAGTTCGGGGTCCCTCTATCAGCCTGGGGTACTTCCGTTGTGTTTTCTCTCTTGCATGTGTTTTTGTTGTTGCAGCATTTCTCTCTTGCGTGTGTTTTCGCTGTTGTGCTGTTTCTCTCTTGCATGTGCTTTGGCCGTTGCGGCGCGTTTGCCCTTGTCAGCCACCATAAACACTGCTAATTAAAGCGAATTGTGTTGCAACTTCACTCCCATCTCATTGACCTTTATGCAACATTTCTCTTGTGGAGTAATTCATACTTGAGCAGAATAGGGTTATATATTGCAGTGCTGAAAGGTGCTGTTTGACAGAAATCCTCAATAAATACTGACTGATTTTTGAGGCTGATACCAATATTTATATTTGACAAAAAAAAAGGTTGTTTGGTTATGTTTTAAATGTTTTGAACCTTGTGAAAACCGGCTTTTAAGTTGATTCAGCAGACAGTTGCTTATTTACTGTATACTTCTACTATGTTCACTACTAGTCTCTCCCTTAGTCATTTGATGCACTGTTATTATAAAATGTATTGTTTTTACATGCCTTAAATTTAAAGACCTAACATAAAAAGACAAGTATGTGTAATTGCTCTAACATAATTATGCAGTTGGGAACTGAATGGGGCATTTTACTGTGTAATAATCAACCTTTTAATGCTGTCTGGTGGATAAACTATGAACTTGTGTCACTGCATTTGAAATGACCCTAAACATGCCTTTGGCATTTCTTAATACTATTTTGTTGACATATATACTGTAATGATACATCAGGGCTAAAATGATGTCAGTGAGGTGTCAAACTCTTCTTTCTAAGCAGATTTTGAGTTTGTAGTGTATACATAACAAAAATGTGACTATAGCTACCAGTGTTTTCTGTTGCTGATGAGATTGTCCAAGCCGACAATAATGCTTAGTGCTATTTGCTGCCAAGTACCAGTTCATGCCTACCAGCACAGTTTTTCCTGCTGCTGAGTGGGTTGTCTAAGCCAGCAGCATTCTCTAAGGTAGACCTGAGACCTACTAGGCTAGTTTGCCTGAGCATACTGGGGGCCTGCGTGCAGGCAAAGAGAGGGGTGGGTTCTGGGAGGCTGATACACACTGTTAAGCCCTCTTGGAGTCATTGACCCAAATTAATTAAACACCATTATTGAAAGGGTGGCCACCAGATGACCCTGTAGACTACGCTCTCACACCCACACAGAAGCTTCAGAGGGCCTGTGTATTCAATCCAAAGGAACTGCTGTGAGTATCCCTCCTTAGATTAATAGCTTTGATAGCTTTAGTAAGATAGTGAGGAGAGGGCAGAAAGCAACTGGACCTAATATGTGTCCAGGTATATGATTAAATAAGGTTTGGACAGGGGGCCATGGGTCCCTGAAAATTTCTGACTACAGAACCACCTCTTTAGGGCCATATTACACAGCACTCTAGTTAGCTATAGCTTAGCTATCCATTTATTGGCACATTCCATTGTGCATTTTGGTAGCAATATCTTCAAGTATGTCGGTGTGCAGCTCAAATTGTCCTGATTTCTCAATGTTTTTCTGGTGTATTCTGGGTCCTGAACAGTTTTCCAAGTGCCTGTGCAATCCAGACAACAAATGAGCCTATCTCATTGGAGATAAGAAAACACTGGTTGAACACTGGAGCTCAAGCTTAGATCTGTCCTTACAGGGGTGTCAAATTCCAGTCCTCAAGCGCCGCTGTTCTGCCTTTTTTTCAAACTACCCCTGCCCTGATTGGCTGAACACGCCTGATCAAGGTAATCAGCAAAGGGTAGGGCAGAGATAGTTGGAAAACAAGAAGGACAGTGACTCTTGAGGATCAAAGTTTGACACCTATGTATGAGTCAAACCAGTTGCATCCAAGGTTTAAGGCAAACCTACAGCCTGTCATTTCTTTATTTGCCAAATCTGATTATGCTCCACAAACTGCCCTGTGGTATGTTGAGAGTTATAAAGAATGTAGAAACAGTGTGGAGACTGACAAGAAAGCTGTTATTGTTTATTGGCAAAAGATGAGAGGGTTGAATGCAGATGTTTGGGGGTGATGAAAGGATTGCTGCAGCTGCAGCTTTGTCCTGTGGCAAAAAAGGCACTGAATGTAATCAGTTGATATTCCCCAGGAACAGGTGAAGATGTGTTTGCAGAGGAGTGGTGTATTCACAGGAGTGGGCGTGAATGAGTATATCGGCAGCAGAGATGAGAATGTACTGATGTGTACTGATGGCTGTAGAAGATGGAACAACTGCAGTTAAGTCCAGATGGAAAGAGATCTGGATTAGTAGCAACAGGGAAGGGCTGTAAAGAAAGGCAGCTAGATTACTTCAACTGGAAAGTCTGGAAAATATGGTAGTCTGGTTTATTTTCTTACCTGCTTCTGGATTACTAATGTTACAAGTTATTTTTTAGTAGGTTATAACTGAGGAATCATCATCAATATAATGAGAGAACAGCATTATAAACAGATGTTTGTAATGACCAGTCACATGTAGCCGTAGGTTTGAAATCCTATAGAGGAAAGGGAACTGCCCTTGCTATTTTCTGTACTAATCCCACCATCTAGTGGTCAGACTGATTCACTACACTGTTTTTGTTGTGTAAGTGTCAAAAAACATAATGCATTATTACACACACTCACACGCACACACACACATATATATATATATATATATATATATATATATATATAATATTCTTAATATGTGATTTTCATGTTTAATGCATACTGTTTTCTCTAATTCATTATTATTAATTTTCATTCATATAGACTTTTCCTAGTCTGTTTAGTTGTTAATTTTAGTTATGTATGTTATGTATTTAGTTATTTATGTCAGATGTTTTTATTTGATTTCATTTTTTAACCTTATAATTTAAAGTTTTGATGTAATGTGCTGTGATGTCTAGTTTAGCTCAGTGGTCACAAGGTCAAATCTAACTTTTATTGAAAGAAACAATATTATAACATTGCTTTTCACTTTTCTGTGAATAATTTGTTGTGCAAATTAAAAACAAAAGTTTAGCCTAAACAATGCAAAAAAAAAAACCAACAAAAAAAAAAAAAAACAATTGTAATTGTTCCCTGAGAGGAAATGAGACAAGAAAGTTAAATATTTTCAAAAACAAAAAAAGAGATTTTTAGCAAATAAAGATGAATATTTTACTAGTATCAGTGGCTGTAATGAGCCTGTTATACATTGCACATATTTTTAGAACAAACTCTACAAACTGTGCAAAAACACATTCTTCTTCTTTTCCTTTCGGCTGCTCTCTTCAGGCACTGTCACTGTATCTGGACATCAGTGTCTGCAGTAAGCCACTTGAAAAACTCAAGTGGCATACCAACATGACGGGGTGTAAGGTCTCTAAGTGTCTCTTCAATTTATTAGCTTTCATACTGTCTGCCGGAGTGTTGAGACAACATTGAGTGATCTTTCTTCATCTCCTACCACATTCGCTGGCAATCCAAAACTAAGATACGTGTGATCATATTTTGTCGTCATGGATATTAGTGGTGAATCATCATTCACACTGGCCGTCATTGTCTTGTTAGTTTTGGAAACGTTGCATGTTTTCCTTTTCGCCCCTGTAAGATACTTGTCCATTGTTCAAACCTACCAGTGTCTAATTAGTGAGAAATAGACACCGGTGAGAAATCACCATGGCAGTGGATTTGCTGTTGTACGTCCCTAAAATGGGGTCAGGGTGCTCAGACCCAAAACAATAGTTCTACCTGCTACATGTTCTGACATAAAAGGGGAAAAAAAAAACACCCATGAGCGATGTCGCACCCCCCTGGCAAGCCTCTGCGCACCCGAGAGTTTGAGAAACACTGGTTAACTTAAGGTTTATCTACACTTACAGTACTTCTTTTAGTTTGTACAACATGAGCCGATAGACCTGTGTTAGTTTAAACCAATCTGACACAACACACACGCGTGGCCAAACCATCAGTGTAGGCTACTTGTCTGTAATGTGCAGATTTAGCAGTAGTGTGTGTGAGTCGCCAACATATGGCAGTGTAAACCTGCAGTACAGTCTACATTAAAGCCAGGAGAGTAACTTCACAAGTCCACTCGCACATAAATACTGTTCTACTGACCAGTGTTTTTTATTTATTTTTTTTTACAATATAGACACACTCTTTACTGTTCTAAGTTCATCCAGGCCTAACACGGTGGCTGTATAAATGAGATACAGACAGATACATTTCTCCATTTTACTCACAGGTGAAAATAAGTGCTATTTCTTTTGTCCCATCCTGATAGTTCAATATATTTAATACTGTACATACACAAGTACAAATGATTTACACCTAGTTTATTTTATGACTGTATCTTTCTTTTAATTTGAATAAATAATATAGTAGTTTATGTGTAATTTATCAGATTTTTTTAACATCATGCCAATGACTTGTTGAAAGTGTGTGTGTGTCACATGCTCCAATCAGTCCATGCTGGAAACACAGCTGCATCGGAGAAATAAGACACATTAAGTATCCTGGTGAGGTTTAAACCACTGCATTTATTTCCATTATTAATTATAGCCATTATTGCTGTCTCCTCATGCTGAGGGGGAGGGAGCATAGGATGAAGAGAGGCGAGGTGGGTGGCACTATGTAAGGAAGAGGAGAAATAAAGGATGAGGTGAAACAGGTGTGAGGAGGAGGAATACAGAAGTAAGAAAAATGACAGGAAAAGAAAGTAGAGAAGAGATATGTGGAGTTAGAAAGTTATGCTTAGCATTTTACTGCTACCCAAACTTGCACGTGTTGTTTTAGATACCTGCCATTATAACTAAAGTTAGTATGTAATCCATATGATAGGAATTCAAGATGTATATTCATTAATGTAGCTTATGCGTTTGTGTAGACAGTGCATGGGGACTGTAAGTTGTTGTGGGGTTGTAATATGTGTCTTCATTTCAACCTGAAATTCGGTGTTAATTTTCTCTGTAATGATAACACAGAGCACACCAAACAGCGATTTGTTTTGTTTGGGTTTCATAGGCTTTACCCATGAAACAGAGAAGTAACAACTTATGTTGCAAACTGATGGGTGTCACTGTGTTATTTATGGTGTGTGCAGCAGGACGGTATAAATAACTGATATTATTGGTTGTAAGTTTTGCTTTGACTAATTGTTTGACACCACTGTTAAAACAATGGTTTAAAGGAAGTGAAAGTAAGGTGCAGGTGGTAAGATGGAAAAATAGTTTATTTTATTGAAATATTGATGTATTTTCTGCAATGTTGATGGGTATCTACCTTATCTGCAGTTGACACATGCCTTTTATGGACATTTACTCTGTTATTTCAGGATGAACCGTATGGAATGTGTCATCTTGTTACCAAATGTATTGTCATAGGTAGATGCTCATAAACATGCACTTGAAATGCTCTCCTCATAGGTCTATTAAAAAGATGCTAGGCTGGCTACAGTTAATTCAAACTGCAGCACAATAGTGCACGAAATGATGATCACAACTTCTCTAAACTCTGCTCTGTAATACTAGTTGGAGTACTATTTTTTTTGCTAATTCAATTTTATATTTTATATATTAATATTTTAAGCACCATTCATTTACATTTGCATTACATTTGCCAATGTGTCTGCTTCTCTATATAGTGGCTTCTGTCTGTGCTGGACTCTGCCTTTCCTATGCAGGACTCACTGCATTGCCTTGCATTCCCAGGAAGCACATACTGGGCATGTTTTGTAGGAGCACTTGTTCTATTAATGAGAGTATTGAGAAAAGCTGAAAATAGTAAGTGACCTGCTCTTGACTGAGGTCTGTGACAGAAACAAGGGCTAATAAACATTGTAATTTTTTAATTCCTTTAGTGTGTTATGTATACTGTGTGTGTGTGTGCATAGCAAAAGGATTTTCTCGCCTTAGCTCAGCAGTCTAGCCGTCAGTTTAGGCTCTGTTCTCTAGATGAATTTGAAGAAACACCCAGTATGGGGTCTCAGCAGCACTCTCCTCTGCTTCCCCAGCCTCACTACTGACACTTAATTAAAGCTTTCATTAGCTTCCTGGGAAGTGTCGGATGGCTCTCTCTCGCTTATTAGCCATTGTCTTTCCTTGCACCTCTCATTATATGATGCTGTGTAATTGTTGCCATGTATTACCTGTGTGAAAGGACCTCACCAGCATGCAGGGAGAAATTAAAAACCTGTCCATTTCATTTCTCACACTGTTCGCTTGTCAGAGTCGTTGACTCACTATGCTTGAGGTTTGGATTTTTTAATGATGGCCATTTTTTTACACACAGCTGGGAATAAATACGCAAATAAGACAAGTTCTTAAGTTGTTTGGCCTTGTGACTCCAACAATAAAAGTTTAGTTTACTAGGTTTCTGGATGAGTTGTAGATAGTGTTTCTTTATATAGATATGCTTTTTTCCTGTTCTGCCTTTCTATCCAGCTGGCTGTGTGTTGATGCAATGCTGCAGATGAAAAAAATGAAATGCCTAGACAGCAGTAACCCTAGCAAGGAAAAATCCAGCATTTGAATGCATAAGATACACTTCCAAGCCATCATCAGACAAGAACTGGCAATCCCTGTTATGCAGAGCCAATGAAATAAGAGATCTGAAGAAACTGCCATTTTCTCACATTACTTTTTTGTTGTATGTTTTATATCAGATTGTCATTGCAGGAGCAGGGCTGCAGAGGCATGGGAATACCTTTCTACATGTTCATAGAAATTTCCATTATTCCAGGGCATTTTTAAAGCCTGGGAGAGAACAGTGAAGGGGTTTCTCCATTGCAGACCTTTAAATTAGTGTGCTGATGTATTTATGACGGTCCTGTGTGACATTAACATTTTGCGAAGGAAAATGATGGCACATTCAGTTGTGGTGTAAAGGCCCAGTAAATCTGGTGGCTTGCACTTAGTATGCTTTATTATTCTGGATGTCAACAATCACATCAGCATCATCTTCCTCCAAGCTCACACTCTTACTTACCTTTCTCTTTAATTCTCTCCCTCCATCATTTTACATTCTGCTCACTCAGCCTGTCATTCCATCAGCTCCCCAACATTTCTCTGCCTCTTTGTTCTGCTCAATATTTCTATCTTCTTTTGTTTTTGGTTCCGGCATTCCTTATCCACCTGTGGTCATCAGAATTTACTGTTTCTGTCATGTACCTATCAGACTCCATACAAAAATCTATACAGTAAAGTAAAAGCCCTGCTTATTTTTTCTGCATAGTTAATGTTAAAAACAAGACTGAACACTGAAGCACTTTAAATGCATTTCAGTACGATAAGCTAAAAGAGGAATGTCACACCCCCTGAAAGTTTTGTTTATGCCGACTGCTAGTGGTTTAACTAACCTTGATGCAGTGATGTAGATGTCTACTCCTGCACTCACTACAGTGAGGATTCTCTTGGTTTTGGTTTCAGGTGCAACAAAAACATGCACTTCTTTCTATTAATCTGATGCCATTCAAGTTACCAGGGTCAGGTTTGAATGGTCACTTTTCAGTAAAAACTTAGTAAGTTGTATCTGATTACATTTTTTGTTTATTTAGGGCATTTTAGCCATTATTGGACAGACCAGATCAGACAGGAAACAGAGGGAGACAGAGGATAGACACGAAATGTGCTCCTGCTCTTATTCAATTCAATTCACTTCAATTCAATTCAATTCAATTCAATTCAATTTTATATGTATAGCGCCAAATCACAATACAAATCATCTCAAGGCACTTTACAAAAACTAATACTAAAAACCCAGCAATTCCCTTATGAGCAAGCACTTGGCGACAGTGGAGAGGAAAAACTCCCTTTAACGGAAGAAAAAACCTCCAGCAGAACCGGGCTCAGTTTGGGCGGCCATCTGCCTCGACCGGTTGGGGTGAGTGGATAGAGCAGAGAGAAAAGAACAGCAACAATATACAACAAATAGACACTGCAGGTTGGTGGGACCAGTAACTGCACATCAGCGATATACAGCTCCAGGACCAGGGACACCTGCAGAAGATACAGAGAGAACAGAGAGAGAGGGAGAGAGCATAAACTAGGGGAGAGAGAGAGCACAAGGTTAGTGACATTCAATGGTGGAATATACATATGAGGTGGGAGGAGAGGAAGAGAGGGGAGGGGAAGGGAAGGGGGGTTAGGGTAGGGGAGCTCAGTGCACAGGGCAGTCTAGGCCTATAGCAGCATAACTAAGGGATGGTTCAGGGTTGCCTGAAGCCAGCCCTAACTATATGCTTTGTCAAAGAGGAAGGTTTTAAGTCTAGCCTTAAAAGTACAGAGAGTGTCTGCCTCCTGAACCCAGGCTGAGAGCTGGTTCCACAGGAGAGGAGCTTGATAGCTAAAGGCTCTGCCTCCCAGTCTGCTTTTGGAATCTCTGGGAACCACAAGTAGACCTGCACTCGGAGAGCGAAGTGGTCTATTGGGATAATATGCTACTATGAGGTCTTTTAGATATGAAGGAGCTTGATTATGAAGGGATTTGTATGTGAGAAGAAGGATTTTAAATTCTATTCTATATTTTACAGGGAGCCAATGAAGAGAAGCCAATATAGGAGAAATATGATCTCTCTTGCTAGTTCCTGTCAGGACTCTGGCTGCGGCATTCTGGATTAATTGGAGGCGTTTTATGGAGATATTGGGACATCCAGATAGTAATGAGTTACAGTAATCTAGCCTTGAGGTAACAAATGCATGGACTAGTTTTTCTGCATCATTTTGAGACAGGATGTTCCTAATTTTGGCAATGTTGCGCAGGTGAAAGAATGCAGTTCTAGAGATTTGTTTTATGTGTGAGTTGAAGGACATGTCCTGGTCAAAAATAACTCCAAGGTTTTTTTACAGTAGTGCTGGAGGCCAGGGTTATGCCATCTAGAGTAGCTATAATTTTAGAAAAGTTATTTCTGAGATTTTTTGGCCCAAATATAATGACTTCTGTTTTCTCTGAGTTTAAAAGTAAAAAGTTACTGGTCATCCAGGCCTTTATGTCAGTTAGACAGGCTTGAAGTCTGGTTAACTGGTTTGTGTTAACAGGTTTAATAGATAGATATAACTGAGTGTCATCTGCATAGCAGTGGTAATTAATAGAGTGCTTCCTAATGACATATCCTAAAGGAAGCATGTACAGGGTGAACAGAATCGGTCCTAGCACAGAGCCTTGTGGAACTCCATAACTAACTTTTGTTCTTATCAGCCATAATTATAATGTTGATCAGAAAAAAATACAGCATGAAGAAATTTATGTTCACCTTTAAACTCTTGTCTTCAAATTGTTAGTAAAGAAGACGAAAGCTGTAGTGTAGATCAGATCACTTTTATTACTAAGTTCTGCCACTGTTCGCTCTATTCCACTGACAGGGTTGACATCAGCAGCAACATGTTGCCACTCGCAATGCGTCTTTTTATTAGTGATCCTGTAGCCATCAAATAACATTGTTTTCTGGGCCTCCACCTCCCCTACAAATGTCTTTGTCTGTGTCTTGAAGTTACATTTCTTTGGTCTTTTCTCACCTGTCACCATGAATCACTGTAACAAAAGAACAGCTGCCTGTCAGGCTCATTAATATGTGAACCAGCATTCATGAGGTACTTTGCATTGACTGGTTATGGTTAAAAATGCTAATGTACAGGAAGGGATATTCACATTTGCACAATACCAGGTGATCTGTGTGTTTTGAGTATTTAAATAGTCATTTGGTTTTGTTTTGTCTGATTGGTTAAGATGCATCACATGACTTAGGTCAGCGTTCATGGAAGCCATTTTGGTTTTCACTACACAGCAGCAGTGATGCAACAGCAGATGTCTCCCTAAGAACTTAATTCTTGTTATTTCATGCCAGAGGCCATTGTCTGTAAATTATTCATTTATGCTAAAAAAGGGATTATTTCATGGCATTTAAAAACATTTACTGTACATTTAAAGAAGAAGAATGTTGTTATTGCTCTTTCGTATGTTAACTGTCTTATAATCTTTACTAATACTTTATACTTAATGTACACTTTATATTTATCTATTTTTAGTTTCACAAAGAATGATGTTTTCGCACTGAAGATTTAAAGTAAAACACCAAAAAAGAGCTTTTTCTTCACCATCTCATTCTGTTTAACTATCTGTCAAGGCGCAGAAAGACATAGCCTCTTCAATCAAGACAGACAGAGTTTCTTCAAACAAGCTATAGAGTCTGCTATCATGTGAAGTCTCAACTCATATCTCATTCTTCCACACCATCCTCCTTGATCAAAAAGTACAATTTAAGGATTACACATCATGGAGAGAGAGAGAAAATCAGAGACTGAGAATGAATTGAAAACCAGATCTGTAGTTACACACTCAACAACAATCTCATGTCTTGTAGGACATCAGCCAGCATGGCCACAGCGAAAGCAAAAGCTAGAGCAGAGGCAGACTGTACATGTGTCAAAAAAGACACTGAAATGAAAGTAGAGGAAGTTCATATGGAAGGCAATCTGACAGCACTAGAACATGAAAAGGAGGCTGCTGCTGCTGCTATGGCTGAGGCGAGAATATTGGAAGAGGCTGTAGAAAGGATGGATGGAGGCAGTTACCATTCTAATAACCAGATCGCTGTTCCTGCAGACCCTGCTCAATGCACAAGTGATTATGTAGAGAAGCACTCAAATCACTCCGTTGTTGCTCCTCTTGAGGAAGGTTTAGCTACCCCACATGTTGATTTCATAAACCATTATGGTAGTGAAAACAAGCAGTTTAAGGAAAGCCCTCCAATGAGTATACCACCCGGTCAGGTCAAACCATCAAATGATTCAGCCTCAGAGCCTGGCACTGTCATGTTTAATACACCATAGCCTGCCACATATAGCCCAGTCAGTACTGGCCCCTTCCACAGAATGATTTTGCAAGGTTACTTGCCCGTCGTGAGCTTGCTCATTCCGGCCTCATAAAATTTGATGACCACCCAGAAAATTACTGGGCCTGGAAGTCTTCTTTCTTAAATGCTATCAGCTGTCTCAAACTCACTTCCAGTGAACAGCTAGGCTTACTGATTAAATGGCTAGGCAGTCAGTTGTCAGAATATGTGAAATGCATCAGGTCAGTGAATATAAAGTATCCTGACATTGGGCTTGGGACCGCCTAGAAGAGATTTATGGACCCCTGAGGTAGTTGAGAAAGAAGTTTTTGACAAAATCGAGAAATTCCCAAAGACCAGTAAACAAGACCCTCTCAAATTACATGAACTTGGGGATCTCCAATGCAAAATTCAGTTTGCTAAAGCAGAAGGCTACTTGACAGGACTTTCTTACCTTCCAGAAGAGTCAATCCGATTGTGGAGAAACTGCCTTATCACCAAGAAAAATGGATTTATCAGGGCTCTGAGTACAAAAGAAAGTACAATGTTGCATTACTTTCTTACTGACTTTGTCAAGAAGTGGGTTAGAGCCCAAGCTTTAAAATTGGCACATGCAGCACAACCCAGAGTAGCTGTTGGTTAAAAGACAAATACCAAAACAGATTGCTGTATCTACCCACAAGACTGGTGTGGCATCATCAGCTGGGTTTCTTCCTACAAAAAGTTCCATTAGTGAGCCTATCAATGTGGAAAAGCATTGTTCTATACACAAAAACAAACCTCATTCTCTGAGACATTGCCGCAGGTTTATAGCTAAGACTCTATAAGAAGAAAGGCAAACTCTGCTTAGAGAAAATGGTATGTGCTACAGGTGCTGTGCTTCAACAGTCCAACAGCAATAAAATGCAATGAATGTGAAAGTGATAGGCATGTGTCTGCACTTCATCCTGGTCCTCCACCCTTGGTCAACAATGACCCCTTATCAGATCATGGCGGGGAGGGGGATAAAAACCCTCCTTCTAATGTCACTTCCAAATGCACCAGGATTTGTAGAGACAATACAGTACCCAAATAATGCTCTAAGATATGTCTCATAGGAGTGTTTCCTGAGGGTCATCCAGAGTCTATGGTGAAGAGGTACACAGTGCTCGATGAGCAGAGTAATAGATCTTTTGCTAAAAGTTTTTTGACTTGTTCCAAGTAAACACAACAGAGCATCCTTACACTCTTCGAACCTGTGCAGGGCTGATGGAAAGAAGAAGAGCCACTGGATTTCAAGCCGTATCTATGGATGGTGTTACGTTCGTATATAGACAGAAATCACGAGACTCACAATGTGCGGGTAAAAGGGAAACAGAATTATATTATGACTTTAACAACAATTGAAGTAATAGAACATGAGCAGTGGGGGAGGGACAGGGACAATTAGGTTGAGCCAAACTTAGATAGATTGAGCCAAACACAAAACAGGGCCTAACTAGCATACCAACCGAGCTAACATCAAGGAAGGGGATGTAGTCCTTTCGAAGGAAGCTCAAGTCAAGAGGAATGATCGGCCTATGGCTCTTGTCACTAAAGTATTCCGAAGTAGTGACGAGAAGGTCAGGAAAATTGAAATCAAGGTCACTAAAGAGGATGGGAAATATAGCACCTACATAAGACCTGTGACACAAGTAATCCTTCATCTGTCTCCGGAAGAACAGAAAGGTTAACATTCTAAAGAACTGTACTGTTTGATAGTGGTATTTTTAAAATACCAGGCAGGGAGTGTTCTGAATATATAAATAGACATTTGGTTTTTGTTTTGGTTAACCCTCGATGCGATCTTCTCCTGATAACGCCGAAACGAACTTGAATTACTCCATCAGTTTTGATCATACAGATAAGAGCAATATATCATTTTAATCTCTAGTTTTATTTTTATACACTCATAATAACAAAACGCTGTGCTTTTGTAATAAAGAAAGCAGACTGAATGCGCTCTGTCTTCTCTGTATCTGTTGTCTCTCATCACAGACACGTAAATAAAACATGAATCTCAGCGAATACTTGCCTCAAAAACATTAGAAATATATACATAGAAAGCTTGAAATGTCTTCTTTTAAATGAAACAATTCAAGTCAAAAACAAATAATCTCGTTTTATGTAATCTGTATTAGTAGTAAGGGATGCTAAAAAGGATTATTTCATGGCATTTAAAAACATTTACTGTACATTTAAAGAAGAATGCAGTTATTGTTCTTTCATATGTTAACTGTTTGTCTTATAATCTTTATTCATACTTTATACTTAATGTACACTTTATATTTGTCTATTTTTTGTTTCAAAAAGAACTCCTTTGGTTAGGACTTTTCTTCACCATCTCATCCTTTTAGGGTATTTAATGCAAGCTATGCTTGACTTTTAGTTGAATGAAGAGGCATACAGATGTGCATGTACATAGTCTTGTAAATCTGAATATTTTTTGTTACACCATTCAGGCTTTTGGGCACACGTACACTTATTCTATCCTATGCACAGTTTCATAAATGAGAGCCCTGATCATATTTGATAGGTCCATAATGTTGGGCTACATTGATTAGTTAGGAGTGCAGGGCAAAAACATGTTGGACCTCTTAGTGTTTGAAACCTTTTAAAATGTATAATTATGTAATCTCACAATGTGTAACTATTAGACAAGCAGTGAACCTTGGGATTAGACCAGTTGCCAGCTTTACCTAGTTGTTAAAACAGCACTGATTTGCTCACCAAGGATATTCAGTTAATTTGCTGCACTCTGTCTTTTTCTTTTTTGCCTGCAGGACATTTAACAAAGACATAATGGGCAGGTATGAACATAAATAAGCAAACCTGAAGCCTGCCTGGGCCAAAAGATTTGTTTATCAGAATTCTCTTATTTAGAGAAATTTGACACAATAAATTTGATCTTAGAAATAAAGTTGAACCCATTTTGTTTCATAGCTGCAATATAAATATAAAGTGCGGTTAGAATATCCATGAGACTCTTGTATTTAAACTAACATTTTGGAACTAGCAACCTCTTCCATTTACATTTGCATTTATTAATTTGGCAGACTCTTTGTCTAAAGTATTTTAAAGCATTTTTGTAAGCTGTTGTGTTTTGTGTGTTCATATTTGATGTAAGGAAAATCTCCTAAAAATTAAGAACTTTGCTCGCATGGAAAGTTAAAAGTTTTGCCTGTGAAACTTAAGCCTGGCCATCATGATATGTCAGATCAGTGTGCCTGAAAGTGAGGCAAGAGGAGTTTATCAGGGCTGTGCCCTGAAGACTGTCAGAGCAGAGAAAGCATGCATACAATACTGTATGTGTGGGTGTGTGCAAAGTGGTTAAACATTGCATGTGTATTTGCATGTAACAAGGATTGATCTTGTGTGTGCGAATATGTGCATGTTAGCAGATGAATAGTTATGCTAGTAATCATCGCAGCTAAAGGTCAGGTTTGTAATAACATAAAAGGGCTGCAGTTTCCTGAGACTACTGAGGAAAAACAACTTTGAGTGGAGGCTTCTGGCAGCCTTCTACTATGCAGCCATCGACTGTTAGAGCAGAATCATTCACAACATTTTAATGACACCTATTGTAGGATTACCCTATCCCAATGCTATGTAAGGCTTCCACATAGAGCTGTCATAACCATGATTAATGAGAAATAAGAGGTTTGATCCACACAACACACGCACACAAACAGGGAGCAGAGAGTTTGTTCTCTCAGTCAGGCAGGTAGCAAACCTGCATGCATTAGGGAAAAGTAATAAGTTAAATGTAAGCAAGAAGAAGACTGAATATCTTCAACTGTGTTTGCTGCACTGGCTCTTTCTAGAGATGACATTTTGCTTCCCCAATCATGTAAATAAGGAATGGAGACAAGCTGGAGCAGATATGAAGAGAACAATCATACTATGACAAAGCATACAACAGCAGGCTCTCAACTTTCACACACAGTGACTGTCTGACTTTATTGAAAGGTTCAGTTAGTCTTAAAACATCTTGGGCCATATTTATAAAGATTCTAAGAACCCTCTCAAAGAGCTAACTTAGTTTAATGTTTTTTTTTCGTGATTTAGGACCAATCTGAGCTACAAAAAGACAAAAACTCTTATCTCAGTAAGGAGCCTGACCCTGTTGCTATGTATGACACATCCGTTTGAAGACAAAACACACCTCCATGCACACAAAAGCATATGCTATATTATAAACATTTACTGTGAGAAAACAGGCCTATTTTGTAGGTTTTACCCTAATCACACACACATTATTTATATATTTAAAAGTAATTGGAGAAAAACAGTTTTTAGTCTGCAATGAAAACAACTTGAATGCTGATGCTATAGTATGTTTTTCTATTTACAGAAACCTCTTCATTTTTTGATTGTGCTATAATTCTGATGTATGATCCATTAATTAGTCAGGCAGCACCACAGAATTCCATATCTGCCTTTTTGTGAGCCTGCAAGGTGAATGTCAGTGAAAACAAAAAGAACTGTGACACTATATGAGGTTCTGAAAGTGCTGTAATTGTTTGTAGTAAAAGTAGTATCGGTGCAACTGTAATAAGACCAGCCGCAAACATTATTCGCCTACATTTCTTCTCTTTCTTCGTCTTTATGGCATTTTTTTCCTCTACTCCTAACAGGTTTCCATGCTAGTAGCTTTTTTAAGGGTTAATGCTTCATTAATAACTTTTATCTTTACTAGGATCTATTCTTAAATTTGAAGGGAAATTTTTTCTAAAAATTTTCTTAGGAGTATGCAGCCAATTTGCTGGGGGACTGTCTTCAGTTATAAATAAATCCACTAATAGAACTTTGTATGTGAGATTGAGTCAAAATAAACTGCAGTATATCTGTTTTGGAAGAACATATCACCCACTGCAACATTGTAGTTCACTGATTTATCTTCTGCATCATTTCTATATCACTAAATAATTTCCTGTGAATTGTGTGTGTAATACGATACTTCTTTCTGGAGAGAGCATTTGCTACCGTTAATGATGAAAACTACTATATATGGTGCTCATTAAATATCCTCACATTGAACAAGACGAAAGAGGTGATACTGGACTTTAGAAGGAAACAGAACACTGAACTGGCACATCTCCACATAAATGGGGAAAGCATGGAAAGAGTGCACACTTTAAATTCCTAGGCACTATATCTGATGACCTCTTCTGGACGGCAAACCCAGCTGCAATCATTAAAAAGTAGTCTCTGGCTCACCAGAGACTATACTTCCTGAGACTACTGAGGAAAAACAACTCTGAGTGGAGGGTGCTGGCAGCCTTCTACCATGCAGTTATCAAGAGCATTCTCACATACAGCATCACAATGTGGTTTGCTGATTGCTAGGCTGCAGATGAAAAGGCTCTGCAAAGAATCAGAATCATTTTTATTGGCCAAGTTTGTGCACACAAAAAAGGAGTTTGACTCTGGTTCACTAAGCTCTCATTGTACAAGAATTAAATAAAGTTATAGTTATATATAATAATTCTCACATTGTAAATATAGTATGTATTAAAAAACAAAATATATATATATTTTTAATATATACTATATTTACAGTGTGAGAACTATTGGTGTAATGGGGTGCTTTTCAAACCTGCAATAGAAGCTGTTCAGATTGTCTGCCAGTCCCAAGGTTTTCTTCAGGGTGGACAGATGGTTTTCTGTAGTTGGTAATATGCAGCAGGCCTATCCAAACTGATGTAGCTCTTAGCTACCCTGATTTCTTTTGTCAGCTTGTTCTTGGCCTGCTAGAACAAGGCCTAGTCCCCACTTCTGTAGGCCTCTCTCTTGGCCTGGTAAGTCGTAGAGGAATAGAGTGATAAGCATCCTTTAAAACTATGTAGGAGTGGTTCAGTGTGTTTTCGTACCTGGTGGAACATTTAATATGCATTCTGTAATTGGGAAATTCATGGGTAAAGTTTCCTCTGTTAAAATCCCCCAGAATAATGAGCAGGTAGTTATTGTATTTCCACATTTGTTACGTGCTGAGCCAGCTGTTGTACCGCCTTGGTGACACAGGCCTGAGGTGGGATGTAAACAGAAACAAGGCAAACTCCTGTGGAGAATAAAACAGTTTACAGTTTATGAAGAGGGGTCTGCAAGTGAGGACTGCGTGACTGTTTTAGTACCGTGACATCTGTCACCAACACCAATCATTTACATAGAAGCAGATTCCACCTTCTCTCTGACCGCTCCATGCAGCGGCCTGCTCGAAAAAGCTGGAATCCGGGCAAGGACTTCACACACCGCAGTCATCATCTTTTTGAACTACTGCCCTCTGGCAGAAACTAAAGAGCTGCCAAGAGCAGGACCACCAGTCTAAGAGACAGTTTTTTTTTTTCCTACAGCCATTAGCACTTTAAATAACATTATGCATTAAATTATATCTTATCTTACCTATCCATATACCTTCTATTTAATGTAATTTTATTGTTGTAGGAAATTTTATTTTTCTATGTAATATTATTATACATAATTTTACTGTTGTATTATGATGTGTGAGTGTGAGCAGAGAGAGCAGCACTCCTAGTTTCGTTATATATTTGATACAGTGATAATAAAGCCATCTAATCTAATCTAATACAGAGGTATTGCAATTATGAAATGTAAATACACTAAACATCTACTGCTGAATAATACTGCCCATAAATAACATACAAAATGTCATAAGCATTATACCTCAAACTTAGTAAGTGCAGGGCCTACTGATGCTGCCTGACCATCCATGTATGCCTAATGAAGAGCATAAACTTCTCCTATTGGGTTAGTGTCTCTGTTCTTCTCTCCATCTTTACTCCTTCACTATTCACTTGCTCTCTTTGGCTATCAAGAGGAAGACAGAGAGCACATTAACTATTGATAATCTGTGGAACAGCATTATATTCACAAAGAAAATTGCTGTCAAAATGTATTCAGAGACCGCTCGTAAAACTGTAATTATACACATTACTTTGAATAAGAAATGCTGGCTGACAGTTATTGTCAGGGGCTAATAAAAGCCATGCATCTCTTTGGCTGTTGAGTGCAACACAGAGGCTAAGCACCTTTCAATATGGTTTTAATAAAGTTTTTTCGCAGCCCAGGTCACACCTAACTTATTAACCTAACTTTAACAAGTCTCCACTTGTTGACTTTGTGTCATTTAAGCGATGAAAATTGGTGTGTTATATTGCAAGTTCATAGCTTGAGTTGCAGCAGCACAGCAACAGTAGCTGTGGTATGAATTTGAGGTGGGCCTGGGTCTGAGCTGACAGGTTAGTGTTGCTTTAAAAGGAACTGAAAAAGCACAAATGTCATGGCATGTCAAAACTTGTCCAGGACCCCAGAACACCCTTAGACCCCAGAGGGTTAATATTACATAGTATTTAACATTGTTATGGTATATGAGGTCATTAATAAAATTCATCCAGCCGTTATCTATGCTCATATTCTAGCCTTAAATTGCATCCTTTTGTGGTAGAATTTTCACATTCATTTTTATGTGCTTTTGTTTATCACCCTCCAATGTTTCAAAAACCTTTTGTTGTGTTTTTGTCACAATGTTGACAACATTTTTTTAATCTTGGCCATACTTTGGGTCTTGTGATCTCTTATGATTTCTTAGTTAGAGATATTAAAATATATGAAACATTGTTTTCTGATCATATGCCTTTTTTTTTTTTTTGGCTTAAGGTGGAGAGCATCCTGGGTGGTAAGGGATGTGGTGTTTGCTGTTTGACCAATTCACACCTATTTTCCAATATTTCTTTGCCATTTTAGTATTGATTTTAAGATTCATATTTTAAGGTTTTAAACACTCTTGCTTCAACATACCTAATTGAGCTTTTGAAATGACATACTTCATCTGAAACCTTAAGATGATTTAACCAGTTCTTGCTTGAAATATCTAGATCCAGAAGCGGTTGGGTGATCGGGCATTTTGTGTAGCATGGCTGAGGCTATGGAATGCATTATTTTTAACTTCGGTCCCGGGCACTGGACCCCCAGTTGCTCCCTGGGCGCTGCAGCGATGGCTGCCCACTGCTCCGGGTGTGTGTTCATAGTGTGTGTGTTCACTGCTGTGTGTGTGCACTTTGGGATGGGTTAAATGCAGAGCACAAATTCTGAGTATGGGTCACCATACTTGGCTACACAAGTCACCTTTACAAACTTTTCAACATTCAAGTCTCATTTTAAGACGCATTTGTTTGTTTTTTTAATGTTTAACACATTTGATACTTTATTCTGTCTGTTGATAATTACTTGGATGAACTATGTTTCTTTGTGTCTGTCATTTATGTACTGTCATTTGTTCTTTTAATGAATGTTTTAGCTATGGTCAATATGGTGTTGTTTGAAAAAGTGGTATATAAATAAACTTTGATTGTTTGATTGATTATACTCTTCATCCTGTAGATGGTTGCGTGGGCCTGAACCCAATTTGTTGATTTGTTGAAGAGGTGAGGTACACCATGTACATGGACATAGATATCACCACTCTATCACTCGGTTTACAGGGGAAAAAAGATATTTACACATATGGGCAATTTGAATTCTATAGTGCCAAATCACAATACAATTATCTCAAGGCACTTAAAAAAAAAAGACATAAAGCAAGCCCTATATAATCTAATCTGCATGTGTTTGGTCTGTGTGAGGAACGATAGCATGCCACAAGCATGGCATTCTGTGCAGAGGTTGGCTGCATACCTGGAACCCTCTTTCTCTGAAGCATCAGTGCACTACAATTAAATTAACTGGAGAGCAGAGAGAAAAGTATCATTATTAAAATGGGATAATATTGCTCTATGAGGTCTTTAAGGTGTGAAGCTTGATCATGAAGGGATTTGCATGTGAGAAGAAGGATTTTAAATTCTATTCTGGATTTTACAGGGAGCCAATGAAGAGAAGCTAATATAGGAGAAATATGACTGTGTCCAAATTCAGGGGCTGCATCCTTCGAAGGCTGCATTTGAAGGCCAATTGCATCACAATGTTGTGACAAGGCTGTCGCAGTTCAAAGGCTCCTTCAAGTGCAGTGTTTTCCCCAGAAAATGAAGGTATCATATGATGTATCCTTCGCAGTCCAACATATCCCAACATTCTTTGCAAAAGTTGACAAAAAACAAACATGGCAGTCATGAGTGGTGAGGCAGTCAAAGTAAAAATACAATTATTCAAGCTAGCTAGTCTACACCGTTGTCCAAATGTAACATTACTCAATGAGATACATTGGTTGCTGACGCTGGCAGTGAAGCATCTCATTTTCTTTCAAAATAATATAAATCAACAAAATCAAAATTTCTGGCATATCATTAGCAATCAATTTAACAAAACTGTGAAGGTTGCTATGCAACAGAAGCAGAGCTTTGTGACTCAATGCTAGGGGCGGGAACAGTTGGTGATGCAAACAGTCCTCCCTAGACTAGACCGTCATTTTGGCTCAGCCCAACGTGCAGCCTATGTGATCTATGTAGACCCCCTCCTTTGAAGGATGAGTCTCTGAATTGGGACAGATCTCTCTCTTGCTATTTCCTGTCAGGACTCTGGTTGCAGCATTCTGGATTAACTGAGACTTTTTATGGAGATACTGGGACATCCAGATAATAATGAGTTACAATTTAGCCTTGAGGTAACAAATGCATGGACTAGTTTTTCTGCATCATTTTGAGACAGGATGTTCCTAATTTTGGCAATGTTGCACAAATGAAAAAAGGCAGTTCTAGAGATTTGTTGTATGTGTAAGTTAAATGACACATTTTGGTCAAAAATAACTCCACAGTAGTACTGCAGGCCAAAGCTATACATTCTTGATTAATTATACTGCAAGATAACAGAGGTTTTTAGACCCAAATACAATAAATTCTGTTTTTTTTCCTCTGGATTTTAGAGGTAGAAAGTTATTGGTCATCCAGGCCTTTGTGTCAGAAAGTTTTTATAGTTTCTGGTGCAAGTTTCTGTTGGGAATTTATGGTCCCCTGAAGACAAAACCTTAAAGCTATGGTAGGCTCCTAACCTTTTCCTTATACACCACCATCAGCCAATGAGTCATGAAATTTTCTGAGCCTATTTTTGCTGGCCAGAGAATGAATCATTTCCATTTCAGAATGCCAATGACCATTTCTTGCTACCACAGGCTAATAATTATGTAACATGTTACATCTTATCATCATTATATACTCATCAAATTCATAATAACTGGCAGATGTCTATCCAACCTATTTAAAGGTACCGGGGGCATCTTTGTTTTAACGCTACACACAAGACAGGTAGAAATATACACATGCTATACATCCACATAACCAGAAGAAAGTCCACTTAAAGCTCAACAAAACCAGTTTCAGGAAAACAAAACACAATTCAAACAAAGACCAGTTAAGTGGGCACATATCAAAAACCTTTAACCAAGACCTAAAATATGTTGTGAAATTTTTCATAAAACTGCATATTTTAAATTAAAATCAATAATTAATTACATTTTCATAAAATTTCATGCCGATGCAACATGCTATGTTTGAAAGCTAACACTAAGCTAACACTGGTACAAGTCCTATTTATCTACCACTAAAACTCACTGAAAGAGCAGCAGAAACAAATGTTGCATTATGAAGCAATGATTTTGTCTTACCTTTGCTGTTTTATGATCATAAGTTATATAAATAAAGCTTGAAATGACCCAGGGTTAAACAGGTTACGTCATTTGAATAGTGTTTGTTTTGTGAAAATCTTGCAAGTGGACCATGCTTTTTGTGATGTCTTTTGGGGGGGTGCTGCAGGAATATAAGGTACCAGTGCATTTGCAGTAAGCAGGTTGATTCTTTGAAGTCATGCACCTTCTGGTTTTTATTTGTCATTTTCAAGGACATGCATATATATATATATGCATATGTATAATATATAGTATATATTGATGTAGTCAAAGAAAGAAGACTTGGGCCTCTAACATGTCCTAGGTTTGGAGTTTAGCAAAACCATGGGTAAATAGGGAAGGCATGAGCTTAAAGGTAAACTGCTGTTCACTGCTGTTAAAAGAAAACAGTTTAGGTGGTTCAGCATCTAATAGGCATGCCTCCTGCTCATTTCTCTGTAGAGGTGTTTTAGTTGAGTCCAACTGGGAGGGCCTGGCCAGATTAAGTGCACTGTGCATACTGAAGGAGTATAAATCCATCAGATCTAGGAATGCCTCTGGATCAGGAGATGAAGGAAATTGCTAGGAAGAAGTTGCACTCATTACATAAGTGAACATGGCAGACATAAGATTTAGCAGGGCACCCATGAGTGCAGAACTTGTAGAATTAAGCATGTTTATAGTTTTTTTGGCCATATCAGTTTTTGTTTGACATTTTTCTGTTCTGTTGCTATGTTGACTTAGTAACACCACAGGAACCATTAGACTAAATGTATCTTTTCTTAACCTTACACTATTTTTTACTATTTTACTGACTTACTAAACCTTTCTCTTATAAGCCATGTAAGGTAAAAAAAAATAACCCCAATAGTTTCTCTATGTTCCTCTACGTATATGTGTGTATGCCTGTGTTCGTGTGTGTGTGTAAGATCTAACCATCAACAGTGGTCTGAAAAAGTGTTGGCACCCTTCCTGATTTCTTATTTTTTTTAAATAAATTTAAATATTAGTCAAAGATAACACAAGTAAACACATCATGCCGTTTTTAAATAAAAGGTTTTATTATTAAGGGAAAACAAAATCCAAAACCACATGGCCCTGTGTGAAAAAGTGTTTGCCCCCCCTGTTAAAACATGACTTAACTGTGGTTTATCACACCTGAGTTCAATTCCTCTAGCCACACCCAGGCCTGATTACTGCCACACCTGTTTGCAATCAAGAAATCAGTTAACCCTCTGCAGTCTGAGGGTGTTTTGGGGCCCTGGACAAATTTAGACATGTCCTGACATTTGTGCTTTTTTCAGTAGCTTTTAAACTTATTAATGGCTGATGAGCACAAACTGGGCTACAATAATATGTGAGCAGCATGTTTATACATGATTGTGTTTTTGAGAAAACGTTTATGCATGATTAGTGAAAAACTACAATTTTTAAGTCATTGAAATAAGGCCATAAAACACATGCAGCACATTGGTTCACAAGACAAGCCTAGAGTGTTTGCTTCAAAAAGATGTGAAAACCATCTTGCTCACTCATTCACAGAAAACAAATTTAAATTTCACACACCCCGGTAATCACGTGATTTACCTGAGAAGACAAAGACCCTAAAACAAAAAAAAGTAATTTCTATGATGACGCTTAACGTTTTATGCAATTTCTCGGGGGCGTGTACATAATTACCTGGCTCACCTCAGATTATTTCCATATGAACAGTGTGCTCAGTGCGAGGCAGGATTACATTAGCTATAATGAGGTGAGACAGGAGAAACCGTACCACTCCTTACTTTCATACAGATTACATAAAAAGAGATGATTTGTTTTCGGCTTTAATTGTTTCATTTAAAAGAAGGCATTTCAAGCTTTCTAGCCATATATTTCTCATCGAGGCAAGTATTCGCTGAGATTTTAGGTTGTTTTATTTACATGTCTGTGAAGAGCGATGACAGAGACAGAGAAAACAGAGAGCGCACCCTGTCTGCTTTCTTTATTTTACAAAAGCACAGAATTTTGTTATTATGAGTGTATACAACTAAAACTAGACCCTTTACAGATTCGAATGATATATTGCTCTTATCTGTACGATCAAAACTGACAGAGTCATTTAAGTTCGTTTTGGCGTTATCAGGAGAAGATGCCACAAAATGCTCCGGTGCATTCGTTGACCCCTGAGGGTTAATTTAATTAGGCAGCACTGGATTGTTCCCTATTCAATGATAATATCATTATGACATGCAATTAAATAGAACTTTCTAAAAAAGAGAGAATGGCAGTGCCATAGAAGAGGTGCCATGTGGTAAATATATGGAGGTGTTGGGGAGAGATTTGGGGTCATAGAGACAGGATGATGGTCAGACAAAAGACAAAGAATGAGCAGGTCTTCCAAGGAAATAAAAAGTTGGAAGTAATGTTTAGACACATTATCTGTAATTAAAGAAAAAAAAGGAAATAAGATGACCCAGTCACACCCTCACTTAGTTGTGACAGAAACAAAAGGAACAGGGATAAAATGACTTATAAGGGAACTGTGTGCTGTTTTTTAACTGAGAGCTTATTAAAATGTTGATTTCCTTGATTTCTAATCATGCACAGAACAAATTTGCTAATTTTGACATCCTTGACTTTTAAAACAATAGCTTAATATTGCATTAAACAACATTTTAATTATATCCTTTTTTAATGACTTTGAACTTAATTACTTACTTGTAACTAGTAAAGAAATAAATACATAAAAGAGTGAAAAAACAGTTACGCATATATTGCCCAGCATGTTTGCTATTTCAGTGGAAGGGCAGATGTTTGGTACTGGAGTCCTTAATGCCTGAGGAAACAAAATAAAGTAGTCCATATGGCCATAGCAGAAAAGCTGACAGGAAGCAGGGTCAAATAAGGACTGTAGGCTGCCTTATAGGCTGATTGACTGTATGTGTTTATTTTGCATACGGAGCTGACATATGGTTGTGTAAAGACATGCTTTGTTTGCAAACTGATACTTGTACTGTATACAGTGTACCCCCGTGAAGTCATTGTTCAGAGTTTGCAGCCTCAGTCGTTCATGGATTTTTCCTTAGAACCTAACTAATAGTTGTTCGCGGAAACCCCTGCAACTTTACGGAAACCGCAAAAATCCTCTGCAATTTTTTATGGCTTTTTTCATGGCAGTATATAATTTTACATGCATTTTAATGCTAAATTATTAAGAGCAATATAGTTTACTAATTGAGGTCACTAATTTATTTACAAATAATGTATGAAGCTGAATTAAAGTGTTTTGGGGGCATATTTAGGGTTTAAACTATAAAATTAGGTATTTGTAGGGATTTTGTGACCACATCGAAAATTTGCGGTTTTTCACAATTCGCAGGTGCTCTAGGAACTGGGAAATTCTCTGGTCTCTGCATCAATACTGTTGAGCACCTCCCTCCACACTAGTTGTTGCTGCACTGGTGAGAGGAATGAAGTCTTCTGCAGCTGTGCCACCACACAGAGCCAGCAGATACCAGAAGATTCCAGCAAACACCAGCAACTCAGGAGTAAAGAGGGGAACATGCATGTTGTGCAATGGATAAAAAAAAGAACAGCCAGCATTTTCATCTGTTGTGGTAGACACACTTGCAAAGAGCAGGAGGTGGTATAAAACTCCATATAAAAGCCAGAAACTAATCTTTCAATGGACAGGTCTGTGTAAAGGGTTAATGGAGCCACTTGATTGTCAACAGTAAAAACCACTGGGGGGTTTGTGTGTGTGTGTGTGTGTGTGTCTGTCTGAGTGCATGCGTGTGTATGTGAGTTATTGTTTATATTGTGTAATTATAGAGTCTTATGGCAGTGGACACAAAACACTTCCTGAATCTCTGTCTTGGCTTTAGGAGGAATTAGTCTGCGGCTGAATGAACTTCCCATTTGCCACAGTTCCTCATGAAGTGGGTGGGCAGGATTGTCCAGTATGGAGTTGATTTTGTCCACCATCCTCCTCTCTGCCACAGCCTCCAGACTGTCCAGTTCCAGTCCAACAACAGATTTTGCCTTCCTGATCAACCTATTTAGTCTGTTAGCCTCACCAGCCTGATGGCAGCACACAACTGCAAAGAACAGTGCACTTGCTAGTACAGACTGATAGAACATCTTCAGTAGCTTGTTTCGCACACCAAAGGAACAGAGTCTCCTGAGGAAGAACAGTCTGCTCTGTCCTTTCTTGAAGAGTGCATCTGAATTGTTTGACCAGTCCAGTTTGTTGTTAATGTGGACTCCAAGATATGTGTAGGAGTCCACAATCTCTACTTCCTCTCCAAGGATGGAGACAGGGACTTCCTGCTCTTCCTAAAGTCCACTAGCAGTTCTCTGGTTTTATTGATATTCAGCTTTAGACAGTTGTTGTTACACCAATCAACAAAGCTTTTTATCAAATGTCTGTATTCCTCATTGTTATCATTATTGATGCATCCAATGATTGTACAGTCATCAGAGAACTTCTGGAGGTGACAAGTTCCTGAGTTGTAGCAGAAGTCTGAGGTGTAGAGTGTAAACAGGAATGGTGCCAGTACAGTTCTTTGGGGTGCACCGGTGCTGCTCATCACCACATCAGATACGCAGCCATCTAAGCAAACAAACTGTGGCCGCCCAGTGAGGTAGTCTTTAATCCACTCCACCATGTCTGCAGGAACTTCCATATCCTGCATCTCTGCACTTAGCAGGTGGGGCTGAATAGTGTTGAAAGCATTTGAAAAGTCAAAAAACATGACTCTCACAGTGTTGCCCTGCCTCTCCAGATGGGAGTATGCTCTGTACATTAAGAAGATGATGGCATCTTCCACTCCGATGTGTTCCTGATATGCAAACTGCAGGGGGTCCAGAAATTCAGACACTTGAGACCTCAGATGTTGCAGGTCCAGTCTCTCAAACACCTTCATGACATGATGTTAGCGCTACTGGTCTGAAGTCACTAAGGGTACTGGGACGGCCTCTTTTTGGTAATGGGACAATACAGGAAGTTTCCCATAACTTAGGCACCTTTTTGAGCCTCAGAGAGAGGTTGAAGAGTTGCTGAAAAACCTCTGCAAGCTGTCCAGCACACAGGTTAAGTACTCTAGGGCCTATCTCATCTGGTCCTTTTGCTTTGTTGGTCTTTAGTTTGAATAGTTTCTTTCTCACCTGTTCTGTGGCAAGGCTGGGCCTGTCTATTGTGTTGATGAGGAGTCAGATGGTGAGGGCAGGGGAGGAGGTATTGGAGGTGAGGTATACTTAAATGTTGTATGGCTGCTGATAGAGGAGATGGCATCAGTGGGCATTGGGGAAGCAGTATTGGCAGAGATGTCAGGGGAGCGATGTGAAGAGACCCCAAGGCATCAGCTAAGGTGGTAGAGGGAGGTGGGATGGTGTGTGAGGACACTGGGTCAGAGTAAGAAGCAGAGGTGGTGTCAAATCTATTAAAGAACAGGTTAAGTTCATTAGCAAACTTTGAGTCTCCTTCCACAGCAGTGTGCGACTTCTTATAGCCAGTCATTATTTTCATCCCATTCCACACCTCTTTGATATTATTCTCAATTTTTATTTGTATAGCGCCAAATCACAATACAAATCATCTCAAGGCACTTTACAAAAACTAAAACTAAAAACCCAACAATTCCCTTATGAGCAAGCACTTGGCGACAGTGGAGAGGAAAAAACTCCCTTTAACGGAAAAAAAAACCTCCAGCAGAACCGGGCTCAGTTTGGGCGGCCATCTGCCTCGACTGGTTGGGGTGAGTGGATAGAGCAGAGAGAAAAGAACAGCAACAATAAACAACAAATAGACACTGCAGGTTGGTGGGACCAGTAACTGCACATCAGCGATATACAGCTCCAGGACCAGGGACACCTGCAGAAGGTACAGAGAGAACAGAGAGAGAGGGAGAGAGCACAAACTAGGGGAGAGAGAGAACGCAAGGTTAGTAAGATTCAATGGTGGAATATACATGAGGTGGGAGGAGAGAAGAGAGGGGAGGGGAAGGGAAAGGGGGGGGGTTAGGGTAGGGGAGCTCAGTGCACCGATGGTCCTCGGGCAGTCTAGGCCTATAGCAGCATAACTAAGGGATGGTTCAGGGTTGCCTGAAGCCAGCCCTAACTATACGCTTTGTCAAAGAGGAAGGTTTTAAGTCTAGCCTTAAAAGTATAGAGAGTGTCTGCCTCCTGAACCCAGGCTGGGAGCTGGTTCCATAAGAGAGGAGCTTGATAACTAAAGGCTCTGCCTCCCATTCTGCTTTTGGAAACTCTGGGAACCACAAGTAGACCTGCACTCTGAGAGCAAAGTGGTCGATTGGGATAATATGGTACTATGAGGTCTTTAAGGTATGAAGGAGCTTGATTATGAAGGGATTTGTATGTGAGAAGAAGGATTTTAAATTCTATTCTATATTTTACAGGGAGCCAATGAAGAGAAGCCAATATAGGAGAAATATGATCTCTCCTGCTAGTTCCTGTCAGGACTCTGGCTGCGGCATTCTGGATTAATTGGAGGCTTTTTATGGAGATATTGGGACATCCAGATAGTAATGAGTTACAGTAATCTAGCCTTGAGGTAACAAATGCATGGACTAGTTTTTCTGCATCATTTTGAGACAGGATGTTCCTAATTTTGAAAATGTTGCGCAGGTGAAAGAATGCAGTTCTAGAGATTTGCTTTATGTGTGAGTTAAAGGACATGTCCTGGTCAAAAATAACTCCAAGGTTTTTTACAGTAGTGCTAGAGGCCAGGGTTATGCCATCTAGAGTAGCTATTATTTGAGAAAAGTTATTTCTGAGATTTTTTGGCCTTTATGTAAGTTATACAGGCTTGAAGTCTGGTTAACTGGTTTGTGTTAACAGGTTTAATAGATAGATATAACTGAGTGTCATCTGCATAGCAGTGGTAATTAATAGAGTGCTTCCTAATGACATATCCTAAAGGAAACAAGTACAGGGTGAACAGAATCGGTCGTGTGGAAGGTTCATCATGGACATGAACAAACTGGAATCTGTCCGATAAATAGGATTGGAACCACTTTAACGCTGTTCCTCTGATACCAATCACATGCTCCAGTCTCTGTAATAAGATGTTGTGGTCAATGGTGTCGAATGCTGCACTAAGGTCTAGGAGGACAAGTATTGAAACAAGTCCATTATCTGAGGCTAAGAGAAGATCATTGGTAACTTTCAACAGTGCTGTTTCTGTACTATGATGTGCTCTAAATCCTGATTGAAAATCTTCAAATAGTTCATTCCTGTGTATTCTGTCTCAACTTGTGCTCTACTCTGTCTCTATAGAGCTGCTTTGCCTCCCTCAGCTTCCACTTGAGTTCTTTCTGCACAGCTTGGAGTTCCTCCTTGTCTCTTGCCATGAACGCCTTCTTCTTCCTGTTGAGGGGACCTTTAATGTCCTTATTTATCCATGGCTTATTATTGGAGAAGCAACAAACTTTTTTGGATGGAACAATATTGTCCTCACAGAAGTGGATGTAATCTGTGATACAGTGAGAGATGCCTTTGATGTCCTCACTATGAGCGTCCATGAAAAGGTCCCAGTTTGTAACCCTGAAGCGCTCTTGCAGGGCCTCCTCTGCATCCTTTGACCAAACCTTCACATACCTCTTGGTAGCAGACTGTTGTCCATAGGGCTTGTATGTTGGTACTAGATATATTAAGTTGTGGTCTGATCCACCAAGTGGAGGGAGGGCTGAAGAGCTGTATGCCTCCTTCACATTGGCATAAAGGAGATCAAGAATCTTATTTTCTCGTGTTGCACAGTCCACATACTGTTTGAAGTTGGTCAGATTATCCGAAATACTGACATGGTTAAAATCCCCATTAATTAGTATAAGGGCAATGGGGTGTTTTGTCTGGAGACCAGCGACAACTGTGTGGATGATGTTACATGCATTCTGTGCTGCAGCTGATGGAGGAATGTAAACAGTCTCAACAATGGCGTGTGAAAACTCACGGGGAAGGTAGTATGGCCTCGGTCCAACCACCAACAGCTCAATGTCTGGAGTGCAGATGCAGTCCTTCACTATTACATGTCCAGGGTTGCACCATTTGGAGTTAACAAAAACAGAGAGACCACCTCCTCTTTTCTTGATGCTCTGTTTCCTTCTGTCCACTCGCAGTAGTGAGAACCAACTCAACCACTTTCATCTGTTATCAGAGAAAGCATAGATCTTGACCAGACTTGGATTAACATGATAATTCAGTAAAAAACTTGCAAAAAACAAAAAGACAAACAGAGGCTGCTGTAACTGGCTGCCACCTAACAGGTGCCATTCTAGAGAATTTAAAGAGTTAAAATCCTGGATTATTTTTAAACATTTAGTAGTTTTGATCATAACTGAAGTTGATTAACATATTTATGCAAAAAAAGTTTTAAAAAATATTTATCTGATATATTTTAACAGCAGTTTATTTTTGTGGATGTTTTTATCCCGAATATAACAAAAGGGTAGTGAATTGACTGAATTGTGAATTATTGACCTATGGAAAATTTCTAAATCATATTTCTAAAATTTATGTTAAATTAAGGTTTGTTAAAGTGCCTCTTAGTCTTGACTATTGGTATATACTATAAAGTACAATAGTATGTATAAAAAAACACTTAAATGTAAACATAAAAACACTTCATTTGGCTGCTCAGTCACTACATTTCTCAGTTCTTCTGCCAAGTGTGTGCTTGTATGGCTTGTCAGTGCCAGTGTGAGGTTTTACGTTTTAGCCAAATCATCTTCAATGTCTTTGCATAAAGGACAGGGATTACGTTGTTGGTGAAATATGTACGGGAGGGCAGAGTGTAACGTGCATTGAGCATTTTCATTAGGGGACAACACTCCACAATTCCAACCACTGAAAAGGGCTGCAAATCTTTAGCAATAAATGTCCCCACTGTGCAGTTTATTTTCTTGTGTTTCTTTGAATTGGTACTATACGTTTCTTGCAAGTCATCTGTGAGAGACTGCTGTTATTTCACCGATGTTAATCTGCTTGACTGTTCTGCTTTTATTAATAGATACAGCTGGATGGTGATGGTGGACATGCATGCTTATGTTGGAAGTGTTGCATATGTGATATGGGTCAGGCAATGCTTGCAGACAGCCTTATTTGTGTTCACTGTTTTCTGTCCCAGTCACTGTATTCAGCAGCAAATCCACAATGTCCCCATGCCACAGATTTATATGAGGACGCCACTTCTTCAAACTTTTTTACAAAGGTGTTGTAAAAAATCATAATCAAAATCCATAGTAACGCAAAATTAAATTGCAAAACCAAAAATTATTACACACACACACACACACACACATATATATAAATATATATAACATATTTATATAATCATATCAGGCCTTAATTTGTCTATTTCACTTTGCATGGCCTGTGATGTCACTATTGTGCAAAAGTCTACTGCATTGACCATGCTGACTCAAAATATTGTGCAACCATATTTTGCACTGAAACCAGGGATCTTGCAGCTTTCTAATTTCCTGTCAAGAATTATTAAACAGAGTGCAACTTTATCACACATAAGAGTTTGACTTAAAGAAAGAGAAGCTACATAAAGTATGGTTATTCTACGTAAACTAATATAAGTCGATTCTTGCAGGTCATATATTTGACTTTTAAGAATGAGATTGTCTTTTAGCCCAGTGACTATGTGAGGATAGTAGTACAATAGAGAATAGATAGAATAAAACAAGAGAAAGTACAGACAGCGTAATGAAAAAAGGAAAGGCAGTCAGAAGGAAAAAAAGAAAGATGCAAGCTAGTCTTGACAGTATCTTAAACAGCTGCCCTGAGACATAAATCGTTCATGCCAAAGAGATCCCTGATGTCCTGCAGTTGCAGCAGCTTTCTCCTGGATTCACTGCCACGAGAGCATTCATTAATTAATATGGTTTGGTATTAAAGGTTTCAAATGATAAAAAAGGACACAAAAGGGGATTAAAGGATTGTGTGTTTGCAGTGAGGAGAAATTAATGAAAACCTGGCCTCTCAAGGATAGAAATTTAATTTATAATTTGTCTCTATCAAGCTGCTGTTGCGGTGTTACTTTCCCCCATTGCATTTCTTTGTTTGTCATGTTAGTTGTTTGACCACTGAGGATAACAGACAGGAGAAAGGATGGCTCCATAAAACGATGAAGGCCTGGAGAGGCACTAATAGACAATAAGTTACATTGTTCAGATGTCTCAGAGACAGATTTGTGGCTAATTACTTTAATCTGATAAAAATGGAATAGTGCTACACAAAGACAAAGACTTTGACAGAGCAAAAGAATTCAGCCTATTTCCTAGAATTTCATACTATTGCTGGATACTTTGATTTGTAAATTCAACTAATTGTAGACAGAAAGGTTGTTTCTCTTGAGCATTTCATAGCAAATTGTGATTGTAGATTAGAAAGAGATGTGATAACAACATTAAAAAAATCTGCTGTGCACTGCTTTGCTTTTATATCTGTGATACATAGACCAAAAAGCTTTAGATTGATAAATATAATTGGTGTAAGTGAGACAATGTGAATTTTAAGTATGCGGAATTTAAATTAATCTGCAATGTCTGAATTCAGTTCCAGTAATAAAAGAAACCTCAGAAAAAATGACAATATTTATAATAAATGTAAATTCCAGCCCATCTGGGCTTGTGGCCCCAATGTGACTTCAGTATAAAAGTATTGCTTTTCCTGTTCAGTGTTTCTCACTGTTTGTATATAAATTACAGTATTACCTTATGTTGTAAATAGTCATATACTTGTATAGTGCTTTTCTACGCTCAAAGCATTTTTTACACTATTTGTCCATTCACCCACTGACTCACACGTTCATACACTGGTGGAACAGCCACTAGGGACAATTTGGGGTTCAGTGTCTTGCCCAAAGACACTTCAGCCTGGAGACTGAAGCCTGGATGTTTCCATCCAGAGTCATCATGTCCAATAGAAAGTTCCAGTGATATCTATGGCCTGTGTTCATAACTCCAGTCACCTCACCCTTGGATGAGTGTGTTAATATGAGAGCTCCATTCTCTCTCCAACATACAGTATTGGACCTACCTGCTGCATGCTGGGTAATTAAAGGGACTTTGTGCATGGCAGCATGTACAGATGGAAGCCAGAGGAGACTTTAGCTGGAAAGGGGCTGTGTGTTTTCATTAAAGAGCAGGAAGCAGCCTGACAGGGGTCATTACTTTGCATTTGTGCTGGCCAAGAGCAGATATCTGTATACTGTCTCTGTGTTACTGCAACTGAGAGCATGTACATCCTGTATCAGCATGTTGGCGTGTGTGTGTGTGCCAATGCATGATGTAGATATAATGAAGCAGGTACTTGATATGCTTCTACCTGTTTTCTCAACCCTGTCTTTCTTCTCTTCTGTTCGTCCCATCTTGTACCCTTAGCATCCCCCTCTCTCTTGATTTTTCTTTTCTCTCTCCGCTCATTTCCTTCTATATCCATTCTCTTTCCTCGCTTCTCATCTACCTTTTCCTTTTCTCTCCGCTTTCTGTTCTACCATTGTCACCTACACCGTTGTGCCATCCATCTCTCCCACCAGGCTAATTGTGCAGAAACTCAGTGGGACGGTTGCTTGGAGGGAGGGTGTACACAGAGAGAGAAAGAGACAAACTACAGAATTTCATGCTGTTCAAAGCCTAGGGAAAGGGAATAGGAAGACTACAGTAGAGCTGTAGCTGCTTCCAGGGAATAAAAGCAAAAGTTTTTGACTTTGAACCCTCTTCTGCTCCTTCGTTCACTGACCAAAGTCAAGTCAATCAGTTATCAAAGAGTCACATGTACTGTAGGGAGAGAAGAGGACATTTGGGGCTGACAGAAACTCACAAAAAGCCAAAAGGAAGACTTTAAAAGACCTTAGGCTAGGAATTTGGAGCAATTAATAAAATGCATAAAGTAATCAAGAATACCAAAGCATTTTGACGTCCCAAGATGAAACTAGTCTCAAGAATTCTGATTTAATTGTGCATTCTGTATATTGCAGAGCAGTGGCAATCTTATATCCCCATTTCATCTCAATAAGTGCAGATGCACCAGGCTTAGATGCCCTATCAAATGAAGCTAAAAGTAAACACTGATCAGATACAAAGACATTAAGCACACATTTTTTTAGTCCATTGAGATCTCTAAACAGCAGAGCTGTGTCCTGTGTCCAGGTCATGGTTATGTATGTTTTCCTCTTGTATATAGCAGATCAGAGACCGATTTATCATAAAACCACAGGGTCCTGGCTGGGGGAATGGGGTTATATTTCATACAGGCATTCTGTAGGGCAAAACTATTGTTCTGGTGGCACAGAGCCCCTTAAGAAAGTGAGATTGTTATAATTTTTCATGTAAGTTTGTATCTCCTTATATATATATATATATATATATATATATATATATATGTATGTATGTATTTAAAAAAATTCCCTTCTCACCCCTATGGGTGGTGGTGTGTGTGTGTCTTCCTCAAACTCGGGTCCTCTACCAGAGGCCTGGGAGTTATCTTATGCTCAGGGCCTGTTCTTCTTGAAAGTGCAACAAGCTACTGAAGATGTTCAGTCTGTAGTAGCGAGTGCACTGTTCTTTGCAGTTGTGTGCTGGGAAGGTGGCATCAAGGCTGGTGAGGCCAACAGACTAAACAAGTCGATCAGGAAGGCAAAATCTGTTGTTGGACTGGAACTTGTTACGCCCCAGCCTAGGGGTTGCCGGAGCGTAACACGATTGTGGAGTTTTCCTCCAAACCTCTTCCACTCTCAACAAACACGAACGAATAATCGAATTACAATTAACACGAATATTTATTCTGTTTAAACACAGAATACAATACAGAATGTACAACACAAACAAAACGCTAATTTAGCCCTATGGTATCAAACAAACAAAAGATCAAATAACAAAAACGCTAAACAGCCCTATAATATCAATCAAAAGAAACAACACAAAATCACAGGTCGCTAGCCTGGAAACTCCTAAAACAAACAGGAGAAAACAAAACACAAACGTAACCTACGAATCTAAATATTTCTAATCTAAACAACGAAAAATCCTATCAATACTAAGTCCTCTAAACGAAACAAAAACCTAATCTCTAACTAACTAATTTACGAAATCGAAGTCTTTATCAAAATAGCTGGGAATGGCAAAGGTGGGAGAATAGCTCTCCTGAGCAGCAGACCGTGGGCTTCTTATAGTCCTTCCGGAAGTGTTGGACCAATCCCGGAAGTCCAATCCACGGTCCTCGAGTCCACGCCCACTCCAGCATCCGTCACACACACACACAAACATACACACTCGAAATGGGGAGGGGAGAGCCAACAACACACAACCACACACACAAGGACCCCTAGGGTCATAACACCTCCCCCCCTAAGAACAAACATATTCCCAAGAAAATGTTTGTCTCTCTTTTTTTTTTTTCTTCTATTTTTAACATCGGGATAGAGCATCAGCCATCACATTTTCTAATCCTTTTTTATAGTGGATCTCCATATTGTAGTCCTGCAACAATAAGGACCAGCGCATAAGACGATGATTGTTGTTTTGCATTCGAGTCAAAAAGATGAGAGGGTTGTGGTCAGAGAAGACGAGGGTCTGCTGTGTATTTGAACCAACATACACTTCAAAGTGTTGTAACGCTAACAATAAGGCTAATGCCTCCTTCTCAATGGTGCTGTAATGCAGCTGATGTTTCTTGAATTTCTGCGAAAAATAACTGATTGGATGGTCTATGCCCACATCATCCTCCTGTAGGAGTATAGCACCTGCTCCGAGAGCACTAGCGTCCACCTCCAGTTTAAATGGACGGGCGAAGTTTGGGGCAGCAAGAACAGGAGCACTACAAAGTAAAGCTTTGGCGGCCTCAAAAGCAGACTGACATTTCTCTGACCACTGGAACGGAGTTTTCGGACTTACTAAGCTCGTTAGAGGAGCTACTACTTCCGAAAAGTTTTTGCAAAATGCACGATAATATCCAGCCATTCCTAAGAATCGGCGGAGCTCACGGCGTGTCAGAGGGGCTGGGAAATCAAGTATTGCTTGCACTTTGGTAGCAATGGGAGCAACGTGGCCTTGGCCAACCTGTTTTCCAAGGTAGGAAACTGTTGCTTTGCCGAATTCACACTTGGCTAAATTAAGTGTAAGTGATGCCTGTTTTAACTTGTCAAAAATCTTTGTCAGCGTGTCTAAATGTGTGGACCAGGTGTCAGAATATGCTACAATGTCATCTAAATATACCTCACAATTGTCCACACCTGACAGTACTATGCTCATTAGTCGCTGGAAAGTGGCTGGTGCATTTCTTAATCCAAACGGCATGACTGTGTACTGTAGAAAATGATCTGGAGTCACAAATGCCGAAATCTCTGAAGCACGAGGTGTCAAAGGAACTTGCCAGTAACCTTTTAGCAGGTCTAATTTTGTGACATATTTAGCGGCACCCACACGGTCGATACAGTCATCCATACGTGGCAACGGGAACGAGTCTGGTTTTGTAACGGCGTTTACCTTTCGGTAGTCGTTACAAAACCTGAAAGTCTGATCAGGTTTGGGAACTAACAGAGATGGCGAACTCCAAGGGCTAATGCTTGGAATAGCGAAACCATGGTCTAGAAGATAGTTTACCTCCTGACACATTATTGCACGCTTTTCTGGGTGAGTACGGTAAGCATGTTGCTTAATGGGCTTATGAGTTTCAACATCAATATCATGACTTAACACATTAGTTTGGGTGGGAATGTCATTGAAAAGTGCTAGGTTATCGTTAATGAGCTTATGAATGTCAGCTCGGGCGGGTTCTGGCAAATACGCTAAGTGACTGTCTAAATGGTTCAAAATTTCCGAGTTCTGAAAACGTACACAGGGGACAGAGTCATGTTTGTCGCTTAACCCGTCATCACTGGGTTTGTATGATGGGCGGGTGACAGACACGGGGGTAACAGGAACTGGTTTAGGAGACGAAAGTTCTTCCTTTCGACCAACATACTGCTTCAGCATGTTGACGTGACAGACACGAGAGGTTTTCTTTCGGTCTGGAGTCTGAATTACGTAGTCAGTCTCGCTAAGCTTTCGGTCAACTACGTAAGGGCCAGAAAATTTGGTTTGTAGGCCGGAACCAACAACGGGCAACAGAATTAACACGCGGTCACCTGGCTGAAAAGTCCGTGTAACCGACTTTCTGTCATAACGGTCCTTCATTTTGGACTGTGCCTTTGACAAGGACTCACGAGCTACATCACAAGCATGATGTAGTCTTTCTCTAAATGAACTAACATAGTCCAAAATATTCTTTTCAGGGCTTGGTTTCTCTGAAAGCCATGTTTCACGCAGCAAACGTAACGGTCCACGCACAGTGTGACCAAAAACTAAGTCAGCTGGACTAAATCCTAGCGACTCCTGGCAAGTTTCTCTCACGGCGAACAACAACAATGGTAAGCCTTCGTCCCAATCTCGACTTGACTCGGAGCAAAACTTTCGTAACATACTTTTCAATGTTTGATGAAACCTTTCTAATGCGCCTTGACTTTCAGGGTGATATGCACTGGACGTGCGGTGTGTGACTTTGAGCTCTGCCATGACCTGAGCGAAAACTTTTGACATAAAATTGGAACCTTGTGTCAGGTTTGGTAAAAAAGGAACCAAGGACCCAATTGCAGGTAACCACCCGGTAAGGTCTTTATTGAGCCGTTGATTATCGAGCTTCCGAAGGGAAGACAGGGGACCGGTTCAGGCGTTGGCTTCTGCGGCGGAGAGAGACTCCGGGTCGGGGAACTGAGATGGCGAGCCGGCAGGATCGCAGGGCGAGGAAGTGGCCGGGTAGGTGACGGGACGAAAGCTGGCAGCCTGAGGACAAGAAAAGGTAAGTTAGGATCAGGTTAGTCAGCGGTTTAAGAAGCCGGACTGTACGTGACTACCAGGGGAGGTAGACGGACGAACTGGCGATGAGACCGAAGAGGATCAGGGCTTTTATGGCAGAGTGGACTGATTGATAATCGTGCTGCTCGGCCTCCCGCACCTGGGACCAATTACCTGGGAGTAGAGGGATAGCAGTAGAGCAGGGAGGAGAGAGAGAGATGAGGGAGGGACAAAGGAGAAGGCGGCAGGGTCCCTGCCGCCTCATGACAGGACCCCCCCCCCACGGGGCGCCACCTGGCGTCCCCGAGGCTTGCCTGGATGGCGACGGTGGAATGCCCGCACCAGGTCTGGATCCAGGATGGCGGAACGAGCCACCCAGGAACGTTCCTCTGGACCGTATCCCTCCCAGTCCACCAGGTACTGGAGTCCCCGACCCCGGCGACGAACGTCCAACAGCCGACGAACAGTGTAGGCAGGGGCATCGTCGATGAGGCGGGGGGGCAGAGGAGCGGTGGCCGGAGTCTGGAGGGCGCTGGAGGAGACAGGTTTTAGCTGGGAAACATGGAAGACAGGGTGTATCTTCATTGTGGAAGGTAGGGCCAGCCGGACCGCGACGGGGTTGACCAGACGGGCAATCCGGAACGGGCCGATGAACCGTGGGGACAGCTTCTTGGCATCTGAGCGTAGCGGGATATTCTTGGTGGCCAACCATACTGACTGCCCGACTTGATACGCCGGGGCGGAGGCTCTACGTCGGTCCGCCTGCCGTTTGTTTTGTGCCGAGGAGCGCCGTAGCGCTGCCTGGGTCCGGGTCCAGGCGCGCTTACAGCGCCGAAGATGGTGTGTGACTGACGGCACCGACAGTTCTGCCTCCTGGGAAGGAAAAAGGGGCGGCAGATAACCCAGGGAGGCCTCGAAGGGGGTCATCCCGAGGGCCGACGACCACAGTGAGTTGTGTGCGTATTCGACCCAGGGTAGTGATGATGACCAGGAGGCGGGGTCTTCTGCTGTCAGGCAGCGCAGGGCTGCCTCCAGCTCTTGGTTCACTCGTTCGCACTGGCCGTTGGTTTGAGGATGGAATCCTGAGGACAGGCTAACGGATGCTCCCAGGTCAGTGATAGTAAAGATTACTGTGTTACCTTCCGAAGGGGGGAGCCCCGTGACGAAATCCACAGCGATGTGGGACCAGGGCCGGGACGGGATAGGCAGTGGCAACAGCAGTCCGGCAGTTCTTAGATGGGAGGTCTTTCCCCGGGCACAGATGCAACAGGCCGCCACAAACTCCCGGATGTCGGAGTCCATAGCGGGCCACCAGAAACGCCGCCGCAGGAGATTGCGGGTCCGAGTGACCCCCGGATGGCAGGCGACCCGGGAGGCGTGGGCCCATTGCAGTACCTGTGGACGTACAGCTGAGGGGACAAACAAACAGTTCGGGGGACCCCCTCCCGGGTCCGGTTCCTGGCCTTGTGCCTCCTTAACCTGGGTCTCGATGTCCCAGGTGAGGGCGCCGATAACCCTCTGGGCTGGCAGAATCGTTTCGGCAGGAGCCTCCCTGGGGAGCTGGGAAAACTGCCGTGAGAGGGCGTCCGGCTTCTGATTGCGGGAACCTGGACGAAAGGTGACAGTGAAGTTAAAACGGCTAAAAAGCAGGGTCCACCGAGCCTGACGGGAATTAAGTCTCTTGGCCGACCGTAGATATTCCAGGTTCTTATGATCGGTCCAGACTAAAAACGGCTGCTCTGCTCCCTCTAACCAGTGTCTCCACTCTTCTAAAGCTAGCTTTATTGCCAGCAGCTCTCGGTCCCCCACGTCGTAATTTTGCTCAGCAGGGGACAAGCGTTTAGAAAAGAAGGCGCAGGGGTGCAGTTTTTGGTCTTCCTCGGACCGCTGTGAAAGAACCGCCCCGACGCCCACATCGGAGGCGTCCACCTCAACGATGAACTGACGTTGGGGATTAGGTTGGATTAGAATAGGGGCGGTCGTGAAGCGACACTTCAGGGACTGAAATGCCGTTTCGGCCTGGGGATTCCAACGGAAGGGTGTTTTGGTGGAAGTGAGGAGAGTCAGGGGCTGTGCCAGGGTGCTATAGTTTCTGATGAACCGGCGATAAAAATTGGCAAAGCCAAGGAACCGTTGTAATTCTCGCCGGCTTCCGGGTCGCGGCCAGTTCGTTCTGTCAGGTTTGGTAAAAAAGGAACCAAGGACCCAATTGCAGGTAACCACCCGGTAAGGTCTTTATTGAGCCGTTGATTATCGAGCTTCCGAAGGGAAGACAGGGGACCGGTTCAGGCGTTGGCTTCTGCGGCGGAGAGAGACTCCGGGTCGGGGAACTGAGATGGCGAGCCGGCAGGATCGCAGGGCGAGGAAGTGGCCGGGTAGGTGACGGGACGAAAGCTGGCAGCCTGAGGACAAGAAAAGGTAAGTTAGGATCAGGTTAGTCAGCGGTTTAAGAAGCCGGACTGTACGTGACTACCAGGGGAGGTAGACGGACGAACTGGCGATGAGACCGAAGAGGATCAGGGCTTTTATGGCAGAGTGGACTGATTGATAATCGTGCTGCTCGGCCTCCCGCACCTGGGACCAATTACCTGGGAGTAGAGGGATAGCAGTAGAGCAGGGAGGAGAGAGAGAGATGAGGGAGGGACAAAGGAGAAGGCGGCAGGGTCCCTTCCGGATTTGGTTTTTGGCAACGGACCAACACAGTCAATAATGACGTGCTCAAACGGTTCCCCAATTACAGGAATTGGTTTTAATGGGGCAACAGGAATTAACTGATTGGGCTTACCGGACACTTGACATGTATGACAGGAACGACAGAATTTTACTACATCGGACTTAAGTCCTGGCCAGAAGAAGTAACGAAGAATACGATCATATGTTTTTCGTATTCCCAAATGTCCTGCCATACTGTGATCATGTGCTAGGGTCAGAATTTGGAAACGAAAGGGTTGGGGTATTACTACCTGACAAACAGAGTCATGTACATTACCAGAGCTCGGAGTCCAACGTCGCATCAACACACCGTCATTCATAAAGTAAGACACATCTCTTTTACAGTTTTCACTTTTCACAAGAGACATACAGGAAGACAAAGTGACATCAGTTTGCTGTGCATCAATTAGCTGTTCTCTGTCCACCGACAGAGACAGTGTTTTGTCATCAGGTCTTAATTCCATACACACAGATTCTTCTTTTTCACATTTAGGGTCAACACTTGGCGGATCAGAAGTGCTCACGAAAGTATCACTGAGATCCACCAAGTTTCCAAACTTTCGTGCCTGAGCACGGGTTACAGCACACATTGGAAATACTACAGGTGAGTTTAACACAGAGTCATCAGAAACAGTTACGGAAGCGGTCGGACATTCGATCACTTCCGGTGACGGAAATACCTGTCCGCCGGCTAAATCATTCCCCATGATAAGGTCTATCCCTTCTATTGGCAACTTAGCTCTAATGGCAACTTTACATTTGCCTGACAGAAATTGGGATGACAACTGAACAAAGTGTAATGGGGCACGTACAACATTCATCTCAACTCCCCACATCAAAATGTCGGACCCGCAGTAAGACTGGGCCGAAAAATGTAGTACGTCATTACGTAACAACGACTGCTTGGCACCAGTATCTCTCAGAATAGTAATGGGAATTTTGGTGGACTCATTTTCCAATGACACAAACCCTCGCGTAACAAACGGCCTAAATGCCTGGTCCACTTTGTTATCTCCCACCATGCCCACAGGTGGCAGGGTAGGTGGCGGGGTTTGTACAAGAGCCACTGGAGATGATGACTTAGCAGATTTAAGATTTTTATTCTGCTCTTTCTTTTTCAGGATGGGACACACTGCAATGAGGTGACCCTGCTCATGGCAGTAAAAACACTCGCGTCTTTCAGCGGTAACCGGGAATGTACGTCAGAAAACTTTTGGAGAGGGATTTTTCCTCTCAACGAAACTCAAGTCATGCCTGACGGGTGGAACGAAGACGGTTTTATGCGTTAGCGCAAACTCGTCAGCCATAACAGCAGCATTGTCCAGAGATGTGACTTTCTGTTCATTTAAATAAAGTACAATTTTCTCTGGCAACCGATTCTTAAATTCTTCCATTAGAATTAACTCACGCAAATTGTCTGTTTTAACTTTACTAGCCTGACACCACTTGTCAAATAGAACACCCTTTTCTCGTGCAAACTCTACATAAGTCTGTGTAGCAGTTTTTTCACAGTTTCTAAATTTTTGTCTATAAGCCTCTGGCACTAACTCATAAGCACGGAGGACTGTGGTTTTAACTGTATCATAATCTAAACTGTCTTCAATAGACAGTGACGCACACACCTCTTGGGCTTTCCCAACAAATTTGCACTGAAGCAAAAGAGACCATACGTTCCGTGGCCAATTTAAGGTGGCAGCTATACGCTCAAATGCACTGAAGTAAGAGTCCACTTCCGACTCTCTAAATGGTGGTACTAATGCTATGTGCCTACTAACATCAAAGCCTTCGTGGGGTCGTGAAATAGGTGACTGAAAGGAAGGACTGGCAGCGATAGCAGCTCCCTGCTCCAACTCCAGAACCCTTACCTTAAGGTGCATGGCTTCCACCTCCAACCTTTTGTTCTCCAGCTCCACCTCCCGAATCCTCAGAGTGAGTTCTAACTCCTCTGTTGTACGTCCAGTTTGGACTGGGAGGTCTTTAGGTGGGGTAGGAATACCAGCCAGATCACCCGGCCCGACTCCATTTGTAGGAGTTGGCCCACCAACTGACCCTCTTTCCGTCAGCTTTGATATGAGGAGTTGTTTTATCTCCTCCTTCTTTGCATTTAATGGCACATGCACGTCAAAAAAATTGGCGATTAACACCAAATCAGCCTTGCGGCACCTATCCAACTTATCTACAGTTGGACTCAAAGTGAAATCCTCCAATTTAAACTCCTTACTCATGCTGCCACCACCACAAAAAGAAAAAACTGCGAAACAGACAAAAGAGTTTACACTTACCGAACACGCTAGAAAAAGCACTACACAAAAGGGACGAGCCCCCAAATCTATGATTTGGGAACGGCACGGAAAACGCGACGGACAAGCCCCCAAATCTATGATTTGGGAACGGTATGCAAAACTCGACGGACGAGCCCCCAAATCTATGTTAAGATTTGAGGACAGTACGCAAAAACTCGACGGACAAGCCCCCAAATCTATGTTACGCCCCAGCCTAGGGGTTGCCGGAGCGTAACACGATTGTGGAGTTTTCCTCCAAACCTCTTCCACTCTCAACAAACACGAACGAATAATCGAATTACAATTAACACGAATATTTATTCTGTTTAAACACAGAATACAATACAGAATGTACAACACAAACAAAACGCTAATTTAGCCCTATGGTATCAAACAAACAAAAGATCAAATAACAAAAACGCTAAACAGCCCTATAATATCAATCAAAAGAAACAACACAAAATCACAGGTCGCTAGCCTGGAAACTCCTAAAACAAACAGGAGAAAACAAAACACAAACGTAACCTACGAATCTAAATATTTCTAATCTAAACAACGAAAAATCCTATCAATACTAAGTCCTCTAAACGAAACAAAAACCTAATCTCTAACTAACTAATTTACGAAATCGAAGTCTTTATCAAAATAGCTGGGAATGGCAAAGGTGGGAGAATAGCTCTCCTGAGCAGCAGACCGTGGGCTTCTTATAGTCCTTCCGGAAGTGTTGGACCAATCCCGGAAGTCCAATCCACGGTCCTCGAGTCCACGCCCACTCCAGCATCCATCACACACACACACAAACATACACACTCGAAATGGGGAGGGGAGAGCCAACAACACACAACCACACACACAAGGACCCCTAGGGTCATAACAAACTGGACAGTCTGGAGGCTGTGGCAGAGAGGAGGATGGTGGACAAAATCAACTCCATACTGGACAATCCTGCCCACTCACTTCATAAGGAATTGTGGCTAATGGGAAGTTCATTCAGCCACAGACTAATCCCTCCTAAAGCCAAGACTGAGAGATTAAGAAAGTGTTTTGTGTCCACGGCCATAAGACCCTATAATTCCACAATATAAACAATAACGCACACACACACACACCCCAAAAATACATAATTACTTTATTAATTGCTATTAATTATTATAATTTAAATAATATTAAATGTAATAACTTTAAATTAGACAAACTGCTGTAACAATTGAATTTCCCCTTGGGGATTAATAAAGTACTTCTTCTTCTTATTCTTGTGCTGCTATGATTTGCCTCTGTGCTGTCATTCAGTCCAGCCTTTTCCAGCCAGTGATAGGACGTTTTGATATCAGCCACTTCTTCTATCCGTCAGTGGTACATACTGTGCAAGGGTTTGTCCTGCCATGATGGTTCTTGCACCTCTCCCTCCTTCAGGCTTCTGTTGCCTGAGATATTCACTAAGTACTCCATCGCTTGGCGTCATCTTCCTGATGTACTCTTGGTGGCTCTGACACTCACGAGTCCTCAGCCTCCATCCTTCCTCTTAGTGTACAGTCGCAGGATGTTGGATTTGGGGTGAAACACTCCATGGATTGTGAGGAGCTTCCTTGTTTTGACATCAGTGGCCTCCACCTCCTCTTTTGACCAGCTTATTATGACTTGGACTTTGTTCTTCTTATTTAGCTGACTTCTTAGGACTTGCCTTACTGGAAGTTCAATTCCTTCAGTCCTGACAACTTTACCTCTCTTTGTTATCATCCGACCACACTTATCCAGTCCAAATGACATTCCAATGTCACTGCTGTATATTGTCGTGGAAATTTCTTTAAGTTTGAGAGTTGCTAAATCTCAGAAACAACCACATGTGTGATGAATCATCTCAGGTTTAATCACGGGCCCAGAGAGGAAGTCCTTGCAGAAATCCTCTGACTTAGTGTTACAACACCAGGGATATATAGCTTTGTCACAAGGGGTGGACTCAGATTGGAGAAGACCCTACATGTTTGTTCAGGTGTCCTCTATCTTCAGGCCTCTACCAGCACTAAACAAATTGTTGGCAGTTATTTACAAACCTCTACTACCATAAAACACTAACCCAATAAAAGAGACAGAACCACATACCAGAAATGGGTCAAGCAAACATTCAAGTGACCCCTTGACATGGTGTAAAACCCCCACAATATCCTGGTGGTGTAGATCAGTGAGTCGATGTCTTGCTCACTGCTGGTCATCCAGCTGATGACATCAAGCTGTACAGGTGAGGTGATTGATGGTTGCTCCATTTTGTAGTCGGTATCCAAAGCCAGTCTTAGTGATGATCTGGCTGAGAGGGTTCAGGCCTATGCAGAACAGCCGTGGGGACAGAGCATCTCCTTGGAAGATGCCATACTTGATGGAGACTTGTGCAATCGGCTTGTGGTTCGCCAATAGCGTGGTTTTCCACAGTCCCATTGAGTTCCTTATGAAGGTTCTAAGTGTCCTATTGATGTTGTATAGCGCGAAGCATTCCAGGATCCATGTGTGAGGCATTGAGTCATAGGCTTTCTTGTAGTTAATCCAGGCGGTGCACAGGTTGGTCTGTCTGGTCTTACAGTCTCGAGCGACTGTTTTATCTACCAGCAGTTGATGTTTTGCTCCCCTGGTGTTCTTGTCCATTCCTTTCTGGGCCCCAGTCATGTATTGAGCCATGTGCTTATTCATCTTAGCCGTTATGATGACTGACAGGAGCATCCATGTTGTGCAGAGGCAGGTTATCGGGCAGTGGTTAGATGGCACTGCTCCCTTTTGCGGGTCCTTCTAGATCAGGACTGTCCTGCCTTCAGTTAGTCACTTTGGGTGAGTCCCATCAATTATCAGCTGGTTCATTTGAGCTGCCAGGTGCTCATGGAGTGCAGTTAGCTTCTTTAGCTAGTAGATGTGGATCATGCCAGGACTCTGTGCTGTCTAGTTCTTCTATGCTTCAGAACCTTTCTTGGACATCTGCCATTGTGATGGTTACTGGGTCCTGTTCAGGATAGTTGCTGTGGTCTGCTCTCAGGTCCACCAACCACTAGGCATTGGTGTTATGTGATTCCTCCTTCTCCCATATGTTTTTCCAGTATTGTTAAGTCTCCAGCCTTGTTGGGTCTGTTCTCATGTTACTACCCCGCCTCTTACACTTTGGACGGTTCGGTGGAGAACACCCTGTTTATTCTCCTTGCTTCTATTTCTCTGGTGTACCAATTCAGGCGTGTGGCCAGGGCTGTGAGTCATTGCTTGGCAGTCTCCAGGGCCTCTGGTATCAACAGCTTGTTGTTGTACTTGTTACCCAACTCTTTTTTCCCACCTCTCTGCAGTTCTTGTAGTTGGCTAACTTCACTCCCTGTTGCCCTTATTTTTGTCTCCAACCTCCTTCTCCATGCAGGACACTGCTCCTTGGTGGTGGTGTATATTTTGTGACCAAGCATCTCAATGATCACTGTTGCCGTGGTGTATATCAGCCTGTTGCTCTCAGTGATGTTCACAGTAGGGATTGTTTGTAATGCTGCATTCACATCTTCTAGTAGACCTTTAGAGGGTACTTCACTTAGTCTTGGTAACCAGCAGCGGAGGTTCCAGGTGTTCAGCTTTCTCATGATCTTCAATCTCAGGTCAACTGCTCTTGTGTTGAGCATGTGGGGGCTTGTTATTGGGCCTTGATACCTAATCTTGGGTGGGGATGGTATCGTTTCCCCCCCCGACCTCACGTCCTGGCTCCCCCTTGACGTAGCATTTTTGTCATATCTGTTCAATCTCTAGTTTTGATAGCAGTTGCCGTTTGTGGATATTTGAACACTGATCTACTAGTTGTTTTGGTGCTAGTCTAAATGGTGGGTTTCGAAGTTTCCATAGGTCCCACATCCTCTTCATGTAACCCCTCTCCCTGGGGTTACTCATGTAGTAGCATTCCAACAGTTTTCTATTCTCAGCCCTAGTCACCATCTCTTAGTCTCAATGATTTTTGCTGAAGACTTGTGATGGGACACAGCTTGGAAGACAAGTCATCTTATCTGTCCCCTCTTTCAAGTATGATTCAGACTGAGACAAGGCTCCCCAACCAGTGTGGCCATTTCTGCTTCAACAGGATGTTTCTTCAAGGTCAGTTATTATCATTGTCACTTACGTTTTTTTGACATTTTGTATGTAGCTACATTAGCCAGTGACCATGCTATTTTATATTGTTTGTCGCATATTATTAGGAAAGCAGCAATAAAGTCAAACATGTTATCACTGAGAGTAGATAATGAAGGTTTCTGTGTGCCACTATGTGTTTGAAGTAACTGAAAGTAAGAACAATGTCAATCTTTTGATGTTGTTGTTCAGAAGTTATTTGAAGTTACAGAAAACATTTACCGCAACATTTGTACTAAACTGCAGCTCATTTTTTCTGACCATTACATGATAATGATGTTAATAATGCAGCTTTTACTTGTACTGTGCTGTTAACTTTAGTAAGCAGCTGATCTATTTTGACTGTGAGCTACATGACCTGAGAAAGGTTGTCTGCAGTGTTAGAACACTACAGAAGCAACTTGCAATGTAGTGATTTTGTTTCTCTTTCCTAACAGAGGTGTACATGTGAAAATAGTGCCACTATCCCTAGAGGTTGAGAATGATCTGCAGCAGAGAGAAACAGGTAGCATAACTATTTAATTGGCATGGTTTCCTAGAGTGGAACCGTGTGCAGAGAATGAAGAGACAGGCGGTAGGTGCTCAATAACAAGTATTTATTAAAGCAGTAGAAAAGGAAATATGGTCCACCACTCATCAGCTAAGGAATCTCGTTGCAGTTGGTAATAATCTGGTAAGCCTCTTCCCTTTGAATCTGGAATCACTGGTGAGTACATGCAATCAGCTAGGAAGTGAGAAACCGTGGCCTAAATGCTTCTCCTCTGACGAGTGGATAACGAGTATTTACAGTCATATTATCCCCGAACCTATGTGTTTCAATGTTTTCTCTCTGTAAAAAAGAAACTGAGCAAAGCCCAATTCCTGACAGTACCGGTTTACGTGCGGGTGAGGGCTGTACGCGCCTCCCACCAGACACAGTGGGCTTGGCATAGATGGTTCTGAACCAAAGGTACCACCAATACTGATTCCTGGGTCAGGAACAAAGGAGCCTGGTAGCCATATGCTGTCATGAATGGGGCAAGACCAGTAGCAGAGCTAACCAGGGAGTTATGGGCATACTCGATCCACGGGAGGAAGTTGGACTGTGCTGATGGCTGGTGGCTGGACATACAACAGAAGGCAGTCTCCAGGTCCTGGTTGGCACGTTTGGACTGACCGTTCGACTGCGGATGGTATTCCAAGGTCAGACTCGCCAAAATCCCCAGACCCTTACGAAACGCCTTCTACACTGGTGTTCACTGGAGAACTGGGAACCCTGGTCGGAAAAAATCTAGGGAGACCACGCAGCCTGAAGACGTTCCACCAGCAGATTGCAAACATCTTGGGCCAACAGAAACGTTGCTGAATTAACTGAAGAGTTCACATGAACACCCGGATGGCACGCCAACCTGGAGTTGTGCCCCCATTGCAACACCTCCGATCGCAGGCAAGGGGGAACGAACAGACACCCTTTCGGTCTCTCTAAGTTGGCAGTGGCTTCCTCCAACTTCCTCTCGATTTCTCATCTGGCTACCCCAAAAACACACCTGGTAGGCAGGATGGTACTGTCATTAGAATTAACCTCAACCTCCTTGTATCAGGTCGGGTGTTCTTGCTACCCAGGTGATAAATAACTGTGTACAACCCAGGAATAGTGCCCATCGAGCCTGGCATAAATTTAACCTGTGCGTGGCATGTAAGTAAGCCAGATTCTTGTGGTCTGTGAAGATCTCGAATGGATGGAGGGCACCCATGAGATGGTGTCGCCATTCTCGCAAGGTGGCCACAATAGCCAACACCTCCCTATTCCCAATGTTGTAGTTTCTCTCAGCTGGGGTGAGTGGGTGAGAGAAAAAAGCACAGGTGTGTGGCTTTTTGTCCTCCCGAGATCTCTGCGTTAGAAGCGCTCCAAAGTCCGAAGCATCCACCTCCACCTGAAAGTGAAGAGAGGAGTCAGGGTGGCAAAGAAAAGGTGCTGTAATGAATAATTTCTTTAACATAGCAAAAGCCTGTTCTGCCACAGGCAAGTGAAGTAGGACTTGGTGGCCATGAGACAAGTTAATGGTGTTGCAACCTTACTGTAATTTCTATGATGAAAACTCGCACTTCTCCGGCTTTACAAATAGTCAGTTCTCAGGGAGAGAGAGGACAGAGAGAGCACAAAGTTAGTGACAAAGTTAGTGACCTCCCCTATCCTAACCCTCCCTGAGGGCTGAGCTCAGTGCACCGATGGTCCTTGGGCAGTCTAGGCCTATAGCAGCATAACTAAGGGATGGTTCAGGGTTACCTGAAGCCAGCCCTAACTAAACGCTTTGTCAAAAAGGAAGGTTTTAAGTCTAGCCTTGAAAGTAGAAGAGTGTCTGCCTCCTGAACCCAGACTGGGAGCTGGTTCCACAGGAGAGGAGTTAAAGGCTGTGCCTCACATTTTACTTTTGGAAACTCTGGGAACCACAAGTAGGAGCCAATGAAGAGAAGCTAATATAGGAGAAAAATGGTTTCTCTTGCTAGTTCCTGTCAGGACTCTGGCTGCAGCGTTCTGGATTAACTGGAGGTTTTTTTATGGAGATACTGGGACATCCAGATAGTAATGAGTTACAGTAATTTAGCCTTGAAGTAACAAATGCATGGACTAGTTTTTCTGCATCATTTTGAGACAGGATGTTCCTAATTTTGGCAATGTTGCGCAAGTGAAAGAAGGCAGTTCTAGAGATTTGTGTGAGTTAAACGACATGTCCTGATCAAAAATTTCACAGCAGTGCTGAAGGCCAGGGCTATGCCATCTAAAGTAGCTATATTGTTAGAAAGGTTATTTCTGAGGTTTTTAGGCCCAAATACAATAACTTCTGTTTTCTCTGAATTTAAAAGTAGAAAGTTACTGGTCATCCAGGTCATTATGTCAGTTAGACACACTTGAAGTCTGGTTAACTGCTTTTACAAAGATCTAACTTAGTGAAAATCTTTGCGTGGTTGATGAAATCAAAAGCTGAATCAAGGAGGGGTAGAGAATATCAATTTCTGACGGCAATGGCATTTAATTCCCTTTGGCCATTACTAGGCCATCCTGAACCATCCTTCTTAATCACAAAGAAAAATCCGACTCCTATCGGTGACGATGAAGGTCGAATTAGTTCTGAAGCCAGGCTCTTGGAAATGTACTTCTCCACAGCACTATGCTTCTTAAGAGGCAGCTGAACAACCATCCTCTCAGTAACAGAACATCAAGGCGTAAATTAATCTCCATATCATAAGTTCTATGAGGAGGTAAAGTCTGGGCCCTGTCCTTGCTAAACACCTCCTGAAGATCATGATACTCGTGTTGTACTCCATCCAGGTTGATCTTCTCCCTGGTGATGCACGATCCTACTTCCCCTATAGTCTTAGCAGACCGAAGCCAGTGCGAATGGCAGAAGACACTCCATTTCTTGATCTGTATGGTTGACCAATTGATGTGGGAGTTATCCTGAGCCAGGGAAGTCCCAGTACCATATAAAAAGTTGAGGTAGCTAGCATGAAAGGAGAGATTAGTTCCCAGTGATTGCCTGAAACTAACAGTTCAAACTGCACTGTTCTGTGAGTCACAATGCCTAAAAGTCGCCCATCAAGCAACACTATTTCTCTACTTGTTGGTAATTTAACTAATTCAGGTTCCTATTAACCTCCATGTTCCTGGAAGCTCCACTCGCTTTACTTCAGAAGAGGTCGAATCCGTTTGAACAGTTCGCTCCAGGTAGCACGTTCCGGTTCCTCCCAGCTGCATGGGTTCCTCGTTGACCTCCTCCGGGTAAAAAGATGGTATCCAGGTGTCTTGCGGATGTTCAGGTTGTGAGGCTAGACGTCTCCCATGGTTAGCATTGCCTCTCTCTCTGTCACTTTCCCAGAGTCGACTGTCGAGTCTGGTAGTAAAGAAAATCAGCTGATTGAGTGCTCGGCAGTCCTCTCAGAGTGCCAACACATCCTTTAACTGGCCATTTTGTCCAATACAGTAGGAAGGCCACCAAATACTGACAGACCATGTCAAACCCCTGTCTGATGGAAGCTGGCTACTTATCTTAGAGTCCTGGGTTGGTGTCTCAAAAACCCTCATGAATTCCTTGCAGAAATTGTCGAACTGTTCAAACGCTGGTGATCGAGACTCTGCCAATGTCTAGGCCCAGGCGGCAGCTTGTCCAGAAAGACCACACATGAATGCTATTTTGGCTCTGTCAGTAGAATAAGTGGACGACTGTTGCTCGAACAAAAGGTGACACTGGAATAGAAACTGCCTATTCGATCCTACCTCTCCGTCATAATGTAGGGCTGTCGGAATGAGAGGTTCCTAGTGGGTGTTAGCCGGAGCCATGACAGAATCGGAGGGTTCGGCAATCTGGTTGGTAATGGAGGACATGGGAATGAGCCAGGTGATCTCCTTCAATGGGTGCTGGTCTGGCTGATGCTAGCGGCATTAGCTTGCGTCATCTCTAGAACCATGACAAGGTGAGTGTTTATTTGACCAATTTGGGCTCCCTGCAGGGAGATGGCAGATTGCACCTTGTCAGTCTCTGCTGGGTCCATGGTTGGAAGATTCTGTCACGGTTTACTAGAGTGGTCCTGTGTGCAAAGAATGAAGAGACAAGAGGTAGATGTGCAATAATAAGTACTTATTCCAGCTTGTAGAAAAGGAACTACAGTCCACTGCTTCTCAGCCAAGGAATCTGGCCACATATTGGAAAACTGGTAAGCCTCTTCCCTTCGTGTCTGGAATCACTGGTGAGTACATGCAATGTTCCGACAGCTAGGAAGTGAGGAACCGTAGCCTAAATGCTTCTCCTCTGATGAGTGGATGAGAAACAGCTGTGCATGGCCAGCACCTCCTCTCTGCTGCCTGCGGGTAAGGAAAGGAAGAATGGACAAAAAGGAAAAAAAAGCAGGCTTAGGAAAGAAACTGAGCAAAGCCCAATTCCTGACATTAATGTTTAAACTTCATCAGTATTTACAGTGATATTATCTCTGATTTTATGTGTTTAAATATCTTCTCTCTGTAGAATACATTCAATATTCATGTTTAATATGATTATGGGCCCATGTGTTTTTGGGGAATATAATAGTATTTCCTGTATTACACTTTATGTACTGTACATGCTTTTGAAAAAAAGAATGATGAAATCTAACATTACTAATTCAAAGTTTATGTCATATCAATTAATAGGCATTGTAGAATATAACTAAATCCCACAGGGGGAAAACAGCCAATGACTAATACTTAAAAACAATTCAAGCAATTGTTGCCTCTCTTCCGTTTCTCTGGACTTTCAAACTGTACAGAGAGGCTCGGGATGGGGATCTTCACTATTTCTGCATATGGGGCTGGTTACAAAAGCACCACCTCAAAGATCAGCTCTATTAGGTCACCCAGAATAAAAAAAATGTGGATGCAATGAAAAAAATTTCAGTTTTTAAAATAGTTAAATATCAGTATTAGAACAGACTATGATTATACCTTTGTAATGTTGACTTGATTGTATGTGCACATCTTGTAAAAGTTCATTCACTGTGTTACAGTACTGTGCAGATGTTTTAGATCACACAACACCATTAGGTGTCTGATTGACCCCAGGTTCATTGTGCAGCCCACTGGGTAAGACTGGCCAATAAAACAATAAAAATGACTTAAAACAGTACTGTCCTCTAGAGCACGTGAAGATAAGATGACCCTTTATTATTCCCACAGTAGAGAAATTACAGAATGCAACAGAAGCAAAAAGAAAAGAATAGCAGCAATACTGTATTTACAAATGTATATACAATAACAATATAATACAAAATATATAATATACAAAAAATATATTAAAAAACACAGGACATATTGCACTTTGGTGTAGTGGAATATTTACAGTTTTTGCAGTCTTTGGTCAAATGAGCATAAGGTGTTGTGAATACTTGGAGCGGTGCTGGTAGTACAATCTGACAACAGCAGAGAGCACTGCAGATGGTGCAGTCTGTGACTGACAAAACTGCCTACTGCTGTCAGAGTCTCATGGATAGGGTGGGAGTCATTCTCATTCTCATGTTAGCCTTCTGTCTCCCACCACCTGCACTGGGTCTAGGGAACTTCCCAGTGCAGGGCCGGCCCTCTTGATCAGTTTGTCCAGTCTCTTCTACAGGAGACCACTCCCTAAAAAATGGCTGATGCCACCACTGTGTCGAAAGAGCTCTTCAGGAGTGTCCCCTGTACTCCAAATGACCTTAAGTCTCCTCAGCATGTAGAGCCTGCTTTGGCCTTTCATACAAAGTGCATCTATGGTATTTAACCAATTTATTGTTGAGGTGAACACCCAGGTATTTGTAAGTCAAATCTACTCTCACAATGTCCATTCAATAGATATTCACTCGCGATGATAAAAGGTATCAATGCCTGTGGGTATCCACCACCAGCTCTTTGGTCTTCCCTGCATTGATTGGTGAGGTAATCCAAATCTAGTCTTATAGATGGAAATCCACCCGATGTGCTCCAGCTTGTCCCTCAGAAGCCTCAGCTGTTTGTTGTGAAGGTACTGAAGAAATCAAAGAAAATGATGGGTCAAAAAGAGCTCTGTGTAAGGGGTAGATGATGGCGACATCCACACATGTGCTAGGCTGGTAAGCAAACTGAAGCAGGTCCATAGAATGAGCTCACCAGAGGGCGGAGATGGACAAGGACCAGCCTCTTCAGTGTCTTCATCAGCTGTTAGGTCAGTGCCACCAGTCTGTAGCTGTTGAGGTCCTTTGGGTGGTTACTACACAGGATGTTTTCCACAGTTGTGGTACCTTCCCTATTCCCACGGTCAAATTGAACAAAGGCACAACTGTCCCACACAGTCTGCGCAGGACTTCATGAGCTGATGCCATCCGGACATCTGCAGCTTTCCTTGCTGCAAGTCCTTGTTCTTGATCTAGTGTAACAAAGAGGGGTTGCAGCAGAGATGTCTGTGGAGGGGCATGATGATGATGATCAAATCTATTGAAGAACAAATTGAGCTCATTAATAATAGTCCACGATGTGACATGTAAGACTGTCAATGTCCTCTCACATAGTAGTGTCACAACAGTACCTCAGAGCCTGTTCAGTGTCCTTTAGACCATTTCCTTAATATGCAGGTAACACATGGTTCCTTAAGGGAACAAACTTAAGGGGTTTGTAAATGGGCAGGAGGTGAACCAGGTTGTGGTCTGATCTTCCAAGAGGCAGGAAGGAAGATGAGTTGTATGCCTCCTTGTTGTTGGCAAAAATTAGGTCCAATATTTTATTGTCTCTGATGTGGCAGGTCATATGCTGGGTGCATGTGGAGAGAGTGGAGGACAAAGATGCAAGGTTAAAGTCCCCAGAGATAAGCAGGAGCCTGTGGGTGGCCTGTATGTCTGCAGCCTGCTCACACCTGAGTCCAGGATGTCACAGGTAGCATCAGCATTAACAGGGGTAGAATTTATTCAGTCATCATAATAATAAGCAAGAATAGCCTAATGCTAACAGCTAACAGTTTGATGTCGTTACAGCAGATTGTTCCTTAATAATGATGTGCCCAAAGTTGCACCATCTATTATTCACAAATACTGCCAACCTCCCTTCTTTTCTGTTATTCTGTTCACTTGTGTCAGGCGGAAGCTATCAAAAGCAACAACTGTGTGCAGAGTTAACATAGTTAGCCATGTTGCTGTGAACAGCAAGAGGCTGCATTGCTGATACTCAGTTTGATGTCTGGTGAGTGCTGTCCGCTTGTCCATCTTATTTGGGAGAAATCTTACATTCTACATAATAATGGAGGGGAGAACGGATCTGTACCATCCTCTCCTGGTATGACGTACTACATATGACGTATCTACTGTAAACAATAGGACTTTTTTATGCAATCTCATGACACAGTCATAAAGAGTAAGAAAAGTAGTCCAAAGACCAGACTAAACTCCATATTTGATGTCCATAGTGCAGAATAAACATTTAAAAAGAGGGCAGAAAAGGACTGAAAAAAAAGCTCAGTGGTGAGCCGGAGCTGCTGTAACAGGCTGCCACTCCTGTGGCACCAGAAGTTAATTCAATTCAATCCAGTTGTATTTGTATAACGCCAAATCACAATACAGATCATCTCAAGGCACTTTACAAAAACAAAAAAACCTAACAAATCCCTTATGAGCAAGCACTTGGCAACAGTAGAGAGGAAAAACTCCCTTTAACATAAGAAAAAACCTCCAGCAGAACCGGGCTCAGTTTGGGCAGCCATCTGCCTCGACCGGTTGGGGTGAGTAGAGAAAAGAACAGCAACAATAAACAATAAATTGACACTGCAGGTTGGTGGGACCACTAACTGCACATCAGCGATATTCAGCTCCAGGACCAAGAACACCTGCAGAAGGTACAGAGAGAGAGAGGGAGAGAGCACAAACTAGGGGAGAGAGAGAGGAAAATGTTAGTGACATTCAATGGCGGAATATACATGTGAGAGGGGAGGAGAGGAAGAGAGGGGAAGGGAAGGGAGGGGAGGGTTAGGGTAGGGGAGCTCAGTGCACCAATGGTCCTCAGGTAGGCTAGGCCTATAGCAGTATAACTAAGGGATGGTTCAGGGTTACCTGAAGCCAGCCTTAACTATTTTGTCAAAAAGGAAGGTCTAGCCTTTAAAGTACAGACTGTCTGCCTCCTGAACCTAGACTGAGAGCTGGTTCCACAGGAGAGGAGCTTGATAGCTCAAGGCTCTGCCTCCCATTCTGCTTTTGGAAACTCTGGGAACCACAAGTAGACCTGCATAGAGCGAAGTGGTCTATTGGGATAATATGGTACTATGAGGTCTTTAAGGTATGAAGGAGCCTGATCATGAAGGGATTTGTATGTGAGAAGAAGGATTTTAAATTCTATTCTGTATTTTACAGGGAGCCAAATGTTGGAGAAATATGATCTCTCTTGCTAGTTCCTGTCAGGACTCTGGCTGCAGCGTTCTGGATTAACTGGAGGCTTATTATGGAGATACTGGGACATCCAGATAGTAATGACTTACAGTAATCTAGCCTTGAGGTAAAAAACGCACGGTCATTTTAAGACTGGATGTTCCTAATTTGTTAAGTTGCACAGTTCTAGAGATTTGTTTTATGTGTGAGTTAAAGGACATGTCAGTTAGAGATGCTTGAAGTCTGGTTAACTGGTTTGTGTTAACAGGTTTCATGGATAGATACAACTGAGTGTCATCTGCATAGCAGTGGTAATTAATAGGGTGCTTCCTAATGACATTGCCTAAAGGAAGCATGTACAGGGTGAACAGAATTGGTCCTAGCACAGAGCCTTGTGGAGCTCCATAACTAACTTTTGTGCATGCGGAAGGCTCATCGTGGACATGAACAAACTGGAATCTGTCTGATAAATAGGACTGGAACCATTTTAATGCTGTTCCTCTGGTACCAGTCACGTGCTCCAATCTCTGTAATAAGATTTTGTGGTGCAGTAAGGGTTTGATTACTGCAGTCTTAAAAGCCTGTGGTACATAGCCTGATACTAGAGATAAATTTACTAAGTCTAATAAAGATGAGTTAATTAATGGCAGGGTGTCTTTAAGCAGTCTAGTCGGGATGGGGTCTAAGAGACACAATGATTTAGATGAGGCAACTTCTGATGTAAATTCAGAGAGATCTATGGGAGAGAAGCAGTCTAAACATAACTGAGGTCTTACAGATGATTCAAGAGCTACTGTAGTAGAAGATTCATTTATGGCAGCTATAGGAAGCATCTGATGAATTTTATCTCTAATAGTTATGATTTTATTTGTAAAGAAACTCAAAGTCATCACTGCTGAGAGCTAAGGGAACACTGGGCTCAACAGAGCTGTGACTTTTTGTCAGCCTGGCTACAGTGCTGAAAAGAAACCTGGGATCGTTCTTATTTTCCTCTATTAGTGATCAATAGTATGCAGTTCTGGCTTATGGAGAGCTTTTTTATATGTTAATAGAGGCTAGATGAAATTCCTCTAAATTTGTGGAACGCCACTTCCTTTCCAGCCTTCGTGATGCCTGCTTTAAGGTACAAATATGTAAATTATACAATGGGACTAATCTCCTCTGATTCACTAACTTCTTTTTCAGAGGGAACACAGTATCAAGCGTTTCACACAGTGAAGCTACAGTACTGTTAACAACGTGATCAATTTGGTAGGGAGTGGGTTTGAGGCAGCTGCCCACCACTGTGTTGGCACTTGGCATAGGAGAAGTGAAGTTACAATGCAAGACTACAGTCCCAGACCCCAAGCAAGTGTTGGTGGTCCCTTAAAACAAGTGTGACACCCACTGCAGACCTAGTTTATCTGGACATTTCTGTTCTTGTGTAAAAACGTGAAAGCTTTAATATTGTAGTTTTAGAGTCAAGATTTATAAATTAATATTTTGTTTTATTTATTTGGAGGTGACCAAATTTACAGTCTTGTCCTGTAACACTTAAGGCTTTTGATTGTTCAGAATAAAGATTTGAGTTTAATTATATATAACTATTTTATTTCCTTGAAATACAGTTGTATAATGTTCTATGTTTGCTATGTTCAGTTTTTAAAAGAAAATAATATATAAAGCAAAATTAACCTTATATTTATGTCACTTAGGAGTAAAAATGAACCTTTAAACCTGACTGAAAGTGGTTTGATTTATATCGTGATATATGTCGACATCAACTATCAAAAAATTATGATAGGATTTTTTTCCATGCTGCCTAGTCGTAACACTGGGGCAGCCCAAATCTACAGGACAACTGCTACTGGATTAAGGATTTAGGTTTTGTTCCCTTTTTTGTAGTTTATATGAACTGAATTGAAACCTGATAAAAACTATTAATATAATTTAAATTTAGGCATCCCTTTAAATTAAAAGCATCCCTCGCATATTTTTAGTGCCTAAAACTTTTGCACAGTACTCAATATACATTATTGACAATTATATCTAGTATTTGTTTAAGATAATAAAGTTTTCTGTTTTTCAGTTTCTATGCATTTGACGTTTCCTTTTAGCGTAGTAGTAATAGAAATAAGCTGGTTAAACTTCATGAAATACAGTGTAATAGACGATTTATCAAGGTATTGAATCTAGTAGATGTTAACATGAGTTTAACACTAGAACTACCAAAGCAGTTATTTTGACCATTTTTAAATTTTGGAGTGTAATAACTGTTGAAATAAAAACCCATACATCTAAATGTATAGTTTTTATTCTAACACTATTATTAAAATGACTGCTATGGCCATTCCAGTTGGTACAGAATTACGGTAGTTCTTGTGTTAATCCAAACACGGTAAAGATCCTCTGTAGAAATATAAGTAGCAATTTGGGTGAAGCATTAACAGCCTGATATAGTATTAATATGACATCATGCTGCTCTTAGTCAAAAAAACAAGTGGCTCTCAAGATATACCCTCAGCAAATTGCCAATGTTGCTGTAGTAGTTGTTTTGCTAATGTTTATGCCCTATATTTTATGTAAACATAACGTTATTGGACCGATGTAACAGCCAGCCCAGCAGTGCTCAGATGGTGTAGCAACAAACACATTTCATAGCGTTACATGCTGCTGCATACTGTGCCCGTTTGGATTGTTAAGCCTATTTTCAACATGTGCAGTACATTCTAACATGTTTGAGGTCAGTGGGCCACAATCACTTCAACTAAAGTGACTAGCTGGTCGCCTGTAATAAACTTTAACATAAAAAAGGTTCAGCCATTGAGCCTTTGCTTCTTCGAGTCGATGCAGCTGCATTACAGTGCCTGAGCTTCCCCTCCGGTAGCCATTGTGCTAACGATGCCATGCTAATACTCCAGTTCCTGATTTCCCTTTGGGGTGTTATGCTCTTGTGGTGGTGGTGAAGGAAAGAACAAGTGAGGACCCAAAATGCAGGACAACAGGGTTTATTCTCCCTGGATCGTCCAGGGATCAGGCAAACTTGGTTCTCTGCCGTTCGGCAGTCAGGCAGACAGGGAAACAAAAGCTCTTCTTCCGTGAACATAAATCAAGGTAACTAGCAAGGATACGTAACTAATGTTCCGGCAGGGAACAAAGGAAAACCAAGGACATATATACAGAACTCAAGACACAGGTGAACATAATCTAACTAATGAGCACAGACACAAAGCTAACTGGGGTTAATACTGAACACAGGAAACTAGAACTAGAACACAGGAAACTGACCAAAATAAAATACAAAACAGGAAACCAAGACTCAGGGCTTAACATGGGGAAGACTAAAGTTTACCATTATCCTGTCATATCTTATCCTGCGTTGCCATGGAGCTCTAGCTTAGCAAGCTAATTGACCTATTTTTTTAAAATTCAGCCAATGAGTTAATAGGTGTCTGACAATTTCAGAGATCTAGGACAAGGCGCTGTTTTTACATTATGAATAGTCATATTGAGATGTATTCATGCACCCAAACCTTCCTTGATTATCTGGTTTGACTCCTCATAAACCAGTGCTAAATGAAAATACAGCATTTATTAAGCTTAAATCTTCTGGTGCTTTTCTGCCCCTTGGTGCTAGTTGGTGTCATAACCCTATATTACACTTGTGCTTAGCTCTGTGCAACACTTTGCTACTTATAGATTTATAGAGCTGTTGTAATGGAAGGTACATGAAGGATGGATTGAATAAAAGAGAGAAAAAATGAAAAAAATAGAGAAGTGAGGGATAATGGAGAGCCACAGAGAAGGATGAAGGAAAAATATTTTTAACCCTCAGGGGTCGATGAACACACCGGAACGTTTTGTTGTATCTGCTCCTGAAAACACAGAAAATAACTTAAATTACTCTCAGTTTTGATCCTACAGATAAGAGCAATATATTATTAAAATCTATAATGGGTCTGCTTTTATTTGTATACACTCATAATAACAAAACGCTGTGCTTTTGTAAAATAAAGAAAGCATATAGGGAAACAGGTAAATAAAACAACCTGAATCTCAGCAAATACTTGCCATAAAGACATGAGACATATATGTATAGAAAGCTTGAAATGTCATAAACAAGTAATCTCTTTCTATGTAATCTGTATGAAAATAAGGAGCGGTATGTCCCGTCTCACCTCATTATAGCTAATGTGATCCCGCCTCACACTGAGTGCACTGTTCATATGGAAATAAGCTGAGCCAGGTAATTATGTGTCTGCCCCCAAAAAGTGGCATAGAACGTTAAGGTTATCATAGAATTTACTTACTTTTTCTGCGTATTCGGATGATCGCATGTTACATTGGTGAAGAAGCATTTTGGATGGTTCTGGACAGTGACGAAGAGTTTACTTTGTCATCAGAGGATTAACACAACTCAGATGACAAACGTTTACATTTGCATTGCATTACAGTAATTCCCTCTCAGCCACATTCCTGACTGAAAGGCTCATTATGCAGCTCATTATGCGGGTCTTTGTTTTCTGAGGTGAATCACAGAATTATTCATGATCAGGTATGCCTTCTTGCACATGCCCTTCCTACAAAAAAGTGTCTTAGAAGATTTAAATCAGTATATTGTTTTCTGTGAATGAGTGAACAAGATGATTTTCACATCATTGTGAAGCAAACACTCTAGGCTACAAGATGCAGTTCTCAAACATCTTGTAAACCAATGTTCTGTATGTGTTTTATGGCCTCAAGATTTTTTGTTTTCCACTAACCATGCATAAATGCTGTTTTCTCAAAAACACAATCATGTTTATACATGCTGCTCACATATTATTGTAGTCTATGTTTAAAAGCAACTGAAAAAAGCACAAATGCAACCCCTTTTGTTGCATTGGTATGATTTTTTTCCAGAAGCTAGCCTTGGCTGGCTAACTTATTGGTGAGTCCCAGATCAAGGAAAGCAATTAAATCAACGAATATTATTCATTGTAGCTTTAATTGAACTTGCTAAAGCTATTCCTAGTCCATGCAATGGGAAACAGAGGTTGATGCCATTTATTGGTAGTTCAGAGAGCAATAAGATGTCTATTGTGTTGTAGCAATTAAAAGAGACATCCAGATTCAAAATTAAGTATTTGATTACAGTTGAGACATGTCAGGCTCGGATCACAACACAGCAGCACTTGTGGAGGTCCCAGCAGCAACTGTACTTCTTAAGACTGAGGAAGTTTGGCATGTCAACTGAAATCCTCCTTCTACAGATGGCTGAAAGTGATCACCAGCTTATATCACAGTATGGTAGGGAAACTGTCCTGTTCAGGACAGAAAAGCTCTCCAGAATTTCATAAAAACTGCATAGTTTATTTGTGGAGTAGCCTTCCCATCACTCTAGGACATTTACACCATCAGAGTTGTCTGTAAAGATTCCCAGTCGTCTGGGGAAGTTATCTAAAGGTTGAGTCGTGGCAACTGGACTTGCAGTTTTTAAGTCGAGACGTTTCACCACCCCTCCAGGTGGCTTCATCAGTCTGAGAAAAAAGTTGGACAGGAACCTCCAATATATCTCCCAAGTTGGTTTCACTCCACCTTTAGACCCATAGACTCACTAGTGAGCTATGTCACTTCACACCTAGCCTGAATAGGCTCGTTAGGTGATCAAAAGGAGTGAGCTCAGGTGAGAGTCGTTAGGATCTAATGGTGGACTCATGTGATCCCTCTGATTGACCAAATGGCTACAGAGGCTGTCCTCTCTGGAAATCATTTGATTTGTTCCTTAATGTCCTGGGAACAGATGAAAGGGCAGCCTGGTAGATTGAAGACAGATTATGTCTGAGCCCTCCGCCCCGGTTAAGGGAGGGTTTTTCCACTTGTACATAGATAGCTTCCCTGACCCCTCTCTCAAACCATCTATTTTCTCTGTCCAAAATGTGTACATCACTGTCTTCAAATGAGTGTCCTGTTTCCTTTAAATGGAGGTGTACAGCTGACTGAGGTCCTGAGGAGATGCCCCTTTTTGTGCTGGGACATCTTTCTGTTAAGTGGTTGTTTAGTTTCTCCAATGTAGAGCTCTGAGCATTCCTCCTTACAATGGACGGCATATACTACATTGCTACTCTCGTTTTGGTATCCAGTCTTTAGGCTGAACCAGTCTCCAGTCACCATTAGGGTTATCAAGAGCTAAAACATCATAAGATACAATACACATTCACAACACTGTCCCTTCACACTTCTTTCACCTGGGATACTTTACATGAGTGTGAAATCAAGGGCAGAAAGACCCACAGTTAACTTTGTAAGCCATAACCCATCAGACTCCTGAACAACACTAACTACCTGGATTGGATTTTTAAAATATTTTTCTATTTATTTGTATTTTTTATAAGGTTGATGTGCAAAGCAAGAATTTCATTGTATGGTCGAAACCAGTGTTTTTACTGTGCACATAACAATAAACTTGAATTCTGAATAATAAAAAGGCTTAGATGCTGTTTAAATTTAAATGATCACTGATTCTACACTATAGCAGGTCAAACATAAAAAAAAAAAAATTTAAATGCAACATAGAAACATACATTCCCGTCTTGAACAGACAGACATGCAGACTTAAATATTCGTCCCAGGCCAAGACTCAGCAGGCTCCTAGCCAATGACCTGCTGGATTTTAAAAAGTTTTAGACTGTACTGTGACCGCCATTAATCCATGTCAGTGACAGTGGTTACTATCACACACAGTTCCTCAACCAAATGGGGGTACTCTCTCAGCATTAGCCTGCAAAATAAAAAGGACCAACACTGAATGCAACAACTGCATATACAACACCTAAAACATCAAATTTACTTAATATATTACACAAATCATAAAAGGTACAAATGTCACAAGAGGCAAGAGAAAGCCTGCACTTCTGAGCCTTCATGCGTGTAGTGTTGGTACAAGGCCATTAAAGCAGGGATATGGCTGCGCTGTGCTGAACCAACAGTGTTATTACTGCTTCATGTTACAGTATGCTTTGAATTGGTATCTATAGCATTTAGAATATCAACAGCTTCACTTCTCCTCCTCTCCCCTTCCTTCAATGTCATGTATTATTTGCTTTTCTTTCCCTGCAATGCATCTCTACATCTTGTCCTGTAAGTTTCATTATATGTGTGTTAAATTACCAGAGAGCCATCAAACACTAGTGGCAGTATGAAAGCCAAAAAAAAAAAAACTTTAGTTGAACCTTGCAGCTTTAGATGTCTACTGTTTCAAAGGAAGAGTCATTCCTTACTAGCAGCTCCTTTCTACTTAGTTCAATTAGGTTTCTTGAAGGCAAAGGGAACATTATAGTCTCTAAACAATTATATGAAGCTCTCAAAACAGAAATTATCTTAAAGCTGTAATTGTATAATTTCATACTCACCACATGCATTATTCATAGTTCATAATTTCTGCTTTTTCCACCTAGAAAAAAGCTTTTCTTATTTAGTTTCTTATCATCAAAATCTTTTGCTTTGTTTATTTATAGTTTATTATAATTATTATATGTCACTTCCTAAATGTATTTCTACCATGAGCCCACTTAAGAAGTCGTATAAGCAAATGCAAGCACACTCTCAGGAACAATACCTAAACAGAGTTAATTGCAACAAAAACACACAACACATTTAACCAGTGTGAGAATACAATAGCGATTGCTAATGTGGTCATCTGTTTCACAGGATAGTGAAATTAGATCATAAAGCAACAAGAAAATGTTTGGTTGGTGCAGCGCTGTTTGCTTCTGTTGCATTTCTTAGGGAACAAACTATACTCTAAGTATCGCTTTTATGGCCCCACATGCTGACATAACTGTGTTGGTAGTGTGCGTGTGTGCTAGATAGTGGATGAATGCATCAATATATGTAATGATGAATGAGAGATGCTGGCTTCAGCTTCAATGCTACACCTTCATTTTTAAGATCTGCAATAGTCTTCCAACAACAAGGTATCATTCCATACCTACAAAAAAAAAACAAAAAAACAACAGTAGACCTTATACAGACTACATTTATGTTATTGCATATATACAGTACCAGTCAAAAGTTTGGACACACTTTCTCATTCAATTCAGTGGTGAAGTGTGTCCAGACTCTTGACTGGTACTCTACTTTAAACCCTTATAACACTGTAAACTGAATTCTGTTCATTTAGCTACATCTGGTCATAACTTGTAATGTATTGGAAGATTTACCAGGGTGGTGCTAAAATCATGTGTTCATATGTTAGTTGTCCTGAAGCAGAGGTGGGCAATCCATGTTCCTCGAGGGCCACTGCCCTGCTTGTTTTCTAACTAGCCTTGCACTACCCACTGCTGATCACCTGGATCAGGTGTGTTCAGCCAATCACAAGCTGGAACATACCATCAGCCACCACCATCAGAGCTGATGAGAGTGGAAGTGGGGCAAAACAAAATGAATTGGTACCTTCCAGCTTCTGATTGGCAGAACACTATTCCACAATTATGTTTATTGTTCCAAAATTGTAAGCATGTGTTTATGGTTGTTTCCATTATTCCCAGTTTTTAACACAGTAACAGTCATTATGGATCATATGACTGTTACTGTGATGACAAAGGCCTAGGAAAGCGTGTGCTATGGGTTTTATTGTTAGCTAGGGACAAGGGACAAAAAAAAAAAAAACATCTGTTTGGTTGGATGACATTTTGCTTTTCTGTTGTGATGTGTCTAACTGCTGAACCAGACCAGTCGAAGACATAATGGCTAATATTAGACTTAATTTCATACCTTATTTCTTAAAAGAGTGGAACTGAATGAATGGCTAAATGTCACTATGACAGTAAGCTAGAATTATTTATAGTGTTAGTCACTTGGCAACCCAACACACTGTTACCGTTTACACACGAACCCCTTTTGTTGCATTGCTTTTAAGACACTATTTTCTGTGCAAATTTCATACCCATGTTTGAGTACACGAAAACTAGTGTTAAATTAGTATTTATTGCATTGCTGGGACCTGCCCATTAGAAAGCAGAATACAAAAATAATCTTATATAGAATCATTTTTAATTGATATTTAGGCAGTTTTCATCATTGGTTTTGCTTTAGCAATTGTATTTATTTATTAATTCTGTCATGAAGCATGGTCTTCCTGGCTTTTATTTTTTGAGGCAAATTTGTCAATGGATAAGTTAAAAATATATCTAAATTTTAATCGATGAAGCAACTCACATTCTAGCCGCACAAGATTGCCTTAACAGAGGGACTCATTTTGTAGGGTCGTCCAAGAACAAAATTTGAACATAGATAAATTTTGCCACAATGCAATGCATCATTCAGTACGATGTTGCATTCATTGGTCAAAGTGTCAACACAGATATTCTTGGTTGACTACCTACCTAACAATCATTGTGACAAAGGATAAAATGACTGTCTTGCCAATAACTTTCAAGAGCTGGAAATTCTTGTCTTATAGCATTGTACACCACTGTGCTGCACTTTGGTGAGCGATAAATCATCAAACTGATAGAACCATGAATAAAACCAACCTAGCTGAATATTCGTGTGTTCCACTGTGCTACAGCCCCTGAATAGCCCCCTGCTCATCTGAACAGCTCCAGTCAGCTACCGCAAATCATGCTACCACCTACTTGCCACCCAGCATTCCAGCAATTAGGTGGTCACACGTTAGTCATCACACTTGTTATTCATTTTGTGAAGAAGAGCATCTAACCATTGCTCAGTATTTAGTCTTTGAGTGTGACTGACCCAGCCTGGTGCCTGTCAGCTATCTCAGATCAGATGTACCTAGGTTTACTTAAAAAAAAAAAAGAAAAAAAAGAGAGAACCGTAGAGAGCAAACAGTCAAACTTTGTGATTTATTTTAAGTAAAGAACACCTCATGAACTTGCGTCCTACTTTCTTCACTGTGTCATTGCCAGATGTGTGACACAGATACAGGCAGTTCAAACTCTTCCAGTTTAAGGCCCTGATCACACACAGAAAAAAAATCTGCTCTCTATGCCAATTTTAATAGTTACTAGACAACAACTGAATCAGTTTCTTTAGGCTAACCACTATTTAAACATTTCTACAAATATTTATTTATCTAAACTTGCTATATCTCTGATAAGGGTGACAGCCTGTTCTGGAACTCATTGGATATGGAGAAATGAGGTTTTGTGTGATTACATAAGACCCTCAGAAAGAGGAAAGACCATGGTGAGTCCAGAAGCTTCGCCTATATGATGGTCTCTTCAAAACTTATTTTAGGATAAATAATAACATTGCAGGCATCCAGCAACAACCAGCATTAACCACTCTTCCAGAGTGGTTCCAGTTGTGTCACAACCAATACATCTGATTGGACAATGGCGTCAGGTATTTTTCTGTTCTGAATTGTAATTGTAAAATGGCATCACAAGCTTCTAAAACATGTTCTGTGTGATCAGGTGGTAAACTGGTAGTTAACTGGTGATAGCAGCAAGTAATTCTACAATTGACCTTCATTATGTTCGCGTATCAAATTGGCTTATTGAGGCACCTATGGATGAAAGTATGAGATGCGTTCCTTCTTCTCCTGCAAATGGGATTTGTTTGAGTGGAGGCTAGTGGATCTCAGTAATGTTCCCTTAAACTGAGATGAGGTTCATGGCATCTGGCTGGTAAAGAACCATGTCATTATTTTTACATAGCTCCACCAGCACAGACCAACATAACATATTGCAAAAAAACTAGAGGCATGTGGGTCTCAGGGACAGACAAAAACTTCAGAAAAAAAATTCCACCCTCATTCTACAGCATCGCATTCCCAGTTAGTAGTGGCCCAGTGAGCCCAGCATGAGTCTGTGTTTGCTCTCTCTGATGCTGGGATGCTATTAATCCTTTCAACAATCTCTGCCTGAGTCTTAACCATCCGTTTGATTCCAGACCTCTGCTCAAACCTGACGATACCTGACCCTAAAATGTCTACACCTTTAAAGTGCACGCATAACTCCTTCACAATAAAATTTTCTATACAGTTCTGTATCATTTTCAGATGTTCTAACTATGTCTGTGTTTCCAACTTCTTACCTTCATTTTATGCTTTTGCTTTTTTTAAGTGCTTGAGATTTCTGTTTCTGAGTGCTCTGTCTCCCTCACTCTCTCTCTCTCCCCATGCATGAACATTATATATTTCTCCCTGGGTAATGAATGGCTGCCCATTTATCTGTGTGTCAGCCGGAAGCCCTGAGGAGGTGTGTCTCTCAAATCAATATCTCATTAGGTTAAGAAGCCCTGCCTCTCTCTCTCTCTCTCTGTGACCCCCCACCATCTCTCTTTCCATTTAGTTTTTGTACCATTTCATCAGTTATGCATCCATTTATCCTTCTTTCCCACTGCTTTTTCTCTTTATCTATGCCTGATCATTTTCATTTCCTTTGCTGCTACTCCATCTCCCATACACTCTATTGTCACTAAAATGTTCCTTGAATTGTAAGAGCTGAGATAATCTAAAATGTCTTTGGCCAAATGTTGCCAATGTTACTGTGTCCACTTGTGTGTTACTATGTTGAGAATATAAGATGGAGTGATGATGGTTTTGTGTCTACCCATCTATTTTATTGTGTTGTAGTACTTGATTGGGCATCTGTAAAGCATGGGGTCACTTTACTTGAAAAATATTAGTTGTAAACAGTTATTTCTTTGTCTATAAATCACTCCTGATTAACTCAGCATTAACAATTGCATAACTACATACTTGAATACCTATATACATTCAGATCCAGAAGGGACTATGAAAATCCTATGCATTGTAATCCATCAGTTACACTGAAAAATGTTCTGTTTTTGTCTGAAATGGAAGCACATGCTATTCTGAAGCAAGCACTTTGATTGGGCACTTGGATTAAAGTTGCAATTAAGTCACACACACAGTGACTTGAAACTTCAGACTGTTTTGTTTTGTTTTGCACCATGTCTGATGAATGTCATCAAAGTGCCATTTTTTGGCCCTGACCAAGGTGACATGAGATGACATAACAGTTGGTCTCCATCACTGCTAGTTCTTTAATGTCAGCTTGATGTGTCTCTGCCAGCAAAGGTAAATGTGTTCAGACACAATGAAAGGTGGTTTTAACAGATAGTTGCTGCTTGCTCCAGAAAACTAACTGTATTGATAGCAGGATCTACAAGTTACAGCTGTTTTCCAGGCTGCTACAACCAATCTCCTACTTAAACACACACTGACATGGTCAGTGTGAGTATAGTACAGTAACTGAGGCAGCTACAATATAATTCATGTGCCATCTAAAAGCCCATTTCTCTTGGCTTCAGTGCCCAACTTGGACATTCAAATGGCTGAGACATTTGTTTATCAAATAAGCTAGAGAGCACACACCTATCCAATTCAGAGAATGCAGTGGTGTGCCTTTTACTTTTTCCTTTGTGCTGTTCTCATCATTTATCTCTCCATCCTTGATGAGTATTTCTGCTATCTCCTTGCACCTCTTCTTTTTCGCTTCTTCTCTAGTCGTTTCCTAAATACCTCTGCAGCATATCAGCCACCAGTCATAACTCTTTATGAAGGATTATGGCTACTCATAGCAGACTCGCTCAGTGGCGACATAAAGCATTCAAAAGGGCTTTGTCGGAAGCTACAATAAAGAATATATTGATAGTCCTTTTGCTTTAGAGGTTTATCCAGTCCACTTCAGACAGAGAAAAAAAAAAGAAAGAGAGTGAAATGGCATTGGAGTACCTATTTGCAGTAAATTCTTTCTGGTTTCAAAACAGTTGTTCTTTCTATATATAAGATTATAATAATAGAACAAGAAAGGTAACAACTATTGTAATAGAATAGTCAAAAATAATATGCATTAAATACTGTGCCAAAATCTATGTAGTGACATGTTCTCAGAGCTACAGTAAACATGTTTTAGTCAGAGAATTGGATTATTGGAGCCAATGTCAGGTAGCTATGAAAAGACAAATATTTTTCTCTGCTGTTTTCTGGGTTAGTAATGAAAGCCAGAGGCTTCCTCCAGGGCCTTCTAAAATTACATTGGATGGCCCTGTAATCTACAAAGAATGATAAAGTAATTGATAACCAACTGATAGCTAGTGGGAGTATCTTTTTAATATACTGTACCCATTGGCTTATCAATGTGTCAGCTAGCACCAGTATGTTGTACCTGACCAGCATTATTGTGGTGTTATTAAATTATCATGTGACTCTGTATGTTTTAGCTAGTTAGGTCTGTTGCATTTCTTTTCATTTGCTTTCATTTGACATTTGAGAATTTTCTGGTCTGACTATAATTACACAAGTAAAACATCATTATTGAGAAAAATGGCACTTCTAGATTCATTATACAAATGTTCTGGAGCTTTTATCATATTATTTTTAAAAACTTCTCTTGCTTTTACCGCATAACTCTCACATTCCCCTTTTTCCTTTTTGATATTCTGAATATCTTAGAATATCTCTCACTAAGTTGCTAATGCCCTCAAACTCCCCTGCTTAAAAAACAAAAAAACCCCAGAAAAACACACACACACGTGCAACACATCAGCCTCGCCATAACCCTGGTGGGTGAGGTGGGCCTGGTTAAAAGTTGTGGTTTTACTTATATTTTTGTACGTCTTTGACCATATCCTTTTTAGGAAAAAGGTTTTCATTGATCTCAATAACCTCATCTCCTCTTTCCTTTGGGGCAACAAGCATGCACAGATCAGAAAGACTACACAGCTCCCTATAAAAATTTGAAACCTGTCAGTCTATTAAATCACCCAGAATGGGTTCAGCTGTCATCCTAACACTTTCCTGTATGTTCTTTGCTCAGCTCCTGTTGCCTAATTTCAGTATAGATCCCATACTCATTCAGTCTCACAGAATCTAATTTAATTTCTTTCAGAAGCTCACTGAGTACTGACTACTCTTCTTCTGCTGAGTAGCTATTACATTACAAATACTCCAACAAAAACACAGTATTACTGGTATATGTCCACACATGTACATATGTCCACACATGCACATTTTAGCTTAGCTTGACACTTTACACTAGTATCTCATGAACTTAACACTGTTAATCAATTCAGCGCATTTTACTGAGAACGCATACTTGTGGCTTTATACTGTGCAACTCAAAGTTTTAACCGACCTTAAACAGCTCTGTATTTCACTGCTGTGGTTGCCACAGACTCGTATCCGTCGTTCAAATCCAAGGTGTAGCAACTCACTCTTGCTAACTTACAAATTGGTCAATTTACTCTTTAACTTTGTATGTTACACCCTAAGGCACTCATGAAACATTGATACTGTTGTCTATTGTGTTAATTTCAACCAGTTTACCTAAAAAAAAAAAAAATACAAAGAATAGTCATTAACAGGAGCAGTGCATGCAGACTCCCAACTATTTCTGTACCTATTATCATCACACAGTGCTACACATACTTTATTACCTGCACTTTGAAGTCTGCATTTTCATTTATGTTAGATAGGTAGTGTAATAAAGTATCTATCTATCTATCTATCTATCTATCTATCTATCTATCTATCTATGTGTATGTGTTACACTAGGAGTTAGAGTTTAATGTGAACATAAATATTTTTACTTTTTCAGCGGTACAATATTATCTTCAATTGAGTCAAGAATGTCATCTAACACAAGTGACTACTCAACAAAATGACTGTAAATATACACATATAAATCACTTTACTTTGTAAGTCGCAGAACAAGCCAGAGGAGTAAAAAAAAGTATGACTTATAGTCTGGAAAATACAGTTGCTAGACATCACAACTTCAACTTTACAACCTTGTAAAGCACGACACCCTCTGTCCTTGGATGCTTGAATTAGAGAAGAAAAAGCATTTATTTGAAAAATAATGACCGAAACCTCATGAAAAGCAACTGAGGAGAGATTCCTATTTCTGCATGGACCAATATAAGTGTTCAGAAAGTATTATTCACAATTATTGTTCACATATTTTAAACTGATTTAAACAACTATCACCCCATTTCAAAATTACCCATTCGAGTTAAAATACTTTAATCTCAAATAAATTTCCAGCTAAAACAATACCTTGTAAATAATAATATTCTGAATGAAACCCATTCTGGTTTTAGAGCAGGACATAGCACCATAACTGCAACTGTCTGTGCTTAATGATACAGTGAGTACGGAAAGTATTCAGACCCCTTTAAAATTTTCACTCTTTGTGTCATTGCAGCCATTTGCCAAAATCAAAAAAGTTCATTTTATTTCTCATTAATGTACACTCAGCACCCCATCTTGACAGAAAAAAACAGAAATGTAGAAATTTTTGCAAATTTATTAATAAAAAAAAACTGAAATATCACATGGTCATAAGTATTCAGACCCTTTGCAGTGACACTCATATTTAACTCACATGCTGTCCATTTCTTCTGATCCTCCTTGAGATGGTTCTGCTCCTTCATTGGAGTCCAGCTGTGTTTAATTAAACTGATTGGACTTGATTAGGAAAGGCACACACCTGTCTATATAAGACCTTACAGCTCACAGTGCATGTCAGAGCAAATGAGAATCATGAGGTCGAAGGAACTGCCCAAGGAGCTCAGAGACAGAATTGTGGCAAGGCACAGATCTGGCCAAGGTTACAAAAGAATTTCTGCAGCACTCAAGGTTCCTAAGAGCACAGTGGAAGAGCCTTGGTGAGAGAGGTAAAGAAGAACCCAAAGATCACTGTGGCTGAGCTCCAGAGATGCAGTAGGGAGATGGGAGAAAGTTCCACAAAGTCAACTATCACTGCAGCCCTCCACCAGTCGGGGCTTTATGGTAGAGTGGCCTGACGGAAGCCTCTCCTCAGTGCAAGACACATGAAAGCCCGCATAGAGTTCGCCAAAAAACACATGAAGGACTCCCAGACTATGAGAAATAAGATTCTCTGGTCTGATGAGACCAAGATTGAACTTTTTGGCGTTAATTCTAAGCGGTATGTGTGGAGAAAACCAGGCACTGCTCATCACCTGCCCAATACAATCCCTGCAGTGAAACATGGTGGTGGGAGCATCATGTTGTGGGGGTGTTTTTCAGCTGCAGGGACAGGACGACTGGTTGCAATTGAAGGAAAGATGAATGCGTTGGATTATTTTTATTTACAAAGCTATCCTGGATAAACTTCCATCATATCTGTGTAGTTTGATGTCTTCAGCTCACAGTGTTTACAGCTCCCGCTTTCATACGGATGCTATACAAAGTTAATAAAATAAAGTAATAAATCGTAAAAAAAAAAATCCATCCATTTCCTTATCCATTTTTTTCTATACAATATTCTTCTACAGATAAATGGCATATTGAAAGACCATGAAAAACTTGTGTTTCTCTTGTGAACTACAGCCTTTACAACCAGAAACATGACTGTCCATATTTTTTAAATTAAAATCTCAAGGATTTCCTATTTGCTATCATTTTCAGTTAAAATGTAATGAGAGTTCTGTGAGTCCTGATATACTTCCAGCTAATACAATATACATTATTTGGTGTTACACAGAGCCATGCAGGTACATGGATTCAGATATACTAGTTTTTTGCTGTATTAGTTAGCTAGTCTGTTAGTGTGACACAAAGCAGTCCTTTTATATTGATGTTTTGGCATTAAAAGAACTAATTTGGAGTGAGAAAAATTACTGATATATTTGTCATCAGTATCATTTACAATTACAGCAGTAAGTATTCCTCTGTAACTGCTAGTATGCAGAGTTATTACACTATTGATTTTCTCTGTATTCTTGAAAACCATATCAAACCAACACACATACCCATTTATGTAAATATGTTGAACTTTTATGACTTTTACACTCATGCTGGTAAATCACACTGAATTGAATCAAACTGAACTGAGAGAGGGAGTGAGACTGGGAAGAGAGACATCTCTACAGTAGCTGCAAGCTTTGCTGTCCCCTGCAGAAAGAGTAATGCAGGCTTCTTCTGGGAAGCAGGGACTTTATGTTTTATTTACAATGAGCAAGCAATACTTTCTGGCCAAGCTGTGTATGTCTCTCTGTCTTAGGAGTGAGTATTAACTACCCAAGTCATACTTCCACCTAATGCACCTACACATTAATATGGCCACTCCTCATACTGTACCCATACACGTAAAGTAACGTGTAAATGTAACCCTCCTAAATCAGTAGGAAAAAAGAATGATGAAGGGGACTTTTTTCTATAAATTTTCTAATATCTGAAAGACAAAAAATTGTGGCTGTTAGTGAATGATTGATGAAGAGAAGAAATTGTTACGGTACGGTGGTGTTGGTGTGTGATGAAGGAGAGGTGAGGACCCAATTGCAGGACAAAACACTTTATTACCTGGATCTCCCAGGACTCAGGCAAACGCAAAATCTCCGCGACACGGCGGACAGGTAGACATCACACGAACGCGCTACACCAGACCCACGTTAATGCTCCGACAGGGAACAAAGGAAGACAGGATAAATATACACAGAACTGAAGAACCAATTGAACACAGGTGAAAGTAATCAGACTAATGAACACAAAGCTACCTAGGACTAATACAAACAGAACCGGCACACAGGAAACTGACCAAAATAAAAGACAAACAGGAAACAGAGATCTCGGGGCCTAACAGAAATATTCTCCATACTCATGTTTCTGGTCTGCCCTCAGTAATGAATTGCTAAATTTACTGTTTTTGAGTCCCTGATGTGAATATTCATGTTTTCCTGTTTTTAAAAAAAAAAAAAAACTTACTCAGTTGAGGAAAACACATTTCTCAGTCTCAAACTGCAGGAATTCTATTGTATTCTATGTATATGTATGCTATTGTATTGTAGTTTTAATGTAGGGCAGCTTGGTTAAAAACCATCATGCAATTGAGATACCACATTTTAGAAATGATAAAAGATACTCTGTGCCACATCTTTGCAGAAAAGGACTGTGAATGTGTTTGGGTAATTGTGGCACATTTTTGACACTGCCTCAACATTACCAATACAGATTGCATTGTATCCTAGAGTGGTTTGAAGACAAACACTATTAGCCTTAAAAAAAGCAATCACACAACTGTCTCACTGCAGTTTCTGATCTCATTTAGTTGTCTGCTTTACTCCTAACAGATGCAGTGAAGAGCCAGAAGGCAAGTAATTTTTAGACTGAGCACTAGTTAAGCAGACACATATCTTTTTGCTATGTTATGCTATTAGCTGTGTTGATTCTAATATAATTTGATGTCTCCATTGGAAACCAGTGAAAATGGTTAGAACCTTTGTAATACTAGGTATCTAAAACGTTGGTTGAGGACACATTTGGTCAGCTGATATTTTGCAACATTTTTCAGTGTGTGTGTACTTGTGTCTGTGTGTTCCTACATTCTAGAGGATGTTTTTTTATTTTATTTATTACTGATCAATTGGAGGTTCCGAGATATAAAGAGCAAGTTGGTGTCCAGAGGACTGTGGGTCAGGATCTTTAAACTGGCCATTTAAAAGGGAACAGAATAACACTCACATTTTAAGGCATGCTATACACTGTTCATACAGGAAGGAAGGGATGGTAGGAAGTGGGAGAGCTGCACCAAATCCACCAACCTGGACAAAATTTTTAGAAATTTATTTTTAGGATTCTAAGGAAAAGTAATTTCTGGTTAAGTGTGTTTGCGCACTTAAAAGTAAAAAAACAGTAAATTCTCTGATGTAAATTGTGCAGTGACAAATAATGTGTTATTTCAATAACAAGAATACGATGCTTTGCCCCTCAGTGTTGATTTAAATGTTCACCGACTAAAGTTCACCTTCGCTGGTAAGCCACAACCAGCTGCTTCTCACCTCTGACCTTGCCCAAAGTTTGAGGAGGACAGCCGCCATTTCATGTTCATGAGAAGCGGGACAGCAGTAAGTTTCTTTTAATTGCTTATTAAACGATTTTCAATACTTTAATGTTGTAATAGTGTCGACTAAACATTTGTACTTTTGTGTCTTAAATGTGGCTTAGTAAAGGGTTAACTCTTTAACTGAGTGGAATGTTAGTTTAAATGTGGGATTGACATTAGGCTAATTTGTTAACAAGCCATTTGAAGAGCAGATAGATGGCGCACAGCAAGTGGTAACATTGTCAATATACAGTGGGTACGAAAAGTATTCAGACCCCTTTAAAATTTTCACTCTTTGTGTCATTGCAGCCATTTGCCAAAATCAAAAAAGTTCATTTTATTTCTCATTAATGTACACTCAGCACCCCATCTTGACAGAAAAAAACAGAAATGTAGAAATTTTTGCAAATTTATTAAAAAAGAAAAACTGAAATATCACATGGTCATAAGTATTCAGACCCTTTGCAGTGACACTCATATTTAACTCACATGCTGTCCATTTCTTCTGATCCTCCTTGAGATGGTTCTGCTCCTTCATTGGAGTCCAGCTGTGTTTAATTAAACTGATTGGACTTGATTAGGAAAGGCACACACCTGTCTATATAAGACCTTACAGCTCACAGTGCATCTCAGAGCAAATGAGAATCATGAGGTCGAAGGAACTGTCCAAGGAGCTCAGAGACAGAATTGTGGCAAGGCACAGATCTGGCCAAGGTTACAAAAGAATTTCTGCAGCACTCAAGGTTCCTAAGAGCACAGTGGCCTCCATAATCCTCAAATGGAAAAAGTTTGGGACGACCAGAACTCTTCCTAGAGTTGGCCGTCCAGCCAAACTGAGCAATCGTGGGAGAAGAGCCTTGGTGAGAGAGGTAAAGAAGAACCCAAAGATCACTGTGGCTGAGCTCCAGAGATGCAGTAGGGAGATGGGAGAAAGTTCCACAAAGTCAACTATCACTGCAGCCCTCCACCAGTCGGGGCTTTATGGCAGAGTGGCCCGACGGAAGCCTCTTCTCAGTGCAAGACACTTGAAAGCCCGCATAGAGTTTGCCAAAAGACACATGAAGGACTCCCAGACTATGAGAAATAAGATTCTCTGGTCTGATGAGACCAAGATTGAACTTTTTGGCGTTGATTCTAAGCGGTATGTGTGGAGAAATCCAGGCACTGCTCATCGCCTGCCCAATACAATCCCTACAGTGAAACATGGTGGTGGGAGCATCATGTTGTGGGGGTGTTTTTCAGCTGCAGGGACAGGACGACTGGTTGCAATTGAAGGAAAGATGAATGCGGCCAAGTACAGAGATATCCTGGAAGAAAACCTCTTCCAGAGTGCTCAGGACCTCAGACTGGGCCAAAGGTTCACCTTTCAACAGGACAATGACCCTAAGCACACAGCTAAAATAACAAAGGAGTGGCTTTGCACCGAGTGGCTCTGTGACCGTTCTTGACTGGCCCAGCCAGATCCCTGACCTAAACCCAATTGAGCATCTCTGGGGAGACCTGAAAATGGCTGTCCACCAACGTTCACCATCCAACCTGACAGAACTGGAGAGGATCTGCAAGGAAGAATGGCAGAGGATCCCCAAATCCAGGTGTGAAAAACTTGTTGCATCATTCCCAAGAAGACTCATGGCTGTACTAGCTCAAAAGGGTGCTTCAACTCAATACTGAGCACAGGGTCTGAATACTTATGACCATGTGATATTTCAGTTTTTCTTTTTTAATAAATTTGCAAAAATTTCTACATTTCTGTTTTTTTCTGTCAAGATGGGGTGCTGAGTGTACATTAATGAGAAATAACATGAACTTTTTTGATTTTGGCAAATGGCTGCAATGACACAAAGAGTGAAAAATTTTAAAAGGGGTCTGAAAACTTTCCGTACCCACTGTAGAGATGCGCTTGCATTGCATTTGTAATTCCATGGCTTCATATTGATTAGAAAGGTCTTCCTGTTTTCCACAGGCTGAAGCATTAAGTGTTGGCGACTAGGTAGCTACAGAGATGTGCGGTTGATCCAAATTGAGCGGTCCTCTGCATTAAGTCACAAAAATATTTTTAACGATATTGCAGTCAGGTTCGGTGGGGTCGGTGTTCAATCGGTGTTCAATGCATATGATTAAGGAATGTCACGTCACGTCAACTCAATAAGGCTGTGTAGCCGACAGTTTTAAATGAACAGGCCGTGTATTATTTTTATTTATTAGTAATTGCGGTCCAAGTTGTGGTCAGAGAACACAGAAAAGCAAAGATTGCAGATTGAACATTTCAGTATTGTATTCCTTCTGTAATTCTGTATGACAATAAATAATTGCTCAACTTTGACTTAAACATGTATATAGTCTATATCACTGATAAATTTGTCAGCTTATGTTTTAAGTAATTGTGTTTTTAATTTGTCTACATTGGATTAATTGTCTCTTTAGATGGCTCACTATCTTCAGCAAAAGCAAGACTCAAGCTACCTTGAAGTCATCTACTGTGCAGAAGCGACATCAAATGAAGCAGAAATGGATGACACCAAACTCAGGTAGTTTGGTTTGTTTTATTAGGGAAATGACTTTTCTATATCAGTTCCCCAGCTTTTTCTGATTTTAGGTGTTATTAGGTTTGGAGGGTTCTTTTGTGGTTTGAGGTGAGAGATGAGCTTGACAGGAAGACTTGAGTTTTATCGTTTTCATTAAAACACAGATGAGTTGCTGTGATAGAGGACTTGGGTCCAACAGGCAACAATACAGAATAAAAATCGAAAACACACCAATGTATGACTTAATTTCCCAATTTTTCAAGTACAGAGTCAAATAAGAATACTATACTCTTCTACTGTACAAGCATGCAAAAACACAAAATCTCAAGAATCACAAAACTAATTCTGAGAGTTAACTAAAGTGTCAGGTTATTACTTAAATAAGGAAAGAAACAGGCTTAAAATTCAATCCAGATTCAGTGATAGATGCATGTAGCTCCAGGACAGAAACAAAGACAGGGTCAGAGTTCAGTCCAGATCATACAACCAGGCGCCAACAGAGTCAGAAGCTGGTCCAGATCTGTTAATAGGTAAGCAGGATTAGAAACCAGGTTCAAGCCAGATAATTGGCTGGTTTAACAGGTAGAAACTAAGGGAAGCTCAGGAACAGGTAATGAGTAGCAGGCAGGAGTAAGTTCACGGAAGCAAATCAGGTTTACTATTCATTTCAGGCTGGCAGGCAAGTAGAATTCTTACTTAAGGTCCAGGTCAGGCACTCAGGAACCAGGTTAGGCAGTTATGTATCAGATTATGCCCTCAGGAAGCAGGTAATGCCTTTAGAAGTCAGGTTAGGCAATCAGGAATCAGGTGAGGCCTTCAGAAGACAGGTCAGGCATTCAAGGATCAGGTTAGGCCATCAGGAGTCAGGTTAGGCCATTAGGATGGGTTAACCTGACTGATGTTTTGGGGCCCTGGACAAGTTTTGACATACCCAGACATCCATCCATTTTCTATACCCGCTTATTCCTTAACCAGGGTCACAGGATCTGCTGGAGCCTATCTCAGCTCTCTTTCGGGTGGAAGGCAGGGGTACACCCTGGACACATAACCTGACATTTGTGCTTTTTTCAGTTGCTTTTAAATACATTAATGGCTAACGTCTGATAACACTGTAATCAGCACAAACTGGGCTACAATAATATGTGAGCAGGAAGTTTATACATGATTGTGTTTTTGAGAAAACAGTGTTCATGCATGGTTAGTGAATCCAATTTATGAGGCCATAAAACACATACAGAACATTGGTTCACAAAACTTTTGAGAAATGCATCTTGTAGCCCAGAGTGTTTGCTTCAAAATGGTGTGAAAGTCATCTTGTTCACTCATTCACAGGAAGCAATACACTGGTTTAAATTTTCTAAGACACTTTTTGTTTAGAAAGGGCATATGCAAGAAGGCATGTTTGATCATGAATAATCGTGATTCACCTGAGAAGACACAGACCTGCATAATAAGCCTTTCAGTAAATAAAAGGCTTACTCGTCAGGAATTATATCCTCCGTTGGGACTCAAATGCAAACGTTTGTCATCTGAGTCACCTTTTTCCTCTGAAAACAAAGTAAACTCTTCGTTGCTGTCTGGAACCATCCGATATGCTTCTTCACCCGCGTTGTGTGCGATCATCCAAATGTGCAGAAAAAGTGAGCAAATTCTAGGATAAAGCTTGACCTTTTATGCAATTTCTCAGGGGCATGTACATAATTACCTCAGATTATTTCCCTATGAACAGTGCACTCATTGCGAGGTGGGATCACATTAGCTATACTGAGGTGAGACAGGAGAAACATAACAAGAGATTATTTGTTTTTGACTTGAATTGTTTCATTTAAAAGAAGACCTTTCAAGCTTTCTGTACATATATTTTTCATGTCTTTGAGGCAAGTATTCGCTGAGATTCAGGTTGTTTTATTTACTTGTCTGTGAAGAGAAGTGACAGAGAAGACAGAGAGCGCGCCCTGTCTGCTGTATTTTACAAAAGCACAGAGTTTTGTTATTAGTGTGTATATAACTAAAAGTAGACCCTTTGTAGATTCGAATGATATATTGCTCTTATCTGTACGATCAAAACTGACAGAGTCAAGAAGACAAAACAAAGACAAAGTCAAGTTCCTTTTGGAGTTGTCAGGAGAAGATGCCACAAAACACACCAGTGTGTTCGTCAACCCCAGAGAGTTAATGCCTTCAGGCTTCAGGTTTGGTCGGACAAAAATCATGTCAGGCAGGGCTGGATAGTGAGCACCATGAGGTTGCTTACAATCTGGCAAAGGGAGTGTGGCTGCAGATCTGCTTATATCCTGAGAGTCACAGGTGAAGCAGATCCTGGTAATTGCTGGACACCAAGCTAATCAAAACTGACTAAATCAAGTTACAAAAAAAAATGAGGGAGTACAGGAAATGTCAAAATAAAAGTCCAGAGCAGGAAATCCAAATACTAGGATCCTAACATCTATAGCTTTAAATGAAGGTAGACATTCATGTGTAGTATAATAGTACCACTATATTAAATTTAACAGTTTTTCCCCATTTACAGGATGGGACAGTGATTTGTCCTCAGTTATCCTACTCCTTCAGCCCAAGGCCAGTGAGGACCAGGCAAAATATCTGCATCCCAATCTAATAACCATCTTGTTGTGTTCAAGAAGGTTTGTATTATAGGTTTCAAAGTTAAAAAAAGTTTTAAATAATTTTATATACCTTCACTAATTTGAATCTGTGATCTGATTTTCAGCTTTTAACATTTGCCCATTTGTCGATTCTCAGAGTGAAACAAGCATCAGTGAACAAACAAATGCTATCTGTGGCACCACGAAACCCTGGTTACTTGCTGTTGGGATGAAGAAGAGCTGTATCCACTTTTTTATTGTTCTGGACAAACAGGTGACCCCTTGTAACTCAACCAGTTCTCTTGGAGCATTTGACAAGCCCTATAAGGCCCACTTTGTTTTTGGTACCATTGATGCTCCACAACATGTACATTTTGATTTGAAAGAAGGTCCAGAGACTAAACAGACATAAACTAAATGCTGCTATTTTGACTAATATTCTATTTCTGAAGTAGGTAAAGCTCTATGGCACTGAATATTGCATATTATATTTCAACACATACTGTATTTTAGTATAGTATGTGTTGAGGTATTGGAGGAGATACCAGTATTTTGTAAGATGGAGAATATTATTGTGAAAGATGGCAAAGTTGTACTAACTGGCTTGGGTATGGAAACAATTTGTTTTGATGATCACTGTCATGCATTAAAGTTTTGTTCAAGTCATTCAAGACACTTCAGGTATTTTATTGCTGTACTACAAATTGCTGTACTACAAACAAGTGGATGTTCAAATGGCATATGGACCAACAGATTCCTCTTTTTTATAGTGCCATTCTGTCATCTAATGCAGTCTTTAGTAGCGTTTGTATGGGTAACTTTTAAAGTAATTCTACTAAAGTACTTACAGTATAACACAAATCTTATATGCAACAAATAAACCAAACAAATACTAATATAAAATATATATAAAAAATATAAAATATACACAAATTGTCAATTAATTAAAATCATATGTCATCTGCTGAGCTAAAAAGAAAAGTTTTAAGTTTGGACTTAAAACATTACCAGAGATGAGGCTTGTCTAACATCATCAGGAAGACTATTCCATATTTTAGCTGCATAAAACTGAAACACTGCTTCTCCCTGTTTAGTCCTGACTGGACACAAGCAGGCCCTGTCCCTGATGTTCTCAGAGTTCGAGATGGTTCATATGGCACCAACATGTCAGAGATGTAATGTGGTGCTGAGCCATGAAGAGACTTATACACAAGCAGTGCTGTTTTAAAGTCTATTCTCTGAGCGACAGGGAGCCAGTGCAGAGATCTGAGAACAGGAGTAATGTGATTGTCCTTCCTGGTTCAGGACCCGAGCAGCAGCATTCTGGATGTACTAGGCCAGATTAGTTGTTAAAAGCAAAAGTAAAAATCCTCACTAAAATTTCAAGTCCAGGTAAAAGAGGGTAAAAATAATGTTAAAAACTGAATTTTAAAATTATTGGATAAAAATGAAAAGGAATAAAAACAAAGTAAAACCGTCACAAGCAGGAGCAAGCAGAAAAGCGTCTGCACTCTCTCACACAGTAAATGATAATCAGACTCATAAATCAGACTCATAAATGTCCTAATAATCTTGATGATCAGAAAATGTATTAATATATAATAATAATATAATATTAATATTTTTGAAAGCATTCTTAGGAAAAGTGTGCAGTCACACTGAGGTGCTTTTTCTGTCGAATTGAGTTTTGAGATTGTATAAATAAGGAACACAGTAGAAAATAGCAATTCAATTAAAAATATGAATGTAAGCGCATTTATATGAGATGCACTTCAACCAAATTTCACTGGAATTTGACACCAACCTAAATTCTGGCACAGTAGTGTATAAGTAAGAATTAGAGAGGGCGTGCGGTTATACTATTTTAATGCACGACGCAGAGCCATTGTGCCCAGGAAGCGCATTAAAACCATATAACCACACGCCCCCTGGTTATTTAATTTACCTATAGCATGAACAAATAACTTACTTTTACAACTTTACAACTAACGTATTTAACACAAGTCACTAGATTGAGTGTAGGCGCTGTGCTGTTTTCCCCTTTTTCTGTTGAAGAGCACCTGCCTATGCCATGTTTTATTTGGCAAGGAGCCTTCTCTTTCTCCCTCCCTATTGATCTGCTGCAAGCTGAAGCCAGCGTTTCATGATTGCCTCCAGTTCTGCTTCTGCAGCCACCCCAGCCAATGGGTTTTGTCGAACTGCAGCTAGATGGATATGGGAAATGGAATGGATACATTAAAACATAGCCTTTATATTATGTTATGTTTTTATGTGCTGTTGAACATTATTTAATCATGTTTTCTAATATTGAAATTCTGTTTTATGCACAAATTTACTTACCAATTATAACCTCCCTCAAGTGCAGCGCATTAGTCAGTAATTTTTTAGGACTCGCCATGTTGTGTCCTTCAAATCTGTCCCCCCCGATTACTCCCAGATAGTTAACCTGAAGAGAAGCAAATATTCATAAACTCTGATAATAACTATTTCACTGTTTGTCCTGCCATAATCTGGTTACTTTTAAACACATAATGTGTTGTAGTTTTTATTAAACAGCTGTATCTGAACGTAACATCCCCCTTTGTTTCTGCTGAGGTTAGTGTGGTCAGATTGTGCAGAGACTCCAGAAGCTCCTTTTTCCTACTCCTGAAGGAACCTCTTTTATTCTTATGGTTGATCTCATGACATAGCTCTCAAAGGTTAAGGAACAGGACGAAGGAGCAGGAAGAAGAAGCTATTTTTGAAAGTATTCAGGTGCAGCCTAAGTTTCAAGACAGTTCACCCAATCAGGATCGAAAAGAACTGTGAGTGAACACCCCTTCCTCCCCTCAGCAAATATCAAATTAGTACTCACCAGATTCTCTTTAAACTCGGAGTTCCTGAGCCTCTGCTCCATGGCCATGAGGTGGTCAAGGTCCTGAAGGGGCAATTCCTTGAAATGCTCCATAGAACCCAGCTGTGTCTCCCGATGCTGGAGGAGCCTTAAACTAGCATTTTGTTGATCCAGAACCATCTCCATTTTAGTAAGCAGCTCTTTCAAAATTGCTATAGAAAAAGAGGTTCATAAAATGAAACAGTCAAATGTAACAGTCAAAATTGCATATGATTGCATTCATTCACAATTCATTCTGTGTTGTGGTGCAGCTTTGATGAAACCTGTAGTACGTACCTGTGTGATTTCAGAGATGGAGGAGCAACATTTTATGATGTAGCAACAACATGACTGTCTATTTAATATTTCATCAAAGCTGCACCACAATACAGATAAGGAGAAGAGCTGGGGAGAAATTGCGTCGGTTTTAAATGTACGAGGTATAGAAAGCTTCTAGCGCGCTAGCTGATCTCCTCTGGATCACGTGGGGCACTCCCTCTGGCACGATAATCTTAGCAACATCTTGTAGTGTGTGCATGTTTAAGATTTGAGGGAAGATAATCTGTAAAGATTCTCCTTATGTCTGTGCTGCAACAAGATTCACAATCGGTTAGGATTTTAAAAATCCTGTAGTGCGAGCCAGGCTTAACAAACCTTCCATACACAATTTGGACACAAAGTTTCCATTTAGCTACTGTGTACCTTGCATAAACCACTGTATAATCCACTGCATAAATTTAGAAAAAATGTTGATGCACGTTTAATGAGATACACACCCCCAAGGCTGAAAAATGCATACCCAAATTAAACTAGCTGTTGTCCTTACATTTTAAGGGTTATATTGATGAGCTTGGTATCATTGGAAAGGAAACACTTTGTAGTTTTTTGTGAAAAAGTCAGAATATGGCTAGGTCATACTGTACTAAACTTACAGACACAAGCTTGATAAAAAATTACTGAATAATCCTCGCCTAATTGTTTTTGTGTTTTTTGGACTAGAAAGCCCTAAATGCAGGTTGTTCTGGTCATTCTAGTAACAGAATGGATTGAATGTTACACGTGGATCAGTACAGGTCCAAATTTTGTCACAAAGGAGCTAAAACTTTCTGCATTGTTTTTTGTAAGACTATGTCCAGGCGGATCATTTGGACAGTCCAACTCATAAAAGATGTATTTATTGTAAAAGAAGATGGAAACAGCCAATAGAAGCAGTTGGTTCCTCCTGTCTGGACCTTTCTCTTCTGTGATGTTTCTGTTATTTGGCTAGCAATCACTCCTTTATGTAAATATTATCAGCCAACCATGCTGCTATAAATAAAAGCACAGAGATTCAGGTGTCCACCGATCTAATTCAGCCTCTAATTTTTCCTCAGAACAGTTTTATTCTGCCACAAGCCAACGCTAGCACTGTTAGCCTGTACAGTAACTGTTAGCTGTATAGTAGCTTCATATTGAGCTGAATCATCGTCACAAACGTCAATCAAGTGTCCCATATTGCACTGTAATGTTCTATGAGTGATGTCACACTGTAAAATATGAAATATGACTCCCCTTCCCCCATAGCTGTGCCTGCTGCTTGTCGAGCGTTGTCAGGGAGACGGTACTGTAGCAGTGTGTGCCATTTAAATCCCCCCTCCTCTTTGCAAACCATACAGTGTGATACATCGTTCGAAAGGGCTTTTCATTGGGTACATGTGTCAGTCACCACTGGCTGATTTTACTGTCATTAGAAGTTGTTCTCTCCCTCTGGGTGGGTTCTTCTCTGAGTCGTGACTCCCATTTGTTTTTCCCATTGACTTACGTACTGACGCTGTAAAACGTAATGAACAAGTTTGATTGAGGACTCGTGATTCACAGAAGCCTGCTGAAGGTAGAACTACTGTCTGTCTGTAGTGAAAAAATGGCAAAATCAACCATAAAGCAAAATCAACCATAAAACAAAGGTAAGAAGCATTTGTACTCTTGTTAAACATAAAGAAACTGTAGTCGCTGGGATTATGCAATCCTAAATTGCTTTATACCTTTTGAATCGAGACTTTCTGCTTTCATATGATATATAGTGTGTTGGGCTTTATTCAAATTTGTCTGACGATCTCTTGTAATACATCTGGAAATACAGCCCAAATACAGTTTACAGTCCACGCCAGGGACCGGGGTTAGGAATCAGTTAATAATAATAATTAATTGAAGTTACACCATCACATATGCGATATGTGCCTTGCTGCAACAGTCAGTCTACATGACTGTTTCTAGTGTGTTGTCTATAAAAATGAAGTGAAAAGAAATTATTTAAAAAGTGTTTATTCTTTTAATAACTTATGGTGTTGTGCTCCATGTTTGACATGAAATCCGGTGTAACTGATTATAATGATTTATCTGGAGCTGTACCTGTATATTTGGTATCCCCAAAAACGTTAATATATTTTGTGACACCTGGTGGCAGAGAGGACAACTGCATATGGGAGTTTCTTTTTTAGGCTATGAAGGATTAAAACCATGGCATTCTTGATGCTATGCCATCACCAGGGCACCACAAACATACCGCTGTGAAAAATTATCATTTTGAATTACTACAAGTGTACTTCTTGGCCTTTAATAGAAAGTCCCTTAATAGGCCTGTACTACATTCCACATAGAGCATTCTTATGCTCTTATGCTTAAGAACCTCTAGTATGTCAAGATAATTTTTTTTGTGGTTTGATTATTGGCAACCACCTTTTTCTATCTATTGTCAGTAGATAATAGTCATACACATCATTTTATATGTGACTGTTGATTAGTTTTTGGAAAATTGTTTAACATTTGTGCATCATTTTATTGAAAGCTTCACTGCCGACTGAACCAAATTACTGGATCTATATATTGGTCTAATTTTTCAGTATTTACTGCAGCATGTCTGTAGGGTGGATTTATAGTCTAGCAGCAGTCAAAACTCTCCCTGTAATGAGTCTTGTGTGCTGGGTGAGCTGACAGACTTACCCTGTTGCTCATCTGGCCAGAGTGGCAAAGGTAATTTTGATAAACCAAATTACATTAATCATTTAGCTAAAATTTGGATGATGCTAACAATCTAGCAGCAACAAGAGCTCTCTATTCAGATATAATAGTTTCTATCCACAACATGCTTGAGAGTTGTTTATTTTGGAGTTATTAATTAAAGATGGTGAGTTAGGGAGCTTATAGAGGTTTCTGTGTTTCTGCAGACATCCAAACACACACACACACACACACACACACATGCACACGCAACCACACACACACACACACACACACACACAGACACAGCTTCATATGCATTTCTCTATGTCTCTCTGCCACTTGCTCTCCAGATATAATGGAATGGGGCCAGCAGAGTGGTCACAGCAGATTCATGGCAGGGGCTTTGGTGTCATTTAAGAATCAATAAAGCAACAGCAGTGGGACAACCGAGTAAAAAGGAATGGGGGTGAAAATGTGTGTGTATATGTCGCCATTCTGTGTCTTTCTGCAACTGTCAGCAGAATAGCACTTTTATGTGTACCAATCATGCCAAATGGAGAGAGCCCTCTCTCCATCCCTGACACACTCACTCAAATTCAGTCGCACACTGCTCCTGAGAGTATAGCACGACTCCCTAATGGCTTTTTTGTTCTCTGCTGCTTTGTGTCCATCTCTGAGCTAAAATGTGTCAAGGCAACCACCTTGTATACAAACACACACACAACACAAGCAACTACTCACACTGCTTCTATTTTGCCTTGTGCTCTCTCCTTTTGTGATCAAATACAACACATGCCATAGCAGCACAGCAAAGCAATGCAGCACATGCACACACGTTCACAACAATGATTTGGAATTGATTTGCATGAGGAGAACACTTGTTTTTCTATAATGGTACTTGGACTAAGAGGGCTCCATACAGTATTTCCAACAGAGCTTTCTCTGTGAAATCACAAATTCATCTTTATATAAATGATCCAAACCATGTATTAATACTTTGAATACAAACGTGTATATTGTATGACCGTGCAGGACATTTTGGCACTTAAAGGAAATGTGAGAATCTATAATTCATCTTAGGGTTAATGGTTAGCACTGTTTATAAAGTTAATAGCATGAGTCACCACCAGTCTGCTACTATCTGTAATTATCACTCTGTGAATCATTCTGTGGCTTTTGCAGTCTTTTAGTGGACTTCTAAGATGACTACTAGTGCTCGAATCTACTGTAAACTGCACATTGTAGCTGAACTGACTGGCATGTTTAGCCACCAATCAGGGTAGTATGACTACTAACAGCCATTTATTCAGTCAGTGACAATGGCAGTCACTCACTGACAGTAAAGTCGTTGTAGCTTTAGGATTTAGAAGGAAAGATTGGAGCCTTTTTATGTAGAGTTTGCATTAGGAAAGAATGGATGGGTGGGTGATTTTTTATTTTAGAAAACAAGATGGCAATAAATTTACAGAACTGATATGCATGCCTAAAATAATAAAATGATGTACTACTAATAAAGAATCTGGAAAGTTACACATTCTTTGTTCTTGATACTCTGATTTAGCAGTCAATTTGAAATCAATGCTTGTTATTCACTGAACAGATTTACATCAAAATTACAATAATGTGTGAGATAGAGCCCATCTAACACTTAGGGTCCAATTTGTTTAAAACTAAATGGACAGTTGGCCACTGAATGTTTCTTGGGCAGGTGCGTCATTTTAGCATTAGTTCATTGTAATTTGAATCAGAGTTACATGTCAATATGTGGAGCAAAGAAGTGACTATAAAAGTGAAGCAGATAATATTAAGGCTCAAAAAGCTAAACTATATCAGAGACATATCAGTGGTGCTATAATAAAAACAGTTGGGTGAGATGTAGGCACACACGGGAACTCTAGAAAATAGCAAACAATCTGGTAGATTAGCTCTCACCTGTAGGGCTACACAGCAAGGAATGGTTGTAGGTGTACATGTATCATTGTCAACAATCAAGAAAAGAATTTAGGACCAGAACCTCAGAGGATTCACCACAAGATGCAAACCAATGATAAACCTCAACAAGAGAATGGTCAGGCTTCATTCCATGAAATACAATGAAAGAAACCAACAGAGATCTGGAATAATTTTTTATGGACTTATGAAACAAAACTTAATGTGATGTAAAGAGGAAAGTGTGGAGAAAACAGTCGACAGTTCACTTGATTGCAGAACAGATCACGGCCCAAAGCATGTCAGCTAGAGAATGAATGCAGAGGTAGCCTATACAGGAGCACTCTGTGTGCTCAGACTCAGACAAATGCACCCAAACTCTTAACATTTCATTGTTCAGTAGAACAATGATCCTACACATACGGCCAAAGCAACCAAAGGGAACAAAGTCATTCTTAGGCTATATCATTCCCTCTCTTGCCCAGGTGGGGTCCAGTAAAAGGACACAGGGGCCTGTCATGATGATAAGGATGATTAATCCGGATGTTAAAGTGATACTGTGACTGGAGTGCTTGGACATAAGGCAAGTTGTCAAGTGGTTCCTTCTGGGGATTTGTCTCTGTGTACTTTACCTCCACCAAACACTGCTCTCCCTTTATGGTCTGCTATATGCTGGTGAGCACTGCACTTTAGCCTGAGTTAGCAGAAGCTCCAGCTCAATCCCCTCTGAAGGTGCAATAATCCAAGACATACTGAATACATTAGCCTGAGTTAGCATTAAAGTAACCACTGGATTACTCTTGTGCAGACACATGTACAGCACACACTATCCATCCATCCACTATCTATACCTGCTTATTCCTAACCAAGGTCACGGGGATAGGCTGGAGCCTATCCCAGCTCTCTTTGGGTGAAAGGCAGGGGTACACCCTGAACCGGTCACCAGTCCATCACAGGGCCACATAGAGAAACACAGAAACAAACAACCACATACACTCCCACTCACTACTATGGGCAGTACACACTACCTTGTGCACACAATCACTTCTACCACCCACCCATTAGTCTTGCATTGTTTCCCTCCACTACTGACACAAGCTGATAATGCTAGCTTAGATTATTCTCAGCTCAGCAGTTTTAGCAGTACTGGAAGTCATGTGGAAACCACTAAAGGTGTTGGTGTGTGTGTCTGCCTCTATGGACTGAATGTCATCCTCTAAAGCCCAGTGCTTCTCAAGTAGAGACAAAAGGAATTACATGGTGTTCTCCACTAACTTCTTCCTCTTTCTGCTTGTACAAAATGTCTTCTTATTTGGTTTAAACTGAAGGCGTGGTTTACATTTCACAGCTGTAATAATTTTTGAAAGAGTACAGACTGTATTTTATAAATAAATTATACATGAAGGTTTCAGAGCTAGTCTCTGTCTGTGTGTGTGTGTATATGTATATGTGTATATATATATATATATATATATATATATATATATATATATATATATATATATATATATATATATATATATATATATATATATATAATTTATTCACTACTGGTCAGGTATTTCTGCACTCTGACTAATTGACCCATAGTCATCATATTTGTTTCTTTCCTGTTCTTCTCTGTGTGCCATGCAAATCTTTAATGCAGTCCAGGGAAATACAGTATGTTCCAGCCTTCAGTTGGGACCTGTGGTACTCTTGTTGTCGTCCCTTAGTCTGGGTATGTTTGTTGTTTGGAGATCCTCCCCCTCATGACCTAAAGCTATGGCTTTCCTGGAGATAGTGCCACTGCGTTGAAACTAAAAATGGACAAACAGTATTTGTGAGATGGAATTCTAGCGGTACTGTGCTTCATGAAGCTAGAAGACTAGATAGTGTTGCTGTTCGCTATAGCACTAACCCGTGAAATAGAGTTCACTCTCCCAGAGAGCGCAGTTTTCCGCTCACCCATTGGACCTGGGCGCATTCAGATGTTTACAAAGAGAAAGGTGTAGTCAAATTCAATAGAGATCCAGAGATACATGCACATTCTCTCTCTTACACACTTACACACACACACACACACACTTTGTTCCGTATACGCACAGTGGGACACATAACATTACCATTTTATACTCTTTCATCTGACCCCTTTCACTTGTTTCCTGCTTCCCTCTTTTTTCCATTTCAAGTGTTTACAACACATCTGATCCCTGAATTATTCCAGGGATTAATTGTGTCTACTCATCCTTCTCCATTTCCATATCCCCACCGTCTCTTTCTTTCTTTTACTCCATTTCCTTTTCAATTACCAAACTGCCACCACCAGGCATGTAGAGGTGAGAATAAAACACATGCAACTAGGAAACACACATGGGGCCTTGCATATGATGCAAGAAGGGCTTCATCCATTTATGCATGCCTCATTTAAGTCCTCCAATAGTATGCATCCCCTGGGAGAATGTATGCAGATGGACTGGTGGTGGTGGTGGTGATGGCGGCAGCAGTTTAGGAGAGTTCCATCATGTATGCACATACAGCACAGCACAAGCATGAATGCTTATGTTGCTGATGTTTTGCTGAGGTTGGGGTCTTCCTCCTGTGCAGAGAGACATAAAGATCAGGGGCCATAACACACAGCCAAGCATACTGCATTATATGGCTACAATCAAGCTTTTATGTGGACCTGGCACAATAAACGAGGGCGAGAACTGAAACGGCCATTCTGCATACTGTGAGTCTTCAATAAGTAAAGACAGTCAACCATAAAGATGGAGATATGTGATACTGTGAAAATCAGCCAGAGGAAAAGATCTGAAAGGGAGATACTCAAGTTTGCAGAATTTTTCCCTGTCCTAATTTTTTTTTCCTTTACTCACAAACCACCAACAAGGGTGTTTTTGAGGGTACTTGGAGGTAGATCTGTTAGCATAGCGACAGACATTCTTTATTGTAAAAGGGCTACAGACACGTTTGCCTGTTTCTGAAACGTAAAAATACTCTTGTGATCGTAATTGTGTGGTTGGTGGAGACAGAATACATCAGAAGACTTTGAAGGCTTTACTTAAGTGTGGAAAAAATCCAGATAAAATGATTATCTATTGTAGGCATTTCCATTAGTCACATTACAGATTTGACTGTTACGGTTTTCGAGGAGAAAACACTGTAATTGCAGTGTCACTTCGGCTGCCATTGTCAAAGGAAAGAAGACTTACTAAAAGATTCCAGATTGGAAAAATCAGTGCGATTACACCTTTGTAACATCTGGAATGCACCAATCAAATGCTTTGAATCAAATCTATTAAATTTTACCACAGGGGTGTCATGTTACATTCTTCCAATTCAGTTCTGCATTGTAATTCTGAATGCAAGTATTTCTCAGCTATACTGTAGATTGATTGGGAATAGAATCCAATACCGACAGTACATAAAGAAAGTACCATCTATGTTGTCACATAATTTCAACCAGATGAACTTTTTCTTTGGTGCTTAGTTTGGTGGGTTTGGTTCAGATGTACACAATGAAATCTTTAATACCCTAACTTTTACACGCTCACTAGGGAGAAATACAATGACATCCTGAGGTTCTAACCGCACCCTGTCCCATCAAATGTCACTTAAGTAAGAGACAAGCCTCTGATTCCTCATTGTGGCCCTGCAGTTGAGCCTCATTTGCCATCTGGTAAACCACATGGATATACCTAGATCAGCAAGCAGAGTCATTTACACTGTGGTGGGATTAAGGCTACTGGAATATTTGTGGGATCCAGTCAGATAGTGTTGCATTTATATTTATTATCATACCCCTTTAAAAACAAGACAATTATTCTTAAGAAGTTTGTCCTGCTATAATAATAAATTTGATATAAGTTTAATCAGAAAATGATTGTGGTTATGCAAAATGGTCCAAAAGTATACAGAGGCATCATTGTATCTGTAAAATGTTCTTGGATGAAAAAAAAAAAGTCAAAGAGGGATCAATAGCAACACATACACATCTCTAAATAAAAAGGCCTATTATGCTTAGTGAAGAATCTTCCAGTTAAGCCAGATGAAATTTGTGTGATTGCTGCCGGTGAGGAAGCTGAGTCTCTAGCATTAACAGCGAACATACTGTCTGCTCAGCTCTTGTCATTACTGTAAAAAGCACCCTTCACATCTTACCTATCCATGTTGAACCTTCACAGCATTTCTATCCTCCAAGCCAAAACCACAGTGATGCTCCTGCTAGAAACTAAGAATCCATTCCTACACAAACAGCAGACAGCTTTCTCCTTTCATCCCAGGGCGCAAATGATTTTTGTGTATGACGTGATGGATTTTTATGACGTGGCTTTACATCCTTGTTATGTTTTATGCCTTCTTACATTTTCTTAAATCAACACAAATTGGAAGTAAAGCATTGTGCTGTTTATGATTATTTATGCATGGTTCATTGTTTGTGGATGTGTCCCTTTGTAGGACAGTTTTTTCTGCATTGTTTCTTATTTTGGAGGGTTTACATTTAGCCGTTTTTCATTTTTACATCATACCTATCTCAGCAAACTCACTCTGCTTTTTGTTTTTTATAAGACTTTCTCTCTCCATGTACATAATGCAACTGGATCTCAGCCCTCTCCTGATTTTCATGTTTTCCTTGCTCCCTGCTATTGCTTCCTGTTCCTCCTCTGCTTGATAGCCCTTATTTTTCCTGTTCATATAGTGCCTGCTGATCTTTCTTTTCTTATGTCCTCTTATCATTCCCCATGCATTTGTTTTTCTGTTAATGTCGGTGATGCTATGCTTGCTGTTATTCATCAGTGAATGTGTGCTTAAACAGGTGTATATTCTTTTTGTGGTGGCATTCGGGAACTCTCATTAACATTTGCTACATGTGGTTTAGTTAAGGTGGTGCTGAGATACATCTAGGCTGCAGCCATTCATCTTCCCCATCGGAAGAGTTTGCAGGCCTGCGGTGAACAAACACCCACTGGGTAAACTCTTGCTTGGTTAGGATGGAAGTGAGGAGTGGATGATGTAGACTTTAACTTGAAGGGGCGAATTCTGTGTTTCAGTTGAACTGCATGACTGCATGAGGGAAGTGGGATAGCTGGAAGAATGCCCCAAAACGTACTAGGCTCAGAAACCTTGTCACTGACTCAGGGGAAACTCTTTCCCACTATCTTTAAATTTGTCCCTTTTGTCTTGAACTAAAATATCGTCACTATTACAGTTTGAGAATATTTGTTGTTTGTTCCTAAATTTTACAGCCTCTGATTTAAAACAAGGTACAACTGATATAATATTTTGCAAAGTACCAGAACGACTGGCATCTTACGCTTTTCATTCTGCTGCTCCTATAGCAGCATAACTAACCCTGAACCATCCCTAACTATATGCTTTGTTTGTTTTAAGTCTAGCCTTAAAAGTACAGAGAGTGTCTGCCTCCTGACCCCAGACTGGGAACTGGTTCCACAGGAGAGGAGCTTGATAACTAAAGGCTCTGCCTCCCATTCTACTTTGGAAACTCTGGGAACCACAAGTAGACCTGCACTCTGAGAGCGAAGTGCTCTATTGGGATAATATGGTACTATGAGGTCTTTAAGGTATGAAGGAGCTTGATTATGAAGGGATTTGTATGTGAGAAGAAGAGAAGAGAAGCTAGTATAGGAGAAATATGATCTCTCTTGCTAGTTCCTGTCAGGACTCTGGCTGTGGCATTCTGGATTAATTGGAGGCGTTTTATGGAGATATTGGGACATCCAGATAGTAATGAGTTACAGTAATCTAGCCTTGAGGTAACAAATGCATGGACTAGTTTTTCTGCATCATTTTGAGACAGGATGTTCCTAATTTTGGCAATGTTGCACAGGTGAAAGAATGCAGTTCTAGAGATTTGTTTTATGTGTGAGTTAAAGGACATGTCTGGGTCAAAAATAACCAAAGTTTTTCACAGAGGCCAGGGCTATGCCATCTAAAGTAGCTATAATTTTGGAAAAGCTATTTCTGAGGTTTTTAGGCCCAATTACAATAACTTCTGTTTTCTCTGAATTTAAAAGTAGAAAGTGCCTAAATACTTTACATGTTCCATCAAAAAACTATTATGTGTAATGTATTATATGGTATCTAAATTAGGATTATCAATGCCACCAACATGTCTAAGCATTTGGGCATCTACTTTTGCATATGACACGTTTTGAACCCAGTCCAATTTGAATGTGGTCGAAATAAATCCGTAATCTAAACATTAGGCAAGGTTTGCTTATCTTGACTCAAATATAATAATATAAAAATATATTGGGTTCAATGAATAAATGATTTGCCCTGAAACTGTCCACCTCCCATGGTCTGGATTGTTGAATACTATGATCTTGACTTAACGTGGCATAATTTGCATACAGATATACTGAAAATTAATTAGTTATGTTTTATATATTATTTATTTTAACTGTGTTTGTGTCTTTGGCTCAGTTTCCTAATTTACTTTCCACGTTCATGTCATGATATCATGGTCATACTAGTTGAATTGAGAAATTTTCTATATCCAGCTCAGTGACTTTATTGATGACTTTCTCACATGTCTATGGCATGAGCAGGTATAATGGTATTCCTCTTTGCACACACACAGACTAGGACTCTGCCAGGATTTACCCCAACACCAAAATTCTAGGGTCTTCACAGTGTAGCATTGATTGGTAAATGCATAGTTAAACACACTACATAAACATTTCTGTTATACTAGAAACATGCACTATTTATTCCAACAACCCAGTAATTTTTAATAGTTAGACTCAGAAAAACATTCATATAAGTGGCAGTGAAAATAGTTATAGTTTCCTCTATAACTGTAGTGTGTCTCACACTCTTTCTCCTGTTGTCTGAGTTCTACCAAAAGTCATTCAGATTGCTCCATGCTTGCTTGTCTATTTCCTTTCTTCAGTTCTTTGCCTTATATCTCTTTTCCAATTCTTTTTGCATCTATACAACTCCTCAAAATTCATCAACATCAATTCTTACTCTTTTACCATTACTTACCTTCTCCCTCTTTCTCATTTTCCTCCACTTCAGTCAAATTCCCCACCCCCTCTGTTCACTATTTATTTCATAATTTTCCATACATTTAATGATTTACCACTTGCCTTCTCATTTTCACTTCTGCTGTTAGATTTCCCTGTCTCAGTTTTTATGTTTCTCCTCCTTCCCTCCATCTCTTCTTCTCTGGCTCAGTGTGATGGTACACAGGAGGCTGCTGTAATTTGATTGGCGGTATTAAAGTTGATTTGATTAAGCGTCAGCCAAATTACTGCTTAATGGAATCAGGCCCAGTCACCTGCCAGGGGCCTCTAGTCAAGGTGTTCAGCCCTGAGATACACACACACGCTCACACACATACAAGCCGATCACTATTTCAAAAGTCGCACTTGATCTGACAAAGTGGCGATGCTGTAAAAGCTGTTGGGTCATGACATCACATCCTTCTATTAACTGACATAATGTCCTATGGCCATACTGGTGAAAGTGACTGCTGATTTAATTCCTCCCAACCTACCATCCTAAATGTTATTTATCGTCATGCTATTCATTAGAGCCAGCGGCAGCAACAACAGGCGAGAGGCCACTTATAAATATAGTGATGACTGATGAGCTTTTTACAGAGTGCAGACACAGTGGTAACTAGTGTTAGTCCTCTACACCCAGCTGGTATAAGATTTCTGTTACAAATCAGATTTTGGCCAGACACTTACATGATGAATAATATAATAAAAATGATAATAAAAATAAAAGAGAAAAAATGAAAACATACATGGGAGATTACAAAACATAGGGAAAAATCAATAAAAAATACAATATATAAATAACAAAATTAGCCCCACGACCTGTCTGCAGAGACAGTTAGGAACAACAGGTCATCTGATCTCAGACTGAAAGGAGTGAGATGGTTCATAATGTAAGGCACACCTATCTGCACCTTAAAAAAAAGTAATAAAAGTTTTACATTGAGTCTGAATGCCACCAGTAGGGAAATGCAGAGAGGGCAAAACGGGTGAAATGTGTCCATATTTTCTATACTTGTGAGATAGCTGGCAGCACTATTTTGTATAATATGGTGCTGCTCAATTGATTTCTGGGACAGAGTACTGAATAAACAACAGCATGGAAAGGATTTTTCCGTCCTGGAATGAAAGTAATGATCTTTTACTAGCAATTGAAACATCTCTTTCTTTGTTATATTACATAAATGAGATGAATGTTTAAGCCCGTCTCAAGAACCACACCTATATTTTAGGCCTTTTCTGCACAATGCAAGACCAAGGGATCTGCTTTATATACTCCATATCTGCTGTTGGCCCAAAGACCAACACTTCAGTTTTATTGCCACTGAGCAAAAGGAACAGATTACTGGATTTTATATCTCTCACGATGAGACAGGGGACATGTCTGCTCAAAAGAGCATGCACTAAACTGCACATGCACAAAAACCTGTGTGCAGACACTAAATGAAAAATGATTTACTATAAATAGTAAAGGATATGGGCACTCATGAGCTACATATACACCACAACTGCAGCCTGCCAACACACTCTTTAATTGAAGAGGATTCTACACACTACTATGCATGCAAGACAGTGACATTTCTAGAGATTCCTGTTCACAACAGTGACCTCCTGACCCCCCTGGGCCCTGAGACTGGTTCACCACTGTCTAAAGTGAAAGTGTCCATCTTCTGCAGAACACTCTTAGTCCTGTAGTTTGCATACAAGAAGGAACATTTATTTATTATTTTATTTATTCCTCCTTAAACTACTGATTTGCAATAATTTGATTAACTTTAATCATGAGTGTTGTTAGCAACCTAGATGTAAATTTTGTAGTATTTGTACCCATTTAAATTCATTTCATTTAAAGTAAAATGTTCAGAAAATTGTATTTTGCACATTTTTGTGGAATATTCTGGAAATGTGAACATGAAAAAAACTTGAGCGTAATATTTAAGTATTTTGTAGAGAGTAAATTTGAGCAATTAAAAATGTGTTTAGTCCAAATCAGAAGCAGTATTCATTAGTTTGTGTGCCACAAATGGTAAATGCATCTGCTGTGGACAGTTTGTCTATATTTGCTAAATTATATGTTCATATGTCTGATATTGCTTGGAGTTGGTGGGACGATGAAAACTGTATTATACATTCTACTGACAGCTAATTATCTGTTAGCTGTTGTTAAAAAAAAATCTATCACACACTGCTCTCTTATGTCTGCTCTGCAGCTAAATCTCCCATTTCAGATTTTTTGTTCTGTTCTAATCTAACCTCTTTTACTCTACATATTTAACCTTAATTTGTTCTCTTTGGGTCTTCACAGTGTAGCATCTCTTTTTCTTACTATCTATTTGATTGAATTGATGACACACTCTATCCTGCACTTCTCTCAATTACTGTATGTTTTTATCTCTGTTACCTACTTTAGCCTTGTGACCAAAATTAAATTAAATCTGTATTTCTCTTTATACTAACTTAAAGCTTATTCTTACCTTTACCCTAAATCAAGTCTTCACCCTGAAACGGCCCTTTGAGATGTGAGGATCAGCCAAAATGTCCTCACAACTGTGATTTTAAACTAAGTACCCGTATACAAACACAACTACTAGAGGAATTAGAACTATAGATCAGATTAATGCCAACCATTTAAAAGATGCTCACACACACAGTTGCTACAATCGCATGCTTACCACATGCATTTTTAATCAGAGTAGGCCTGGCTCCAACATTATATCCCACTAATTACCATAATACAGCAGTGAGCAGGGAGTGGTGGCACCCCACCCCCATCCCACCAACACCAACAGGCACCGCTGTCACAGCTGCTGTTTGGCTGACAGAAGTCCCCACAAGTTGCAGTTCTTTTTTCCATCTTTCTCTTCTGTCTTTTTTTCCAGCTGTGTCTGAGGAATTTGACAGTTTTTGTTGTGTGTGTGTGTGCGTGTGTGTGTGTGTGTGTGTGAGGGTGTGTGTGCGTGTGTGTGTATGTGTGTGTGTTTAGAAATATATGATGACAGTGCAGCAGCACAATCAGATTTTACTGTGACTTCTGATAAACTAAACATGATTTCAGTCAGAGGACTGAGGTTGAGTGTGTCACAATGGTCTTTGACAGGTTGTATGAAATAGTATACCACTTAAATAATACCATTTCATTTTTATCTTCATGTCAGTATTGATGAGTGTACACCCATTGAACACAGTGGATTTGTCTGTGTATTACAATAGATTTGAACACAACAAACTACATGATCCAAACACCTCTTTAAAACAGTTTTAACAAAAACTGAACCTTATATCCTTAATGAAGGAAGCGTTATTGCAGGATTCCTATATTAGACTGAATTATTTTTAGCTATGTGCTCTGAATAAATTGTATAACAGTCTGTTTATTGTGCATTTGTTTACATTTCCACAATGTCCCTTAGAATAAATAAAAGTTGTTACATATCTAATTTAAATCTATAGCTAAAGAAAAAAAAATATCCAAGGTTGCTCAATTGATTCCATACAAGAATCTCTGGTGGTTTAAAGTATTGAAACTTTACGTGTAAATCAGACTTCTGTCTCATCTGTTCCTGGATGTTTGATGTTAAAATGAATCTGTGATGGCTAACTTTTTTCTCTTTGTTCCTTGATTGTCACTCAGGGCAACACAAAGGTTACTTCACCCTGAGCAGTCGGCAATACATGGAGACCCCCAGTTGGGCAGGTCAGTGTTTCTGTCTTTGTCTGTCTCTGCGTTTGTGCGGCTATACATCGTGAGGACAACTTTGAGTTTATTACAATTGTGCTCTAATTTACATACCTCTGGTACAATTTTAGACATACAGTTATTTTTTGGAAAATATAATTAAACATGCAAAACTTTTTAAAATCATAATAACAACTACAATTAATAAAGATAATATCTGACAACTTTCTTTATAAACAAAGTTGTGACCAACCTTCAATTGGCCTTTTGATGGTTCAGACCTGGTTTAGGTTAGTGTTGGGATTAGACATTCGGTTGCAATGGTTAAGGTTAGAGGATGCATTATGTCAGTGTGTGTCCTCACTGAGATAGTTATAAAAAAGTGTGTGTGTGTGTGTGTGTGTGTGTGTGTCTGTCTGTGTGCGTGTGTGTGTGTGTGTGTGTGCCTCCTGTTTTGTTGCAAACAATCACACAACAGTACCACATCTGTACTGCCCAACATCGGGTGGGTATATTTATTATACTCGCTTAGACATCAGCTATCCAGGTGTGTGTGTGTGTGTGTGTGTGTGTGTGTGTGTGTGCACAGCCAGCCATCTTTTCAAGTATGTGTGCGCAGAGGGAGAATGTGCTGACTGCAGTGCTTTGGTTCTGGGCATGCCCATTAGAAGTGGCTATAAATCCTGAGCGCAGTGCTCTCACTGTGTCAGCAATCCAGCCAATGAATGGATATTAAACGTCACAAAAAAGCCTCTTTAATTCTGCCTGCTTCTGCTACGTTGCTGCACACTTTCTTCTTTCTCTCTCTCTGTCTCTATCTCTATCTATCTGTCTACCTTTCTTTTTTATCTGATTTTCTCTTTACCATCCCTTTTACTCTTTCCCCTCTTTTGTGCTTTCTCCCTTCCTCTGTAACATGGAAATAATAAGAAAATAGTCCTTCGGCTTCCAGGCCAGCTGGAGTGACATCATCTACAGTTAAGACCCTGGTATTTATTAGTCAGCACTAGCATCAATGATATGTTATATACAGCTATTCATATTGGCATTTTTATCTAGAATGTGAGCCTGTATATGCTCCCTTGTTTTGTTTTTACCACAGAAGGCTACAAGGTTGTTGAAAACTAAGAATAATCTAGTGAGTTTCTTTTAGTTGCAGGTGTTAATCAGGCAGAGACATTTTAAAAGCAGAGATATTAAATACTCAACTGAATTCCACTCAAATATCGACTTTGCCTCTCCAAACCTAGCACTGACTGAACTTGTGTTCTAGCTTTTGGATCTTAAAAACAAAGTGTTTTGCTGTTATGTTTCCCAGCTTCCACTGCATGCATGGTCTGTTTTAGTGCAGACTCGTAAATGCTGGCTGTAAATGCTCAGCACTAATGTTACCCTGCACACTCCCTGCAACTCCCTGCTTGCTTCCAAACCTCTGTGCAGCTTGATCATAAAAAATGTATTATTATTTCGATTAAATTTGAGCTTCTGAAGCGTGACCCTGGCTGTAGGTGTGGCCATCTGTCCTACCAGCACATCAATACCAATCTAATAGCAGGAGGAAAGATCAATCACAACCAGCTTACATCTTTGGAAATATACACAGCTCATGTGGTTTCTCTGCATTTCTCTGCGTCTCTTGAGTTCAATGTACAGACACTTCTGAGTGCTTCATATTAGGGTTCAGTTATATTATGTCATATATTTAGAATATTAAGAAAATAGTACACACATTAGTAGGATGAAGATTATGAAACTGTATCATGGATTTAGTTGGATGTTAGTGTATTAAATCATGATAAGAGACCATGATTGGAACATCATACAGCAAAGACAGCAGCGCTCATGAAATATTTGATAGTAATTATTTTAATCAACGTATGTCATAAGGTAGTGACAGGAATTTATAATACACTTAATAAGGTGAAGTACACATGCATGCAGTCCCCCCTCCACTCCCCTATAATATCAAGTACAGCTTGGCCTGCTTTAGCCTGTTCTGTCTAGTGTTCATCAACAGGCTTCCAGGCCCAATCAATGCTCTGCAGCCCAATTACACTGGTGTGGTGACTAATTGAAAAGTTATGTAAGAGTCAAGGAGAGGATCATTGTTAGAGAGTTACAGCTCCTCTGAAGCACCAAGATGATATGTGCATTGGTGACATGGTACAAGAACTGTGTGGCAAAAATCATGTTTACCAACCACTGATATATATGAACAATACTGGCTTATAATTGAACTCTAGTCTCAACAAAAGCTTATTTTCTATTTGTTATTGCCTTTATAAGACTTGGTTTTCTTGTGTCATTGTGTGCCAACTCCATGTGTGTCTGGGGAAGGTGCTTTCTTCATTAGTGAGAAACTTCATCTGGAAAATGGAGTTTGCACCTAATCTCTTGCAACCACTTCTAGAACCCATTCACATCTGTGACAAGGTCTTGACCACTTAGTAGCAATTGTCAGTGTAATCTGAAAGATGTGATACTTGCCAACTTCCAAGCCATTTACGCCACACAATATGTAAGGATAAATAGAATAGAAAATAGAATAAATAAGGATAAATTGAATTTTCCTTAAAAAAAATTGAAATTACTGCTGTCCACATGTGAGGTTCTTTTTGAGATTTTAAAATGCAATATTAGCCATGTCACATAACCTGTTTTTTGACATGTGCCAACTCATGCCTGTAGCACACATGGTTTATTTTGCGGGCTTAAAGTTGTTTTGGTGCCACTGCTGTGCTTTCCCTTTATTCCCCAACAAAAACATAGCATGCTTTCTATGGCATCTTTGTATACTATAAAGTAAATCCTGTTTTCCATTCAAGTAAATCCTACATTTCTGGCAATTTTTTGGTAGGTTTTTTATACAGAATTTTCCATTTTTTATTTTTCTAGTTTTGAATGTTGAGATCTAGCAGTCATTGGTAGCCTCAAAAACTTTTTGTTGGTGTGTCATTGGTATAAAGGTTCATGAAGTTTGTCTTCTCATAATTATACAGTTAAGTCTACAGTATGCTGCCACCCACATGTTAATGGTATCTTGTGTTGTTGTTCCAGTTAGGAAGCAAATCTCACTCCTACACTGTTATTTTACATTTGTCTCACATTTCCCAGTCAGAGGTAGATGTGACAGTTTTACATATACTGGAACACTAAACATGGGCTAAAACAAGATCCAACCAGAGAGACATTCAGCACTATAATTGTTGACTGATGTCTGATCCCTGCACACATTAACTAATTCAAACTACACCTGTGACACTGATTGTCTTGATTGCTGAATGATGGAATTTGACCCTGTAGTATTTAGTTAATGTTAGTGAAGCTCTAAGAGTTTGTTTCCTCCTCATTAAAAATTAAAGCTTGGCCTTAATGGTGAAAGCACAACGAAACCAGCGAGCTGTTAGAGATACCCTTACATTATTAACACAGATAAACACTAGCATCTGGGCCTAAAGAGGAAAGATCACCATGATGATGATTTAACAGTCACAGACACACAGCCACACAATATTACACTACATATATCATCAGTTCAGTCAGATGTGATGTATGTGAGTATAATCACTGGCAAAAAAGGGAGAAAAGGCTGAAATGTCCTGATTGGCTTACATTGTAAAGGCACCCAAACACAAAGGCAGAGAGAGCTCAGGGGTTTAAATGACAAAGGTTCTATTTGTATTTGTTAAAGTGATGTCCGGTGCCTCTGAACTGCTTTTAACACTCCCAGAAAGGCCATTACAATTAAAGGAACACTCGCTAGAGTGAAGGGAAATGGTGAAGAGTGTGATGAGAGTAAAAGAGGAATGTCAGCACAAAGAGTGGCAGAAATGCTTTTAGCCTTTCTCTGCAGGAGTAATGTCCAATTACTGCTCTGTTTGAGGCCGCCACCTCACACCATCATCGGCACACAAGCACTGGATTATGGCCCTCTGCAATGGGCCGATTGTCAGCTGCCATGGATCACAATCAGCCAGCGAGTCCGTGGGGCCATCCGGACAAGAGAGGCATTTCACATTGAATATTCATGTTGTTTTACTGGTTATAATAGGCTGGATAACTCTCAGGCAATGAATTTCAAACATCATCCTGAATAAACCGTTCCTCCCCAACAGCACACTCAGACAAGCGTAGTGCTGATTTCCAGTGGTCTTTATTACATCTTTGTGAACTGTTTGCTTTAGATCTGTTTTACATTTGTCTTTACACCGCTTAAAGGTCTTAAAAGAAAAAGAATAGACAACAGTGAGTGGATGTGTTTGTGTTCCATCTCCTCTGACTATGACCAGCAGGTGGTACCAGATGTTTAACTTTCTTGCCTTCATTTCCCCCTCTCTCTCCCACTTTCTCTCACACAGACTGGAGGTTGTAGTTAATAAATAAATAACTAATAATAATAATAAGCTGCATTTAAACACAGTGTTTTTCCTTATTAGTATCATATGGAAACTGTGACAGGAGAAAAGGACATTTATTTTTCTGTGTTAAACCCATTAAGTTTCTCTCCATAAGAAGATGGCTTTTTTTTTTTCAGAATTCTTATTTGATCTCAGATGGAAAATGTAAATAAATCTCACATGCAGCAGTAGCTGGTGTGTGTAGTATGTAATTATCATTTAATTTGATTTGAAACTATTATATATAATTAAATGGCTTTAAAATGTTGTTTTCCACCTAAAAGGATGTATTTTCAGAAGTTTTGGGCGTTTGTTTTAACTTAGCATTTTAGCTATTATGGCAGTGATCTGGGGGCTCAGTGAAATTACTGAAATATAGTACAGCATGTCATCAACACAATTGTTGGTTTTGGTTTTGAACAAACCCCTGTTGTTCCAAAACAATAATGAGAAAATGAAACTATTGAAGCTACCAAATAACAACTACCAAATATCATGATACATTTTGTAGAAAAAAACTGCATGCACACAGCATGCATTTGGAAGGCTACAATAAGCACAGCAGAGAAGTTAAATGACAAAGTCACTCCCCAAAAATTAATGGGCATATATCAAGATTTATAGCCTTTTTAAACAAAACAACAACACCATGACAAGGTGTCCACTGAGGCTTTGACATCTATTCCTTTTGCTATTCAGGGTGTTGAAACCTTTAGCAAAAAACTAATAAAAGTTCTAGGTTTCCCAAATTGACACTCAGATAACCAGGGTAACAGACACTTTTGTGACACTTTGGTACATAAAACATTCACTGGCTCTATAGCCTTTATTGTCCAATCTTCTTTTACAAGTGTCATTTGGACATGGAATCAGGTTGGACTTAAAGGACCGGACATTGACTTGGCACACAGTACTTTAATTTTATAATAAATGGAGAGTCTTTTTTGTAGGGGTTTCCAAATGAGAACCCAAGGAACAGTTTTGCCGTTGGGAATATCAACCTCATCCCTGAAGTGTTAACAAGTTTCCACTGTAACACTCTTGCAAAGGAACCTGAGGAAACTGGTGTCAAACTCTGAGTTAATGACCAGTTAAGTGTGCAGTGTGTGTTACAGTTGCATATATAATGGTCACTTTTAGTTATATTAGAATTACATGAGCAGCAGTTCTTGCAGTCTTTTGTACCAGAAGTACTTTTCTGTTTGTCTTATACTAGGGCTTTTAAAATGTACATTTGGTAACCAGTTTGCCACTCTATGGAAAGAAAAAATATCTTAGAATTTTATCAAAAAAAAAAAAAAAAAAATTCAAAAGAAGCACCAATGGCGTGGCTTTACGTGGCCAAACTCCACTTTGTGTGACCTATATGGGGGCTTGGTGACCACTCATGATTCCATGATCAGGAGTCAAAAAAAGATTCCACCAAATTGCAAATAAATGTTCCCATTTGGTAACCCCAAGGCCCCCATAAACCAGTTCATGCCTACTTTGGTTTCCAGTTTGGTAAGGGTGAGGTCTTACGTGTACAGGACAAAACAGTATCTATCTGGACTCAGCTGGAGCAGCATAATGCATCTGGGGAAAAAGTAGCCCATCTGGACACATTTAGAGCAGTTTACTACAACTGGACAAAAAATAGCCCATCTGCACTCCACTGGAACAATTTTCTACATCTGGATCAAAAGCAGCCCCATCTGAACTCTATTGGGCCAATTTACTGCATCTGGACCAGAGGAATCCCATCTGGACTCAGTCGGAGCCAGTGTATCCCTCTCTGTGTACAGACATTAAACTTCCCATAGGAACACTGGGTTCCCCATGTGAACAAAAATGTTTCAACATGTACAGGGGGCCTTAGAACAGAACAGAAGCACCCAAGATATGAACTGACACCCAGGCACAAATGATAATGTAATGAGATACAGATGTTGATCCCACATTTGCTTCTACTGTAGCTACCAGATCTGGCTGGTAAACAGTACAGTGACAATGAGGTATCATTCTTTCTGTGACAGGACCTGGCCATTCATTTCTCCTTACAAACAGGAAGCCTTCCCTAACGCCTTACCTCAGCTTCAACCACTGCACTTTAATGCCTAACTCTAATCCTAACCCTAACCCTAACCCTAAACCTAATTCTAATCTAAATCTTACAACCAATACTATTAATGTGTGAGAAAGTCAGCATCAGCCAAAATCCCATAACCTGATGAAAATGTTGTCACTCCCAAGGTATAAACTGGTCCTCACCTTACAAACATAGCCATATAGGTGCACATACATGCACGCGCACACATGCACACAGTCGCATACACATATATAGATGGCCAAGAGGGATGGAGGAAGGGAGGGAGAGAGAGACAGAACAGCTGACTTAAACATTTTTCTCCATTTCACAAAAGTAGCTGTGCTGTTGTCAACATGATGAATGTAAGAATAAAGAGAGAGAGTGAGGGAGAGAGAGAGAGATGTAGAAATAAAGGACAGAGAGAGGGGGAGGCTGGAGAGTTTTAGAGGAAGGGGTGAAGTGGAGCTGTCTAACCTGGATATGTGATAGCAGCTTTTGACAATTTTCAATGTAATATTATTTTTAAGTAATTATAAATTTTTATATTTTTACTACTTTGATGGAACATAAACTAGAATGCAGTACACACACACACACAAAGTCTGTCTATATTTCTATCTTTGTTAGGACACTCATAGATCGAATGCATTCCCTAGACCCTAACCCTAAAACCAAGTCTTAACCTACAAACAGGAACCTGAAAAAGTGAGTACAGGCTAAATGTCCTAACTTTGCCAAAAGGTCCTCATTTGGATGCCATTATGCTCAAAATAATCTGAACAAAGACAAAAAATCCACACACACACACAAACCTGTCTTTCTGTAGTTGTGAGGACACCACTGACAAAGTATTTCCTAGCCTTTGACCATTACAACTAAATGCCTAATCGCCCACTTGAAACCTAACTTATCCTAAATCCAAATCTTAATGTACTTCAAAAAGTGCTTTTAATATGTGAAAAATAGATCCAAAACAATGATATTAAACAAAAATCTGCCCACTTATATAAAGACAGGGGCCAGTATGTATGCATACACACACATGAAAGACAACATTCTGCTGCTGGTCATTAAATTGGTGAGAACTGACACTAACAAGCAGCCTCAGCATATTCTTTCAATTGACTGAAAAGCCGCATGCTCGGCATGTAGGCTGGAGAGAGTGTGTCACAGCATAATGAACTGAAAAATGTGATGCTAGAAAGATTACACAGTCAAAAGAGTAATGTCTTGACTTGATATTATTTATCCATTGAAGCGTCTCAGATTTTAGCAAAAGGCATCATGTTTCATACGTGAACAAATGCATATATGTAAAGGTTCTGTTTATCCGATGCCATGTATAACATTAGCTTTTTTAAACTCAATACTAAATTCAAAGGGGGTGATGAATAAAAATCAACCATACAGACACTTCATGTTTTTGGTTCAAAGGGTGATTGGTAGGAAAAATAGTGAAACGTTGTTTTGAGTGAGTGATCCACCATTTTTTAATATGTGTTGTTGTTTGCAGGTAATGCTAGAGTTTAGGTCAGGGTATGGGTCAGGGTTAAACGTTTATAGCTCCAAGACAAAGTTAGGCACTGTTTCCAGTATTCTGGTTTTCTGCATAAATTGGTCATGAAATGTGATCTGATCTTCACAAAGTCACAAATATCAACATACACAATATTTCTAAGCTGATAAAACACAGCTATTATTTTTCATTGTCTTCATTTTACACACTTGTGAATTGCACACTGACACTGTTCAAGAGTTTTATAAGTCAAGGTAGTTCTAAACCACATCTCCATTTTCATTTCATTGGTTGGGTTCCAGGTTTACCAACACCTGATTCAGAGCAGAAAAAAAAGTTTCTGGATATTAGTGAACAGACTGATATTTACCACCTCAAACTTCATATACAGAGAGCTATAGTTGATGTACATTAGTATTGTAGCATTCAAGACTGAGCTTGAGATCAGTTTCTGAAGGTCTTGGTCTCTCCTTTTGGATTTGACTGGACTTGTCTCGGTCTCAGACACAGTGGACTCAGACTTTTGTTTCAAGACTAGTCAAAACCACAATGTTATCCTTATGCTTACTGTGATTGGATGTAAAACGCCCTGCTTCAAATGCAACCAGTAACCTGGCTCATCAAAAGTTCATCTACAAAACACTGTCTAAAATTAAACACATGGCAGAAAGTAAGTTCCGTAAAGCAACACTACTGGAATGGCTTGGACCATGTCAAACCTTTATTGGTACTTGGAAAGGAGCATAAACAAAGGTAACATTAGGCTGGAGCTAAGTGGAGCTAGAAAAGCTATTTAGTTAATGATATGCTGTATAAAAAACTATATAGGTTCTATGTCTTTGGGACAGGAATGAGGCATAACTTCTTCCACAGCATGGGTACCCTCTGAAGATTCAGGCTAATGCTGAACACATGGTGAAGCACGTCACACATGAAAAAAACCCAGTAGTTACTGTAGCTGGTTCACTGTACATCTGATGTAGAGTGCATATTTAAACACAGGATCCACTGAATGGTTCCAACCATTTATTTGTAATTTCCTAATATGGAAGGAAATATATGGATAAATAATGGATGCCTGGATGATTTTTCTACACAAGGAGATATCAAATTATTACAATACAGTATTTCAACAGGAAATAATAACTTAAGTTAAAAAAAGGCAACTTATTTTCACTCACATCATAAATGTATTCACCATCTGAGCATTCAATACACTTCACGATAAAATACAGCATTCAGTACAACTGGCCAAATTAACATAGGAATAATATATAATGCAACACAAATAGTCTAATAAGTATTAAGGGTGACATATCAAGTAGTGTGTAGTAGGCGCTGGTTGCAGGCTGGCAGTGAAAGAGACTATGGCAGGGTCAGCCTTAGTCATAGTGTCAAATCTGTTAAAGATAGCTTCAGTTTGTTTGCCTAGTCCACACTACTTTCCACTCCTCTACTGCTGGTTGGCTTGAAACTAGTGATGGTCCCTATGCCACTTCAGGCGTCTCCCATTTTGTTCTGCTGGAGTTTCCACTCCAGCTTCCTCCTGTGTTTCTCCTTGGCCTCCTTGATCTTTACTCTGACCATCTCCTCATGATCTTTGTGATAACAGGCTAGTTTTTCACCAAAGCTAAATAGCCAGGGTTGAACCGTATCAGGTTTTGTTCTGACCTACCAATTTGAGGGAAGGAGAGGAGCTGTATGCATCCTTAATGTCTGCATACAACAGGTCTATGGTTCACTCCTCTCTGGTGGAACAGCTCACGTACTGGGCGAATGTGGGAAGTGTAGCGTCCATGGTGACATGGTTGATTTCACTTGATAGTAACAAATGCACTCAGGAGTTGTGTGTGTAACTAGGCTATGGCAGAGTGAATGGTATTACTTGAATCTGACAGTAATCAGCAGCACCAGTGGTTAGCTGTTAAAACTAACATGTGGTTATATGTCATGATTAAGATTATATGTGATAAATTTCAAACCTATTAATTGACTTATCAGTTAATGAATGTTGCAATTAATAGACTTGACAGATTTGGTTTTAGTGACATTCGGTGGGGGCAAATACATGTGAGGGGGAAGGAGAGGAGAGGAGGGTAGCGGAGGGTAGCGGAGGGGAGCTCAGTGCACCGATGAAAAGTCCTTGGGCAGTCTAGGCCTATAGCAGCATAACTAATGGTTCAGGGTTACCTGAGCCAGCCCTAACTATAAGCTTTGTCAAGAAGGAAGGTTTTAAGTCTAGCCTTAAAAGTATAGAGTGTCTGCCTCCTGAACCCAGACCCTCAGATGAAGCTAGTATAGAAGAAATATGATCTCTCTTTCTAGAGCTGCCTTTGTTTATAGAGCTACAGCATTCTGGATTAACTGGAGGCTTTTTATGGAGATACTGGGACATCCAGATAGTAATGACTTACAGTAATCTAGTCTTGAGGTAACAAATGCATGGACTAGTTTTTCTGCATCATTTTGAGACAGGAAGTTCCTAATTTTGGCAATATTATGCAAGTGAAAAAAGGCAGATTTCTTTTATGTGTTAATTAAAGGACATATCCTGGTCAAAAATAATGTTTTTCACAGTAGTTGGTCATCCAGCCCTTTATGTCAGTTAGACAGTTTGTGATATCAGGTTTCATAGATAGATACAGCTCTGTCATCTGCATAACAGTGGTAATTAATAGAGTGCTTCCTAATAATGTTGCTTAGGGAAAGCATGTATAAGGTGAAGAGAATTGGTCCTTGCACAGAACCTTGTGGAACTCCATAACTAACTTTTGTGTGTGGAAGGTTCATCATGAACATAAACAAATTGGAATCTGTCTGATAAATTGGACTGGAACCACTTTAATGATGTTCCTTTGATTCCAATCACATGCTCCAGTCCAGTGTCAAATGCAGCACTAAGGTTTGGCGGGACAAGTACATAGATGAGTCCATTATCTGAGGCTGAGGGAATATCATTGGTGACTTTTAATAGTGATGTTTCTGTACTATGATGTGCTTTAAATCCTGATTGAGGGGATTTGATTACTTCAATCTTGAAAGCCTGTTGATGATTGAGATGAAGCAACTGTGAATTCAGAGATATCTATGGGAGAGAAGCAGTCTAAACAAAACTGAGGTACCTGTAGATGATTCAAGAGCTACTGTAGTAGAAGACTCATTTATGGCAGCTATTATCTCTAATAGTTATGATTTTATTTGTAAAGAAACTCATAAATTCATCACTGCTGAGAGCTAAGGGAACACTGGGCTCAACAGAGCTGTGACTTTTTGTCAGCCTGGCTACAGTGCTGAAAAGAAACCTGGAATTGGTGATGAATAGTATGCAGTTCTGGCTTCATGGAGAGCTTTTTATATGCTAATAGACTGTTTTAACAGGCTAGATCAAATTCTTCTAAATTTGTGGAATGCCACTTCCTTTCCAGCCTTTGTGATGCCTGCTTTAAGGTACAAATATGTAAATTATACCATGGGGCTAATCTCCTCTGATTCACTAACTACGTTTTTAGACGGGCCACAGTAAATGTTTGCCACAGAGAGGCTACAACACTGTCAGCAACATGATCAATTTGGTAGGGAGTTGGATTGAGGCAGCTGCTCCCACACAGCTCCACTGTGTTGGCACATGGCATAGATGTAAATAAAGATGGAGTCAATTTCTTAAATTTATTAACAGCATTATCAGATAAACATCTACTGTAGTGTAATTTTCTTCCAAATGCTGCATGGTCCATCATCTAAAAGTTATTAAAGAATGATCTGACAAAATAGGGGTTGTGGGTGGGTTTATTAAAATTTTGAGTGAAACCAACCGAATCTAATATTGAATTAAATTCAGTGCTTAGACTATTACTTTCAGCATCTACATGAATGTTAAAATCTCCCACTATAATGATTTTATCTAAACTAAGCACTAAATCAGATTGAAAATCTGGAAATTCAGTTAAAAACTCTGAGTAAGGGACAGGTGGACGGTACACAATAAGTAGAACTGGTTTTTGTGTTTTCCAGTTTGGATGTGAGAGACTAAGAGTGAGGCTCTCAAATGAGATATAATTGTTCTGAGGATGAAAGTTTAATAAGTTTGAGTGGAAGATTGCAGTTACTCCGCCACCTCGACCTGTGCTTCGAGGAACATGACAATTTTTATGACTGACTAAATGATTAATGACCACTAATTTTTATTAGGTTTTATGTATAACTCCTCTTGTATTAACTTCTGATTTAGGTGATTTAGATGTTGCGAGGAGCAGACAAACTATGGGGATTGTGGGGATAAGGAAACTGCAGAGAGGCATTTTAGACTGAGTCTGAGTTTGACATAATTTTATAGGTACACACAAACATAGAGAACCACACAGACACTTAGTGAAGCTTCTTAGGGCTATCCAAAATCAACAACAAACATCCTGTTAATATCAGCTGCTATTAGCCAGTCCAGGAGAGAAGACTCAAATCTGATATCCTGGATTCAGTTTTAATCTCATGACACAGTCATGCCTTCAATAAAGCTCCAAGGCACTCTCCGCAGCATTTATCATATAGAAGATGGTATTTGTATTAAATTTATATTATAACAATTCATGTATGCACATATGAGTATACACACAGACACACTGAATAGGGAGCAAAAGTTTCCATATCAAAGTATGATTTCTGGGAAATGGTTATGTATTTCACTTGAGGGAGGAGTGCAAGAGCAATTTTGTCACCTTAATGACTTGTAGGGAAAGCCGTCTAAACATGTGCACATGTACATTTTCCCATAAAACAGCAGAGAATTCACACCCAAAGAGTGGATCTGAGTTATAGGGAGATAAAGAACACACTGTGTTACTTGTATACCACTTATTGAATGTGTGTCTGTACATGACATTATATTATGACTTTATATTGTATGGATACATTTTAATTCATGAACATAATTCTGAGGACATTTTTGACAGTCTATATGTGGCAAACACCCAGAGGAGTATAGATGGTTAACTGCCAAGTTTAGCAACAGGAAAGATATCAACTGAAAATAACGTTAGCATTATATCCACAGCACTTTTTGATAAATGATCTGACCTTTTCATAAATGTTGCTGTGCTACTGCATTTTTGTAGTTTGTCTCTGTGTTCTTTTTTAATTCCTTTTGTCTAATTCTCAGTGGATTGTAGATGAATTTAGTTCATAAAGCCATCTTTTCCAAGGGGAAGTAATGTCAAATGACGAAAAAGTCACTGACTGTACGGTGCTTCTTGAATACTGAAACAGATCACAAGGCTAATTCAACTTTTTGACAAGACAAATTTTGGCTAGTTGATTAACTTGTTTTAACAGACCAGGTGCTGAAGCAGAAGGTTGTTAAAGAAGACTTAACATTTAAGGCGGTGGCATGATACATCACGAAAATATACTTTGAATTGTCTGTATCAAAACTATTCATACTAGTAGTGATGCAAATCTGTGACATCTGTTGCGACACTTCAAAAGTAATTGCACTAGCTCACCCTTCATTCAGGATAGCTGTTGAGGACCACAGTTCTCTGATATGACAATGGTCAGCTGGAGATGAGCTGTAGTACAGCCACATGCAGGGAGAATGCCTTTGTTTCTCCTCTGCTGGGCAGTCAAAGCAGCCTCTACCTCATCTTCTTCTCAGGGAGAGAGAGAGTATTGATGAGTCTGGAAATCTCTTAACTTTCTTTGAATCTGTCTGGAACGCTGTCCATTTCTGTACAGAACTCTGTTCTTCAAGATCTGATTGATTTTCAGAGTTCCATTCTTTCAGAGTTCTCTGGGTTCAGTTGCAAGTGTTCTCTTCTTTCAGAGTTTTCTTCAAAGAGTTCAGGGTGTGTTTATGTGTGTATTGTCTTTTTCTGAGTTGACGCGCTGGGCGGGGAAATCTATCTGGTTTGGCCCATGACTGCTTGGCACGATGTAATTGGTCCAGGAAGTGCTGCATCCTTGATGGTGATTGGTTTAAATCTCACTGATTATGTGTGAATCAAGAGACTAACTTATTGTGTTGTAAGTTTTAAGAATGTTTTTCTAAAATGGGAACTATAATTTCTTTTTCCACCCAGCAAAGTTCAAACATATGACAAACTTAGTAACTAACCAGAGTCAATAGTTCAGCGACATCATAAATGAAATCAATAAAACTTCAAAGTTATATAGATTAACTACAAGTATTAATAACAGATAAACAATAGCACGACTTCTATATCACACTGTAGTCTGACAGCAATGCTCTGTAGGTCTTGTCACACATGTTACATATTTAGCAGAAATATAAGGACAGGATATGAAGACCAGTTCATAAGTCATTGTATAGGTTTGAGGTCTTGCCTGAAAAAGGAGTAGATTCAAAGTAATTTATGGCAGGGTGTAAAGCACCAAAAAAAGGGATTTCTTTCTGAAGAGCCAGTGATCTGTTCTTTAACAAATGGAGTCTTGACAGCGCAGTGCTTGTTGGTGAGGGCCATCCCCTGTTGTTTACCTTAGTGGGTCACAGAGAGTTTCATAGTCATAAATTGTCAGAGGGATATCACCCTTGCCTCAATCAGGAACGTGACCATATTCTGCTGTTTTAGGTCCACTACACTTTACTGGTGCTTTACTACATTCAATACTAAACTATTAGCTCCTCGCTGTCCTCGTAGCCTGATGCTTCTTGACATGTTGTCCATTGCCTTTATAGTTTTGTTTACTTTGTCAGATAATACAGTGTGATAAGAAACACAAACAATCAACAGGTTCACAGTGCCAAAATCCCTAAAGAACCAACTTTGTTTAAAAAAAAAAAGTAAGAAAAATATATTGACTTGTAAATTAATGGCACAAACAAGGCCTTGTGTAGGCTTTAAGACAGTAATTCTTTGTGTCCATTCGTGAATCTTTCAAATTGTCATTTAGTTTTTATTCATGAATGAAAAATATAAAACATTTTGTCTTATTAAAAAGTGTCAAGAAAATTGTTTATGTCTCTTATGTCTCATCACTTAAGACTCTACAGTGTGCTGACTTCCTTTGTTACATGATGTTTTGGGAAAAAAGTGCTTTGAAAAACATCTGTATCTACAAAGGCCAACTTTTTCCTGAATTTCTGCTCTTATGTCTTTTAAAACAAATCATGCATTTACTTTTCAAATGGTCACTTCTAAGAAACATTTAGCACACAAACACAAAAAGAACCTGCATGTTGCACTTTAAGATAAGGGTAGAGTGCTATAAGAATGTCTATTCTCACATCTATAGCAAGACTAACGTGTGTGTGTGTGTGTGTGTGTGAGTGTGTGAGGTTACTCTTGATTAGCCCTCTGCTCTCCTTCAGTCATGTTGATAAGGCTTTTGTTGGGGCTCCTTAATCTTCATTAAAGATTGAAGTGAAGGTAGAGGAAGATGACAATTAAATTTTAAACTGTGAGATAAGGTCCTATCTGTGACTCCCAGCACTGGTCCACTCAGACAGTGTGAGATGTTGCATATAATACATGCTTCTGGCTGGTAGAGATGGATTGTGGGGCAATAGCCTGAAATACATTGCCTCTGATTTCTGGCTGCCCTGATAGTGATGTGCAGCTCTTGAGCCATGCCAACCAGGGCACTGTCATCACCATTACCTTTTTAATTATGCCTTGTCCACAGGCTCCATGTAGAAGTCTCTGTATTGCAGCAGTAGAGAAGGCCAGCATAGTTCTACTGTGTCATCACTTCTAATTTGTTTCCACTGTAGGCACAAATATGTTCTGTGTGTGGGAACTTTTTTCAACTAACTTGAACACATGTATTAATATTTACAAAAAACAGCTGACAGAATGGAATATCTTTTTGTAACCTTTAGCCATTAAAGCTATTGAATTCTGAGAAGAAATATTGTTACTGCAGGATAGATAATATGATCCATAAGATCAAGTATATTCGAGCATGCAACAAGCTCAACTGCTGATTCAGTCAAAACTGCAACACTGAAAAAAAAAAATCACATACAGGCATAACACATATAAGCTGGTAGCTAGTGTGGCTGTAAAGGCAAGGCAAGTTTATTTGTATAGCACAATTCATACACAGAGTAATTCAAAGTACTTTACAGAAATAAAGCACAAGTTAAAAGTACATAGGTCAGAATTAAAATAAGAAACAGCAAATAGCAGAAGATTAACTTGAAATGAAATTAAAGTAGAATAAGTGGAGATAAAACACTTTCAGTTGTCATATACAGAGGTAAAAAGAAATGTTTTTAGCTTGGACCTAAACATTGCCAGAGATGAGGCTTGTCTAATATCAACAGGAAGACTATTCCAGGTTTTAGCTGCATAAAAGTGAAGCAGCTTCTCCATGTTTAGTCCTGACTCTGGGCATGAGCAGAAGGTCTGTCTCTGATATTCTCAGAGTCCAAGATGGTTCATATAGCACCAACATGTCAGAGATGTACTGTGGAGCTGAGCCATGAAGAGAATTATACACAGAGGTGGACAGTAACAAAGTAAATTTACGTGAGTACTGTAATTAACTACAGTTTTTGAAAATTTGTACTTTATTTGAGTAGTATTTTTTGGGGAAACCTATTACCTTTTCCTCACTAGATTTGAAAGATAAATATAATACATTTTACTCCACTACATTTCTATAAAGGCTCTTGTTACTCATTACTTTTACGGAGAAATTGTCTTAAAACCAAAAGACAACTGGCTGTGTTCATTATGTTTCTTGTTTGCGTGTGGCCTGTCCCTCTTACACACCCTAAAGATACACACTCACCTTTGAACACTGGTTGTGACCTGCCAGTAAGAAGAAGAAGGTTAGTCCCACTGCTGTTGTTGTACCGCTTAAAAATCGCCCTCAGATAAGGCAGTTGGTGCTCTGCATGGCGGTAATGATTTAGTCCTGGTTCAGTCCAGGTTTAGTCCTGGTTTAATATTGCTAACATGAGTCCTGGGTTAGACCTGATTTTGCCCTGGTTTCTCACCTGAGCCTTCGGCTAGCCCTTCACCTGAACTTACAGCTAGCCCTTCATCTCAGTCTCTGACTAGCCTCTCACCTCAGTCTCCAGCAAGCCCTTTGCCTCATCTCCTGGCCGGCCCTTCTGCTGAGTTTCCAGTAAGCCCCTCAACTCAGTCTCTGGCCAGCCTTGCGCCTGAGCTTCAGGCAAGCGCCTCAACTCAGCTCCCAGCCAGCCTCTCACCTGAGGTCTTGGCCAGCTTTTCACCAGAATCTCCAGCTAGCCCAGTGCCGCCGCCCAGTCTCCGCTCAACACTCTTCAGCCAGAGGCCAGCGCTCTACAGCCTCAGCCCAATGCTCTCCGGCCTAAGTCCAGCGCTCTCCGACCAGAGGTCAGCCCCCAGGCGGAGTCCCTCGGCGCTGCCCAGCCAGAGTCCATGGCTAGCCCTTCACCCAAGTTCTCAGCCAGACCTTCATGTCAGTCTCCAGCTATCCTCAGATGCTGTCCTTTAAAGCGGTCCCAGACCCCTGCCTTCTTGAGGGGTCATCCTCCAGAGCAGTCCCGGATTCCAAGCCCCCCCCCAGAGGTCTTCTTCCCAAGCGGTCATCCTCCAGAACATCCCCAAGTCCCAACTCGCCTGAGAGGCCATCCTCCTGAGTAGTCCCAGAACTTGTGACTGTGACGGGGGGGGGGATACTGTTTTGATTCCCATTTGGGACTTCCTGCCGGGGACTTTTATTTTGGACAGAGTTCCTGTTTTCCCCGATATTGGTCTCCGGCAGCTTGTTTTCTAATTGTTGGCACCTGTGCCCTATTAACCAGGTGTCCTTTTGTATAAATACCTTTGTTCTCCATCTGAGCATTGTTAATGTCAATGGACTACATGACTACCTGATGTTACCAGCTGTGAGTTGATGCAAGAGGTTACTATTATTTGTGTTTTTCCTGAGCTCTGGTGATCCCAGGAGAAATAAAAGTTTGTGTTAGTCCTGCATTTGGGTCCTTCCCTCTCCTTCGCACATAACATAACAGCAAATAATAACTACAATAAGTGTAAGATTCTTGAGTGCACGCATTTGAAACTGCATTACGAAAAAAACATTTTCAGATTTTTAAGTACTTTAAATACTAGTATTTAATCTAGTATTTTCACTGTTTATATCAGTGAGAGTAGGCTAAAACATACCTCTATAAATACCTGTATTTGTAACACAAACTGAATTTTATTGCAATCATGAAAGAGGATTTATTGTGGGACTCATGTATTATTAATATTAATATTATTACTTTTAGCTAGGTTCACCCGATATTGCCAACTGAGAGTACACATATAGTATAAAATGTCGGTCTAATATTGAATCTATTGGGAAACCTTTATTATATAATTTTTCAGGTTTTTAGACCACTGACAATGATACTTGGAATTCTACCACAAAGATCAGATCTTAACCAGCTGTAAGCAGAATCATCAAAACTAATAAAAAGCAGCATACACATATACAGCTTACTTTTGGATTCAGAAAGACATGGCTCCACAAAGGAAACATGAAGAGACAAACACTGCCAGTTCTGTGTGTATATGCGTGTTTGTGTGTGTTTACAGTTCCTCTGTCTATTATATAGACAAAAGAAAGGATCTCTGATTAACTGTTGGACTTTGCACCTCACAGAGTACCATGTCTGCGTATTGTATGTGCTATAATGTGATGGGGTTGCACTTATTGCCTTGTTCATGCACTGTTTAAATATTTAAATGCTGTTTAAAAACTATATTGTCTATCTAGGCATGACTAGTTTCCCTGCAATGTGCTATCCTTGAAGGCATAGTTGCTTTGTATATGTTTTTCTCAGTACTTTCACGATTGTAATAAACATAGAAAGCAGAGCTCATTGTTCCCTGCACTGTAGTTTGAATTGGAAAATAACCCATCTGCTCTGTGTCTCTTTCCTAGCTTTTCCTCCTCTCTCTCTGCATCTGCTTCCACCCTGTTCAAATGCTGTTGACTGTATTGAGCCATAGACTTTCCATTAAAACCTTTTATATAACCATATAGAAGTGTTGCATGGAAGACTAGATGTTGAGCAAATATTCAATATGACCTTTTCCAAAGGCCTGTATTCCAATAAATACTAATTTCCTGTTGATCTAACTAGCACCTGGAGGAATTTGTCCTCATCAATTATTGAGTAAAAACAGGAGAAACTATATGGTCTGCCATTATAATGGATTTATTATGGTTAAATGTGAGGGGCTGGTTATTATTTATTAAGCAGTTCTTTAATTGTGTTGAAACCACCTACTGATGTTTGGAGCCCTAAAGGAGTGGTATGTAGCACATTCTCCCCATAGAGTTAGAGAGAGAGGGGGAACATTGAACATGTGTTGACTCAGTGGACAGGCACAAGGACGAAAAGAGCCTAGACTGTGTGATATGGATGCTATGTGTAAAAAAAGATTTGCTTAAGACACAAACATAAGCAAACTGTTAAATTCAATATAAACCACTGTCTCACTGTGTACTACATAACCTGCCTTTAAGCTACTTTTAATTCTGGATCCATTATGCTATTTTACTAATCCCAATAGATATTTGATTTCAGCTTTTCTTTTCTATCCATGACAGTGTGCAGGAGAAAAAATAGTTGCATTAAACATTAGCATTAAAGCATCATTAAATAGCTGTTTTATTTTTTGTGGTATTCAAATATCAAAAAGAAAATAAACATTTACTAGACGACTCTTGCTACTTTAAATTCAATTCAGTTCAATTCAGTTGTATTTGTATAGCACCAAATGACAACACAATCATCTCAAGGCACTTCACAAAAAACAAACAAAAAAACAACAAAACAAAACAAAAAACTTTCACCTTTAAACATCTTTACAAAAAGATTCTTGAGATCCTGAAAATTGCTTATAACCTGGACATCCCTTCCAGTGCAATGGGAAGCAAAAAAGCTCCATCAAATTTGTGCTATCCACTTTTGCCACCAGACTGTGGACATGCATACTGTATGTTTTCACATATTTAGGGTATTCACATAGCAACTACTTTCTTGCTCTGGTAGTGTAAATGTGTGATGCATCTTTTTACTTTTTTTATTTTTACTGTATTTTATTCATTTCAGGGACAATGCATATTAATGAACATTTCTGTAAATATGCCAGAATTAGCCAGAAGGTATCTAAACATTAGGCCACCAGATGCCCCTCTTTTTAGTGTTTGTGTTTCAAAGTTGGAGATCATGGTCAAACCTCAGACTCCAGCTGAGTTAGTAAATCATTTGAAGCTCATAACATAACACAAAAATAATCTCTGACCATATTGTTAATGTCAATGCACTTTGAAGATGATGTCTTTTGTCTTGTGCACTTCAAGACTCAGTGATTCATAATTACATTGTCCCCTTAACTGTCAATTTTTCATTTTCAGTTTCAGCTTGGCCTAAAAGTTTTATAACATGTTCTGAAATATCTTTAAAGAATGCTCTTCAGATATACTTCTTACAATTTGCATACTGTTGTCAGTGTACATCTCTGGGCAGTATGTCTGTGTGTTTACTTTCCTGCTTCTTCTGTATGCTTTTGCGTGTAGGGAAACATGAACTAAAGAGCATTTTTCTCAGTTGGTGGAGACTGAAATTAAGCAAAAGGGAGAGTAAATGCTGGGCTTACATTCATCACATGGTCAAGAATTCAACTACACGCCAATCCTAATGTTGCTCTGGATTCAATACATGCATTGAACTTATCTGGTGTCATTTAATACACAGAATATATTTTGTCTGTGTTGTGTGTATACCTTTTTTCTGCCAGCCCAAGTAGCCAAAAATTAATCTGTTTTTGTAGATTAATGTTATTGGTGGCACAGTGGTAAAGTTGTTATTGCTGTCACCTCTCAGCATGAAGGTTGGAATCCAGAAACAGTGAGACTGGCTTGTGTTGTTTGCAGGTTGCACGTTCTCCTTCTTATACCCATGTGAGATTCCTCTTTCTCTTTATTCAAATCTGTCTTAAAACATATGCAAACTTCTACCCTCCACCTGGAGGAGAAGTGGGTTGGGAGGAGAGTTACTGATTGCTGTAATCATTCCTCCTTCCCTCATTCCTCCTGTCCATAAGCGATGCCTGCCTAAAATGAAGTAATATGGGGTTTCCTGTAGGTCCAATTAGATGCATCAGATGAGATTTTCCACAGTGTAGCCTTCTTGGTACAACATTCGATATATGTGTTTCCTAAGAGGTTTCTGTTTCTGCGCTAAGCTGCAGTAAAGCGACAGTAACAAATTTCATGATAAATTTTGAAACATACACCCTTGCTTTTTTCAAAAGACATTGGACATTAGCTACAGCTAAATTTCAGAACATATTTTTGCAAAAAAAAAAAGTGGATTTTCTTTGTTACACTGTTGTCTTATTTAGAGTCACCACACATCCCTTATAGTATGGAATTGCCCCGTTTTGATACATAAAATGCTCTGTATTAAATCAATATGATGCAACTTGTCCTATATTTTTCACATTTTAATGTATGTTTAGTATCCACATTGGAGAAGACAAAATAAAATCATAGCAGTTTGAAATAGCTGAGAGATAAAGGCAACCCTGTCATTTTATAGCAGGTCAAGCAGTCTATGTGACACACTATGGCAGTGTGTAGATATCATCTCCTTCCATTTCTTGTCTCCCTCAACTCACTACAGTTGGTTTGATCCCACAACTCTACCCACTCGCTTACCAGTTAAGTGTTAGACCTTTATCACCATTAAACATTGAGCCATGTTCTTGTGTTTCAAATACATGGCCCAGATGTGGCCATCAAACAGGCCGGGGGGTTCTGGCACCGTGTAGGACTCTTGCTGACTAATTTTACATGAATAACAAAGTTTAAAAAAATGTAAAGGTGTAAAGCTCACAGACAAGAAATTATAATCCAGAATGCTTCAAGGGCTTCAAATAGTTCAGAGCAGCAGCAGCAACTGTGCAGACATCAAGAAAGCAGGAGACCAAGATTCAGGACCATAGCTCCCAGATAGCTGGAAGACAGAAAACAACATGACTGTGTTTATTTAGCAGGGTAACATTATAGCTTTGTTTCCTCAGGTTTCAGCGGATAGGCTAATATGCTAAATGAAGTACCGCAACTCTGTGATGAGCTCAGACCTGCAGAGGTTCGTGAATAAAGTAAGAAACTCTTTCGCTGTATAGTCCAGTTTGAATTTTAATCTCACTAAATTATAGCTGTATAGTTTATTGTTAGAAAAGTGAAAAATATAAATACAATTTAATACAAAACAAATTTTCAATTAAAGTTTGCAATTTGCAATTTTGGTGCTCATTTTGGGCTGAAATTGCTTTTGTGTTAAAAACAACTCAGACGACTTCTTATGGCAGAGGCACATACACCCAGACCTCTCCAACCACACACACACACACACACACACACACACACACACACACACACACACACAAATAGGTGATTAACTGCAAACAAAAAGTACTAGGCTTTTTGTTTGTGCAACTCCCTAGGATATCACACATGACCAGACATCAGCTCTGTTTAGTAAGTGGCTGATTAAATGTATCAGCATACAATACTTCTCACTTCTTTGCAGGTATGTTCCTGTTGAAATATGATTTTCCTCTTAAGCCTTTTTCGACCATGGAGTACATAATATTGCTGCTATGGTGAATCTGTTACAACGTTTGTGTCTATGTTCCTCACAAATTAATTCTGATATACCCATAACTGGGTAAACCCATAGCTGGGTATATTAGGGAAAGAGATATCTAACTCCTAATTTTTGCACAAGATTGAACAGCATGTTTAGTGACATATAATGTGTGAGGTGGTGGTGATTGCTAAGCTTGCAACATCAAACAATATCACCCATCAGCATGGTACAGTCTTTTGCATAGTGATCCTTTAATGTGACTATATGCAGCTCTGACTTGTGCCATGTTTGAAGTGATACGTAAATGTAATTACGTCCAACTTAGTAAAACAGGACTTTATCAGATTAAAGGAAAGGAATAGATGTGTTTATTAGATACAAGATTTATTTGGACAGGATAAGAGTGTGACCCAAAGACTGAGCATGTCCCAGCCTGTAGTTTAGCACCACCTCAGTATCCATGGAGAGACCTCTTCAGCTCAGCTGAAATAGCGGAATATACAGTACATTAGATTTGCCTTGCTGTAGTAAAAGGAGGTCATCTCTTGTAGAGACTTCTCTCCACAGTAATATCCATCGGTCATTAAGCAAAAAAGAGTGAAAATTTCAGGAGCTAAAAGACTTTGCTGCCATCTGCTCAGACACAAATTCTATAAATTATCAATTTATGCAGAAAACCAGAAATGTCCAAACAGTGCCATTACTTTGTCTTGCATCTGTACTTTTTTTACATTAGTCTAATAGTAATTACAGATCAAATGGTAAAACAATTTTAAGGTTTCTCACTGTGAGTGCACCACATTGTCATACCCATACCCATGGCCAGGGAAAGGAGGGGAACAAATAAAGGGGGAGGTCCTCACCCCCATGCTTTTCCTCCATCATGTTAACATAAAATATAATGAAGGTGGGTGATAGGACAGAAGAGGCCAGTGACTGAACAAGGCTTTGATGGGCTTATTATTCTAACTTTGATTTATGGTAATTGACCTCTAAGTGGAGATGGTTATAATTAATGATGAGGAGAAAATGCCAGCTCTATGTCTCTCTCTTTGCTTTGTCTGCCCAGTGTCTTCCACTCCTTTTCTTCATCACCACAATCAAGTGGTCATCATACATCTGTCATGAGTCCCTCTAGGGACTTCCTGCCAGAGGACTCTTATTTTGTGTGGTCTTCCTTTTTCCCCTGTTCTGGTCTCTGGCAGTTTTACGTTAGTTCTCTGTGTTTATTAGTTTCACCTGAGTTCAATTACCTGTTGGGTTTTCCCCTCTATTTATACCTCCCTTATTCCTTTGTTCCCTGCAGAAGCATTAGTTAGTAGTTGGATTAAGTTGATGTTACCCCCCCATGGAAGTGTTTGAGTTCGACCGTCTCCTCCGGTTTTTTGAGTTTGTGCTTTTGTGCCCTGGAGTTCCCAGGAGGAAATAAATCCTTGTTTTATCTGCATTTGGGTCCCACCTTCTCTCCCGCACCTCCACACACGCACCAACACATGACAACATCATACAATCATACAATCATCAATTGATCAAATTGGCCTTCAAGTGAAAAATGTGCATGGTATAAACATAGTCTCTATCATGTCTTAAAGCAGGCACAAGAGTAGCCTATACCTCTGCCTCCCAACCCACCTCTCTTCCAGGTGGAGGGTAGAATGATTAGAACAAAGACAGAGGAGGAAGTGTGGGACAGACACTGGTGGAAGAGAGAGATGAGTTTGAGGGTGGCTATGTACTCCATCTCTTTGGTTTGGCTGGAGGGATGGACGAACAGTGCACGGCACATGAGAACAATAGGAGAGGAAGGCCATTGAACTCTGGACTAAATCTACATGAAGGGCATGCCATGCATTTTTCTTTACCTCTTTCTCTTTCCTTACTTTATTTGTCTTCTCACCTCACATTCTCTACTGTTCTCTCCTTTATTTTCTATCCTTTCTGACTTTCTTTCTGTCCTCATTTTTCTTTACGTACATCCTTTAATCTTTTATTTATTTTATTTTCTCTCAATCTATTTTCTTATTTTAAAGCCAACATGTTTCCATCCCCAGGGAACTGAACACGGGTGCTTTGTCAAGTAGTCTCTAGCATCTGTATGAGACTCAAAAGGTACTTAGTGTCCATATTTAAAACCCTGAGAATGGGAACGGGCTATTTAACCTAACATCTCTCCCTGTCTCTTCTCTCCCCATTCCATTTCAGCTCTTCTCTTTCTGTCTTTTCACCACAACTGTTTTTTCCTGCTTTTATCTGCTTTGACTTTCTTTTTTTCCATGTCTTTTCACCTTTCCTTGTCTGTCCCTCTTTTCATTGGCTGTATATTACACTTTTTCCCTCTGGGTTTTCTACCCCTCCACTATTTTAACCTTTCAGTTCATGTGCTTTTCCAATCCCTTTTCCCTCCATTCTATCCTGCTCTTCTTTTCACTTCTCCTGCTTTCATATCACTGTTACCACAACCATCAGCTTTATCTCTCCCTCTCTCCCTCTGTGCCCCTGCCTGTGTCTGTGTCTCTCGGCCTCCCTATAGTGGTGACAGTGTGACAGCTGTGTGCCAACTCGATCACACCCAACCTTTGATCACTCTCCCAGTTCATCATTGTGGCTAATGAGGGAAGCAAGAGTGCTCTGGGACTCACATACTGCAGCTTCCACACTGCCCTGTTTACCCCACTGCTGCTCCATCACCCAGTCACTCACCTCCTCTGTTTCTCTCTTGCACTCCTTCTCTTCTTTCTTTGACCCACTCCATCAGCTGTTTTTTCTATTTGATGCTTTTTACTCTTCATCTGTTTTTCAGCTATGTGTCACTCCACTCTTTCTTTTAGCCTCCCAAAAATTCAGCTGAGGGGAGGTTTGACAGCATTGTGAACAAATTTAGAAGTTGCATGCAACACATGGATCTTAAAAAGTCATAAAATAACCACATTCCTTTTACATTAAAACCATCTAAAATACTTTGAGGGAGTTTCTCAAATGAAATTATTTTTAATTTGTTAATGAAATATTGAGGCATACAGTTCTGTACAACTGTCCTGTTTTTATTATATAAGTGATTTATTATTTTTTATGTAAAACAAAACAAAAATCTAGAGACTAGGAAACACTGATGATCTGTTCCACACCATTTAAAAATGTTGTAGAAAGAAAGATTTTGTTCTCATCAAAATGATCTATCCATCAATTATCTATACCTGCTTATTCCTATTTAGGGTCACGGGGATCTGCTGGAGACTACCCCAGCTCTCTTTGGTTGAAAGGCAGGAGTACACCCTGGACGGGTTACCAGTCCATCACAGTCTCATCAGAATTTTATTAATGAAAGTTTGAAAAGGTATTATATTGAGCGTTTACACCATCATAGGGGGCTTAAACTATACAATCAGCAACATGAATGTACCTTTCATATCGTGTAACAACTTTACCCATATGCAGATCCATGGCATCTCCACAAAATGACTTTTGTACACAACTAAACAGCAGTCAAATGACAAGTGCAGTTCCAGTGGTGAATATGTGAACAAGCAGTAAAAAATGCTGCAGAATTTCCCAGCACTCTCTGTTGCTGACAGCATATCGGCCCTCAGACACCATCAAGGTGTTGATTCAATTTACAGTATTTACTTTTGTATATTGAAGATTTGTGCATGTGTGGAAACAATAGGAAATAGACATTTACAGACTGAACTTAGTGCTTATTGATTCCTATTACAGTTTCTGTAGCCATTTTCGTTCACTTGCCTACACATGTACAGTACCTGTAATTTCTCATCCTTTGTTCATCTTTCTTCCCTCCATTTTCTCGCTTTGCTTGTTCTCTGTGTTTTGTGAACTCTATCAACCTCCTCTTTTCCTCCTTTGTGGCAGTATCACTGGGCTGTAGAAATGAATTTCCAATCATGTTTAAATTCTGGTATGGAAAAATATAGGGGAAGAGGAGAGAGAGAGAGAGAGAGAGATGGTGTTAATATTGATCTTGGTTAATTAGATTCCTATTGAAGTCCAATGGGGGGTTGGAGTGCTTAAGTCCAGGCAGAAGAAAACACAGCCAAAATTAGAAGGAATTCCATTTTAAACAGCAGCATGTTTGGATACAGATTGTGGAAATCAGTGCTTCTTATATTCGATATATTCAGCTCGCTCTGCTAATGCTGATCCTTTTCTCTCTGTTTAATTGGACCTCCTTTTGGTGATATCCATTTCCCAGGCTTGGGAGCACTTCTGCATTCTGACGTTGCATTTTTTTATGTGTGTGCGTGTGCGTGTGTGTGTGTGTATGTTGAGACACATATCCAACATGAGTAGATGTGGTTCAGTGCTCTCATGAACATGTACCATTATTCAGAGCATGTGTAACCCAAAGTATAGAGGTTTTTATAGGTAGAGTGCCACGCTCCCCATAGCCATGTGCGCTCAGTGATTAGACATTCAATTTTCATGAATTATTTCACATTTTTCCCATCTCTGTCTCCCAGTACACAAGAAGGTTGGCAGATGTACATTCAGGCTAGACTCCCTGAGATCGGCACCCTACTCTAAATTCACAGTAACAGAGAAAACCATGTTGCCTAATTGAAACAAGCATATTATGTGAAAATATTAAACAATATGTGTGCTCTATCAGGTACTACAGAGCATACTGTGCTTATACAGTAGTAGTGAATTGTACTATTATTGTACTTTAGAGATCAGACATCACAAAGTATTGCACAATAAAATGTAAAAGATGAGGCAAAAGTCACTTTATAAAAATAAATGAAACAGGGATTCAAAAATAGGGTGCAGTACATCTCTAATGTAAACAAGTATCTGTCTATACAGGATTCTACAAGAATCTTGAATTGGATTTTGAATTTCATGGGGATCCAGTGTAAAGTTATCAGGATTGATGCTTCTGAATTCTGCACCACTTGCTAAAACAAGTGTTACGCCCCGGCCTAGGGGTTACCGGAGCGTAACACGATTGTGGAGTTTTCCTCCAACCTCTTCCACTCTCAACCAACACGGAAATCCGAATTACGATTTACGAAATTTTTATTCTGTCGAAAACACAGAATACAATACAGAATGTTCAACAAAACACAAACGCTAAGTTAGCCCTACTCAAACAAAAATGCTAGATTTAGCCCTACGGTATCAAACAAACGAAAATCAATAACAGAAACGCTATAATAGCCCTACGATATCTAATCTAAAGAAAACAACACAAAATCACAGGTAGTTAGCCTGGAACTCCTAAAACAAAACAGGAGAAAACAAAACACAAATGTAGCCTAAGAATCTAAATACTGCTAATCGTAAACAAAGAAAACACTATCAACACAAAATCCTCTAATCGAAACAAATACTAACTCTGAACTTATCTAATACTATTTTTTGTCAACGGTTGTTTGGGAGTGATCAAGATGAGAGAATCGCTCTGTCGAACAGCAGTCCGTGGGCTGCTTCCTTCCTGATGGCTGGACCAATCCAGGAACACCAATCCGGTCCGAACGGACCAATCCACGGGCCTCTGGACTTCACGCCCCCTCCTTCCTTCTTCCACACATACACACACACGAAATGGGGAGGGGAGAGCCAACAACACACATAATGACCACTAGGGTCATAACACAAGTGAATAGGGAATTACAGTCAGCATTAAATAAGAGCATGAATAATCATCTCTATCCTGAGACAAAAGAGGATTGAGTCTAGCAATATTCTTGAACTGAAAAAAAGGCTTTATTGCAACTTAAGGATAAGACTGGAAAGGGAACATTGATTACCATTAATAGCGTTAAGCTATAAAATATGATTAGCCATTAAAATTTTTGTTATTTCCTGTATTGGGGTATGTAAAATATACAATTCTTATGATAATTAAATGAGATATATAGTGTTATGTCATCTGCATAGCAGTGATAAGATACAGTATACAACAATATAGGGCCTCTTCACTGGCTTCCAGTCAAGTATAGAATTGATTTTAAAATACTGCTGTTTGTTTTTAAAGCTCTAAATGGTCTTGCACCATCCTATATCTCGGAACTGTTATAAGTCTATGTCCCCTCACAATCATTGAGGTCTATGACCAGTTGCTACTTTTAGCACCAAAAACTAGGCTCAGAGCCTTCTCTGCGGCAGCCCCCAGACAACAAATTGCCTCCTCAGGTTAGGCTAGCTCCTAGCCTACCTGTTTTTAAATCCCGGTTGAAAACATATTTATACTCCTTGGCTTTTAAATTTTAATCATATGTATATTGTGTTGTATTGTTTTTTATTGTACAGCACTTTGGCTCAACTTGTTTGTTTTAAATGTGCTATATAAATAAAGTTACAAGTTACAAGAGCAGAACCTTGAGGATGGATTCAGATGTATCATTATCAGACATGGATGAACAGTATCATGACCATCAAAGAGCTATTAAGTATCCTATGCACTGGAGCACCGATCAAAGAAATTTGATTTTTTAAGAAAGATGATAAATTGTTAAGTGGATAAGAGGAGGTCTGGTACTGTCACTCATCCAGTGATCTGACCATGCTTACATCAGGGCACTAAAAGACTGCACAATAAAATCAGCATAATTTTGGACGGAAAGTTGAAAAGAAATCGAAAATCAGAATGTGGGCTCTAATGTAATACCAACAAGTTTAATAAAATACACTTCAGTATTAAAAAGATCTTTGATATAAAAATTATTTAAATTTAAACTACATAAAAGTCAAAGAACATGAAATAGTAATAAAGTTTGTCGCAAAATTGTCAGAATCATCATTATGAGTGTTTAAATCCCAAAACAGTTTGAGAACAACAGGAAAAAGTCAGCATGGATGTGAAAAAAAATTAGGGTTGTCTCCAATGAAACCTGATTAACTTGCATTGGTGTCTTTCAGAGATTTTCACGTGTATGGATTTTAAATATAAGCTTTATGTGTGTCCACTTTACTGCTTTCAAGTTGTTTCCTCATCCCCAGCTTGCTTAATCTCAGGTAACGCAATACTCAGGTAATATTGCTTAAAGCAAACTAAACTCTGCTACATTTTACTATTTAAGGTTTTAATGCTTCTATTTCAACCATTAGCAGTTAGTTTGGTAATGAAAATTGCAGCCTTATTATGTGCAATAAGATGATCAAGGTTACTTGTAAATTGTGCACCAGCAGCATACCTCTAATAGAGTTCCAGTCTCCATCGTTGACATGGCTGGTATCAGTAGTTGAGAAAACTAGTATCTCTGTGTACATAATTGGAATCTGTTTGTATAGTATCCGTACTTTCACGTTCATAGCAAAAATGGAGTAATGTGGTACAGTCTAGCTGATGTTACTTGGAATTGAAGGGAGAGGAACTACATTACTGCAATTGTAAATACACTTTAAACTCAGAACATAGTTTAAAAAGGTGATTGTACAGATTGATTGAATGATTGACTGATAGTGGCTTCCCTTCTTCTCCTTCTCCCTTCTATCATCTACCATATTTGTCTTCCTACCTCTTTGTTCCACCAGCTCACCTGTCTCAGTAATTACCACCAGTCTCTCTATCTGTATTCATTGAGCTGGTCTGACTGGCAGCCCACCTAGACCCATCCATGCATTCATTTACCTATACACCCCCTTCTTCCTGCCATCAATCTGCATCCTTAATTGAATCGGTTCAATACATTCTCTGTGGCTCATATGGGAAGGGTCACTTGTTTCTTATTGCCTCACCATGCACTAGGCATTAAGGACTTTCTTTATCAAGTTGTCAGAGAGGAATGAAATGTGCTTGTGTGGTTTGAGTTAGGCCTGTCTGTCTGGTTCTCACCATCTTGTCCTATTCATTTATGTCTGGCAGTATTAAAAATGAAGCCTCAGCTGCAGATATGCATGAAGAACCTGTTTTCTAACATTCACTTCATCTGCTTTGTCTGCAAAGTAGGGTTCAATCAATACACACGTGTGCCACCACTAGCTTTTTATTAAAAATCTGATATTGCCCAGTCAGTGATGTCAAACTGATGAGTATTATATAGTTTCCACTGTTGCATATGTTTATGAGTTGTTAGATCGATACTGAAGTGGTTGTATTATCTATAAACTGTTCGTAATTCAATTTCTAAAATATAAAAAATATATAAATAAGTAATAGTTTTGCAATGTTCCTGTCGAAAAACAGGAACAATTATAACTAAAATATGATTTAAAACAGGAGGAATCAGAAATAATATCACAGACCTTGTTCCCAGTATTACATTCTACTCTACGGGATACATTCTTGTGTTTGTGTATTCAAAAACTTTAATATATCACATTCTACTGTGCCATAATGCATAGTCGTCCAAAAACTATATGATTTTTAAAAAAATAAGAGAACACTTAAATCACACATTGGAAGTTGAGAATCTTTACTAATAAAACATTGTATAGACTCTTTAGAGCTAAACATTACATTACAACATTCTTAACTTATCATACCTTAACAACCGATACCATCAACCCATGGAGAGCTGTATTCAAAATCACACTGAAAATCAAAGTGAAAAATTTAAATCACAGACTGATTGAAGTTGTGTCTATTTCAGCATAGCAACTGATATTGTGACTGAAGTGTGTATGTACTCGCAAAAACATTTGGGCATGCTCCTGACTAGTTAATGGATGATGTCCTGGTGGATCCTCCCAGTCCTCGATTAGGGCGTCAGTGAGCTCCTAGACAGTCTGTGGTGGACATGGTGGCATTGGATGCACTGAGGCAAAATGTCCCACAGGTCCTCAGTTAGATTTAGATCAGGGGAAAGTGAGGGGCAGTCAATGACATTAATGACTTCATCATCAAAGAATGGCCTACACGCTCTGGCCACATGAGGCCAGACATGAGGATTTCATCCCAGTACCTCACAGCAATCAGGTTACCACTGGTTAAGACCTGGAGGTGTGTCTGACCCTCCAAAGATGTGCCTCCTCAGACCATCACTGACCCAATTTCAATTCACTTCAATTCATCCATTAATTTATCTATACCCGCTTATTCCTATTTTTAGTGTCACGGGGATCTGCTGGAGCTTATCCCAGCTCTCTTTGGGTGAAAGGCAGGGGTCCACCCTGGACAGGTCACCAGTCCATCACAGGGCCACATAGAGACAAACAACCTCACACACTCACACTCACTCCTATGGGCAATTTAGAGTCACCAATCAACCTGACATACATGTTTTTGGACATTAATATGTTTAAAAAACACTGAAAAAAGCACAAATGTCAGGACATGTCAAAATTTGTCCAGGCCCCAAAAACCCCCTCAGACCCCAGAGGGTTAAAGTTACCTAATAATCTTGGAATAAATGCCCTGTACTTAAAAAATACATACACTGTAAGCGAATTTATAGTTCCTGGGTTTTTACCCTCCTTTTCCTCAAAAGTCTTACACTATTCACCTGTGCTGACAAAAATGTGTTGGTACATACAGTAAAAATAAGCTAATATTACAAAGAAATATGCTCTTAATTTACAGTATTAACACTGTAAGTCTTGGCCTGTAAGTTAAAGTGTTACCAGTTTATCAGATGAGGCAGTGCGAAGCAAGTTGTTAATAATCCATCCATCCATCCATTTTCTATATCCGCTTATTCCTTAACCAGGGTCATGGGGATCTGCTGGAGCCTATCCCAGCTCTCTTTTCGGGTGTAAGGCAGGGGTACACCCTGGACAGGTCACCAGTCCATCACAGGGCCACATAGAGACAAACAACCTCACACACTCACACTCACTCCTATGGGCAATTTAGAGTCACCAATCAACCTGACATGCATGTTTTTTGGACTGTGGGAGGAAACCGGAGTAAACCCATGCAAGCACAGGGAGAATATGCAAACTCCACACAGAAAGGTCGGGTTGCAAACCTGGGACATTCTTGCTATGAGGCCACAGTGCTAACCACTCAGTCACCATGCTGCCTAAGTTGTTATTAATTTGAGGAAAAAATATTTTCATGCAAAGAATAGATGTTTCAGAACAAATCTTTTTGTGTTACAACATCAATGTACCTGATCATTTCAACAGAAAATTTTAACACTTGAAACAAATGTGCAGAAATAATGCAAGAATTCTTAAAAAAAAAAGGAATAATTTAACTGAGCACCACCTTAACCAACATTTTGCATGAACCAGGGACACTTGCAGAAGGTACAGAGAGAGAACAGAGAGAGAGGGAGAGAGAGAGGGAGAAATATTCAATGGAGAGGGGAAGGGACACACGGCCATCCACGGTGTGTACCTGGGAAATGACACCAAGCTGTTATAAAATAAATACACACATCGCTACTCACATCATGCTGCTTGCTGATAACTCCTCATTCTGCTTGTTTATGCAAGAGACATTGTATTACAGTGGCTCATTATTACTGTCTACTCTTGGACTGTAAAAAATAATTGTCTTTTATGTTTTTATCTATAAGACACTGATGAAGACTAATGTTTATAGGAAAAAAAAAAATAAAATAAAAAAAAATATATATATATATATATATATATATATACTGTATATATATATATATGTATACACACACACACACACACATATGTTAGCATTATAATAAATATATTGTGTTATGACCCTAGGGGTCATTGTGTGTGTGGTTGTGTGTTGTTGGCTCTCCCCTCCCCATTTCGAGTGTGTATGTTTGTGTGTGTGTGTGACGGATGCTGGAGTGGGCGTGGACTCGAGGACCGTGGATTGGACTTCCGGGATTGGTCCAACACTTCCGGAAGGACTATAAGAAGCCCACGGTCTGCTGCTCAGAAGAGCTATTCTCCCACCTTTGCCATTCCCAGCTATTTTGATAGAGATTTCGACTTCGAGTTAGTTAGTTAGTTAGAGATTAGGTTTTTGTTTCGATTAAAGGATTTAGTATTGCTAGGATTTTCGTTATTTAGTTTAGAAATACTTAGAGATTTAGGCTACGTTTGTGTTTTGTTTTCTCCTGTTTGTTTTAGGAGTTTCCAGGCTAGTGACCTGTGATTTTGTGTTATTTCTTTTGATTAGCTATTATAGGGCTGTTTAGCGTTTTTGTTATTTGATCTTTTGTTTGTTTGAGATCGTAGGGCTATTGTAGCATTTCTGTTATTGATTTTCGTTTGTTTGATATCGTAGGGCTCAAGGAGCGTTTTGTTTTGAGTAGGGCTAAATTAGCGTTTTGTTTGTGTTGTACATTCTGTATTGTATTCTGTGTTTAAACAGAATAAATATTCGTGTTAATTGTAATTCGATTATTCGTTCGTGTTTGTTGAGAGTGGAAGAGGTTTGGAGGAAAACTCCACAATCGTGTTACGCTCCGGCAACCCCTAGGCTGGGGCGTAACATAGATTTGGGGGCTCGTTCGTCGAGTTTTTGCGTACTGTCCTCAAATCTTAACATAGATTTGGGGGCTCATCCGTCGCGTTTTGCATACCGTTCCCAAATCATAGATTTGGGGGCTCATCCGTCGCGTTTTGCGTACCGTCGTCTTTTTTTTGTAGTGCTTTTCCTAGCGTGTTCGGTAAGTGTAAACTCTTTTGTCTGTTTCGCAGTTTTTTCTTTTTGTGGTGGTGGCAGCATGAGTAAGGAGTTTAAATTGGAGGATTTCACTTTGAGTCCAACTGTAGATAAGTTGGATAGGTGCCGCAAGGCTGATTTGGTGTTAATCGCCAATTTTTTTGACGTGCATGTGCCATTAAATGCAAAGAAGGAGGAGATTAAACAACTCCTCATATCAAAGCTGACGGAAAGAGGGTTAGTTGGTGGGCCAACTCCTACAAATGGAGTCGGGCCGGGTGATCTGGCTGGTATTCCTACCCCACCTAAAGACCTCCCAGTCCAAGCTGGACGAACAACAGGAGTTGAAACTTACACTGCAGATTCGGGAGGTGGAATTACGGAACAAGCAGTTGGAGGTGGAAGCCATGCACCTTAAGGTAAGGGTTCTGGAGTTGGAGCAGGGAGCTGCTTTAGCTGCCAGTCCCTCCTTTCAGTCACCTATTTCCAGACCCCACGAAGGCTTTGATGTTAGTAGGGACATTGCATTAGTACCACCTTTTAGAGAGTCTGAAGTAGACTCGTATTTCAGTGCATTCGAACGTATAGCTGCCACCTTAAATTGGCCACGGAATGTGTGGTCTCTATTGCTTCAGTGCAAATTTGTTGGGAAAGCCCAAGAAGTGTGTGCGTCACTGTCTATTGAAGACAGTTTAGATTATGATACAGTTAAAACCACAGTCCTCCGTGCTTATGAACTAGTGCCAGAGGCTTATAGACAAAAATTTAGAAACTGTGAAAAAACTGCTACACAGACATATGTAGAGTTTGCACGAGAGAAAGGCATTCTTTTTGACAAATGGTGTCAGGCTAGTAAAATTACAACCTTAGACAATTTGCGTGAGTTAATTCTATTGGAAGAATTCAAAAATCTGTTACCAGAGAAAATTGTACTTTATTTAAACGAACAGAAAGTTACATCTCTGGACAATGCTGCTGTTATGGCTGACGAGTTTGCGCTAACGCATAAAACCGTCTTCGTTCCACCCGTCAGGCATGACTTGAGTTTCGTTGAGAGGAAAAATCCCTCTCCAAAAAGCTTCCGACGTACATTCCCAGTCACCGCTGAAAAACGCGAGTGTTTCTACTGCCATGAGCAGGGTCACCTCATTGCTGTGTGTCCCATTCTGAAGAAAAAAGAGCAGAATAGAAATGTTAAATCTGCTAAGTCATCATCTCCAGTGGCTCTTATACAAACTCCGCCATCTACCCTGCCACCTGTGGGCATGGTTGGAAATAACAAAGTGGACAAGGCATTTAAGCCATTTGTTACAAAAGGGTTTGTTTCCTTAGAAAATGAGTCAATCCAAATTCCAATTACGATCCTGAGAGATACTGGTGCAAAGCAGTCTGTGTTACGTAAAGACGTACTACCTCTCTCGGCCCAGTCTTACTGCGGGTCCGACATTTTGATGTGGGGAGTTGAAATGAATGTTGTACGTGCCCCATTACACTTTGTGCAACTATCATCCCAATTTCTGTCAGGCAAATGTAAAGTTGCCATTCGAGAAAAACTGCCAATAGAAGGGATAGATCTTATTCTTGGGAATGAGTTAGCTGGCGGACAAGTGTTCCCGTCACCGGAAGTGATCGAATGTCCGATCGCTTCCGCATGTGTGTCAGATGACTCTGTGTTAAACTCACCTGTAATATTTCCCATGTGTGCTGTAACCCGTGCTCAAGCACAAAAGTTTGGAAACTTGGTGGATCTCAGTGATTCTTTTATGAGCACTTCTGATCCGCCAAGTCTACCTACAAAATGTGAAGAAGAAAAATCTGTGTGTGTTGAACTACGACCTGATGACAAAACCCTGTCTCTGTCGGTGGACAGACAACAGCTAATTAAGGCACAACAAAATGATGATACTTTGTCTTCCTGTATGTCATTGTTACAAAGTCAACAATGTAATCGAGGTGTGTCGTACCTTGTGAATGATGGTGTGTTGATGCGACGTTGGACTCCGAGCTCTGGTAATGTACATGACTCTGTTTGTCAGGTAGTAATACCCCAACACCTTCGTTTCCAAATTTTGACCCTAGCACATGATCACAGTATGGCAGGACATTTGGGAATACGAAAGACATACAATCGTATTCTTTGTTACTTCTTCTGGCCAGGACTCAAGTCCGATGTGGTAAAATTCTGTCGTTCCTGTCATACGTGTCAAGTCTCCGGTAAGCCCAACCAGGTAATTCCTGTTGCCCCATTGAAACCAATTCCTGTAACTGGGGAACCGTTTGAGCACGTCATTATTGACTGTGTTGGTCCGTTGCCAAAAACTAAATCCGGAAATCAATACATCCTCACGATAATGTGTGCTGCCACTCGTTACCCCGAGGCAGTGCCACTTCGATCCTTAAAAGCTCGTGCCATAGTCAAGGCACTTGTGAAATTTTTTTCCACATTTGGCTTGCCCAAGAATATTCAGAGTGATCAAGGATCAAATTTCATGTCGAAAGTTTTCGCTCAGGTCATGGCAGAGCTCAAAGTCTAGTGCATATCACCCCGAGAGTCAGGGTGCACTGGAAAGGTTTCATCAAACTCTGAAAAGCATGTTACGAAAGTTTTGCTCCGAGTCAAGTCGAGATTGGGACGAAGGCTTACCATTGTTGTTGTTCGCCGTGAGAGAAACTTGCCAGGAGTCGCTAGGATTTAGTCCAGCTGACTTAGTTTTTGGCCACACTGTGCGTGGACCATTGCGTTTGCTGCGTGAAACATGGCTCTCAGAGAAGCCAAGCCTGAGAAGAATATTTTGGACTATGTTAGTTCATTTAAAGAAAGACTACATCATGCTTGTGATGTAGCGCGTGAGTCCTTAATCAAGGCACAGTCCAAAATGAAGGACCGTTATGACAAAAAGTCGGTTACACGGACTTTTCAGCCAGGTGACCGTGTGTTAGTTCTGTTACCCGTTGTTGGTTCCGGCCTACAAACCAAATTTTCTGGCCCTTACGTAGTTGACCGAAAGCTTAGCGAGACTGACTACGTAATTCAGACTCCAGACCGAAAGAAAACCTCTCGTGTCTGTCACATCAACATGCTCAAACAGTATGTTGGTCGAAAGGAAGAACTTTCGTCTCCTAAACCAGTTCCTGTTACCCCCGTGTCTGTCACCCGCCCATCATACAAACCCAGTGATGACGGGTTAAGCGACAAACATGATTCTGTCCCCTGTGTACGTTTTCAGAACTCGGAAATTTTGAACCATTTAGACAGTCACATAGCGTATTTGCCAGAACCCGCCCGAGCTGACATTCATAACCTCATTAACAATAACCTAGCACTTTTCAATGACATTCCCACCCAAACTAATGTGTTAAGTCACGATATTGATGTTGAAACCCATAAGCCCATTAAGCAACATGCTTACCGTACTCACCCAGAAAAGCGTGCAATAATGCGTCAAGAAGTAAACTATCTGCTAGACCATGGTTTCGCTATTCCAAGCATTAGCCCTTGGAGTTCGCCATCTCTGTTAGTTCCCAAACCTGATCAGACTTTCAGGTTTTGTAACGACTACCGAAAGGTAAACGCCGTTACAAAACCAGACTCGTTCCCGTTGCCACGTATGGATGACTGTATCGACCGTGTGGGTGCCGCTAAATATGTCACAAAATTGGACCTGCTAAAAGGTTATTGGCAAGTTCCTTTGACACCTCGTGCTTCAGAGATTTCAGCGTTTGTGACTCCGGACCACTTTCTGCAATACACAGTCATGCCGTTTGGACTTCGAAATGCACCAGCCACTTTCCAGCGACTAATGAGCATAGTACTGTCAGGTGTGGACAATTGTGAGGTATATTTAGATGACATTGTAGCATATTCTGACACCTGGTCCACACATTTAGACACGCTGACAAAGATTTTTGACAGGTTAAAACAGGCTTCCCTTACACTCAACTTAGCTAAATGTGAGTTCGGCAAAGCAACAGTTTCCTACCTTGGAAAACAGGTTGGCCAAGGTCACGTTTCTCCTATTGCTACTAAAGTGCAAGCAATCCTTGATTTCCCAGCCCCTCTGACACGCCGTGAGCTCCGCCGATTCTTAGGAATGGCCGGATATTATCGAGCATTTTGCAAAAACTTTTCTGAAGTAGTAGCTCCTCTCACGAGCTTAGTAAGTCCAAAAACTCCGTTCCAGTGGTCAGAGAAATGTCAGTCTGCTTTTGAGGCCGCCAAGGCTTTACTTTGTAGTGCTCCTGTTCTTGCTGCCCCAAAACTTCACCCGTCCATTTAAACTGGAGGTGGACGCTAGTGCTCTCGGAGCAGGTGCAGTACTCCTACAGGAGGATGATGCGGGCATAGACCATCCAATCAGTTATTTTTCGAGGAAATTCAAGAAACATCAGCTACATTATAGCACCATTGAGAAGGAGGCATTAGCCTTACTGTTAGCGTTACAACACTTTGAGGTGTATGTTGGTTCAAATACACAGCAGACCCTCGTCTTCTCTGACCACAACCCTCTCATCTTTTTGACTCGAATGCAAAACAACAATCATCGTCTTATGCGCTGGTCCTTATTGTTGCAGGACTACAATATGGAGATCCACTATAAAAAAGGATTAGAAAATGTGATGGCTGATGCTCTATCCCGATGTTAAAAATAAAAAAAAAAAAAAAGAGAGACAAACATTTTCTTGGGAAAATGTTTGGTCTTAGGGGGGGAGGTGTTATGACCCTAGGGGTCATTGTGTGTGTGGTTGTGTGTTGTTGGCTCTCCCCTCCCCATTTCGAGTGTGTATGTTTGTGTGTGTGTGTGACGGATGCTGGAGTGGGCGTGGACTCGAGGACCGTGGATTGGACTTCCGGGATTGGTCCAACACTTCCGGAAGGACTATAAGAAGCCCACGGTCTGCTGCTCAGAAGAGCTATTCTCCCACCTTTGCCATTCCCAGCTATTTTGATAGAGATTTCGACTTCGAGTTAGTTAGTTAGTTAGAGATTAGGTTTTTGTTTCGATTAAAGGATTTAGTATTGCTAGGATTTTCGTTATTTAGTTTAGAAATACTTAGAGATTTAGGCTACGTTTGTGTTTTGTTTTCTCCTGTTTGTTTTAGGAGTTTCCAGGCTAGTGACCTGTGATTTTGTGTTATTTCTTTTGATTAGCTATTATAGGGCTGTTTAGCGTTTTTGTTATTTGATCTTTTGTTTGTTTGAGATCGTAGGGCTATTGTAGCGTTTCTGTTATTGATTTTCGTTTGTTTGATATCGTAGGGCTCGAGCGTTTTGTTTTGAGTAGGGCTAAATTAGCGTTTTGTTTGTGTTGTACATTCTGTATTGTATTCTGTGTTTAAACAGAATAAATACTCGTGTTAATTGTAATTCGATTATTCGTTCGTGTTTGTTGAGAGTGGAAGAGGTTTGGAGGAAAACTCCACAATCGTGTTACGCTCCGGCAACCCCTAGGCTGGGGCGTAACAATTGGCCACTTGTTTTAGGAAATGAGCCTGTTGAAGCATAATGTTTTATTAATTTAAACAAAAGTAACAGAACATACTAAGGCAACAGATGATTAGTAACAGTGAACAGTGAACAGTAATACAGACATAGTCAATCCCAAAGTAATGAAATAAAATAATTATAATAACTAAATAAAAAAACAAATAAACACCTCAAATCAAAATGACTACAAAACAGGCAGGGTTAACAATTATAATGGTAAATGATCATGACGAGTAGAATAAAATAAAGTAAGTAGTATGACCACAATAAAATAAGATAGTTTGCTAAGGTATGCTAAGAATTTGTAAATAAATTAATTTTGTAAATTCAAATGAATAAATAAACAAAATTAAAGTAAAGAAAAACATAACGCCCACCACTCCTTTCCATTCCCTGTCACTGCCAGCATACCCACTGATCCCACACTGAATCCCCAACCCTGCACCAATGGTATGGAGCATGGTATATATCACCCACATGAATCTTAGGCTTGAGTCTGGAATGTATTCTTAAATGGGCCCCACATCTTTTTAAATTTACCTAGAGTATTGCAATGAGCACCTGATTTTCTCCAGTTTCAGGCAGGACATGATGCTTTCTAGCCATTGAGCATGAGTGGGTGTAGTTCCCTCCACCGCAGCAGGATGGCCCGTTGTGCTAGCAAAGTAGAACTAGGTTTCTACCTAGTCAAATGCTGTCCCTTCCTCGTCTACGCTAACAGGGCCAGCAAAAGGCTGGGTTCTAGTCTAATGTGTAGTAGTGTAGATAGTGTGCTGAATACATCACTCCAGTACTTGTTTAGTTTACGACATGCCCAGTACATGTGGACGAGAGGGAATTGAGACTTTTAAGTCAGAAAATTCTGAGGTGGACTCACACATTTTTGTTTTCTATTTCATGAGTTAAACTGTCAGGAAAAATATAAAGTAACACAACTCTTAAACATACTGTGCATAAACAACAACAATTATTCAGACAACACAAAGATGGCAGCATTAGGAGTATAAGCATTGGCTCGGTTACATAATTTTGACTATCAACAGTCAATATTTTCATCTTTTTTTAAGTACACACATATACACACACACATTATTCCATGGATAGTATTTTCTGATGTGTTTCAGGAGGTTTTAACTTGTTTGGGATTGCCTGTGTATACTGTATACAGTACAGTACCTTTGTGTTTCATTGTGCCTGAATGCATAAGACATTGTGTGTATGTGTTTGTCATGTGGAGCACATAGGTAGGGAAACACACAGTGTTATTCCTTTCTGATAGCTTTTTGATTGACTTCATCTGTCTCTCATCAAGGTTCTGTTAGCCCTGCTGCTCTGAACTCACATACACTAAAAAGCTGTGTGTGTGTGTGTGTGTGTGTGTGTGCATGGGTGTGGGCATGTGCACACAAGCACATGCACCAACCTCATTAAATCATCAGACAACAAAACTCCATATCCGAAGTTGCAGACATGCCTCTGCGCTACACTATATCAGCTAACAAACACACCTCCTCATCCTAGGATATAGAGTCTTGCTGCGATTGCTGACAATGACTTCTGATTTATGAGGACAAGACAATGGAGTTTATTAGTTTACATCCCCACAGCCAAGAGTTCAAAGTCAAGATGCCTTCCAACAAGCTTTAGTAAGCAATGCCAATGAATACTTTATCTCTATTATCTGTTGTCCAGGTTGGATATTTTGTTTTGTTTTGTTTTATTTATTTTTTTGTGTTTTTTATGTTTTTTTTGTACTTGCATCATTGATGTTGCAATTCATAAATTTCATTTGATAACAGCATTATCATCAAATGTGCTCTGCATGTTTCTTATGGTCTGAGTTAGGCAAACCTTTGTCTTAGAATTAGAAGGTTATATCTGATATTCCATAAATAGAAGTTATGTTACTAAGTAGAAGGCAACAGTTCTGCAACTACATGGTCCAAATTGACCTGGTGGTAGTGCAAGAGGTGTTCAGGGATCATGAATACCTGTACATTCCTTAATGGCAATCCATTCTGCAGTTATTGAGACATTTCATTCTCAACACAGGTGGTGGGCCAGTGGAGCCACAAACCAGCACTGACGTTTATCAAGCTATGGGCCTAATGTGAATATTTAGATATTCGTAATCTATTCTATCCTTATCTATAATGCTTTATGTATGAGGAACAACCATTTTGTCCCCACATATAGCATCACAGTCCACACACTGAGTGTGTAAATAGGTCTCAGTCTCTGCATTGAGTAATACCACTCACATGCATACACACAAGCACACTCAGCTCTTTTGTGGATCGTGCAGTGAATCTGACAGTAATCAGCAGCACTAGTGGTTAGCTGTTAAAACTGGCCTGTGATTATATATCCTAATTAAGATTATATGTCAGAAATTTCAAACCTATGAATTGACTTATCAGTTAATGAGTGTTGCACTTAATAAACTTGTAAGAATGCAGATTTGGTTTTAGTGACATTCCATGGCCCTATCAAAACCTCTCAGGGTGATCAAAGGCAATGCTGGAAGGTGCGCAATAAAGTCCTTGGCCGGGATCATAAAACCACAGTGCTACCTGACACCGGTGATGCAGTAAATACAGTGACCCCCAAATTGGGAGAGTGGCTCCAACAGATCCCAGGAACAGCATCAGAGATCTCAGTCCAGAAGAGTGCAGTGCTAGGAACAGCTAAGATACTGAGAAGAACCCTCAAACTCCCAGGCCTCTGGTAGAGGACCCGAGATTGAGGAAGACACACACACCACCCATAGGGGCGAGACGGGAATTTTTTTTTTTTTTATATATACTATAATTATGCCCTTTCAAACACTTTTAATAATTATTTCATCACCATTTGGGAGAATCTCAAAAAATCTGTAGAGGGCACTATATTACCAGCACTGCATTCAATGAAATTACTTAAATTCTTTCTTTCCTACACCAACTGATACACAAGAAGTTTCTAAAATCATTATGAGCATGAAAAGCTCCTATACAGAAGGCGTAGACAGTATCTGTAGTAAATTGATAAAACCCATAATGAATGATATTTTGGAACCACTAGTTTATTGTATTAATCTTTCCCTGCTTTGTGGGGTAGTACCAAAAGCAATAAAGACAGCAAAAATAATACCAGTATTTACATGGTAAAGTATTTGTAAAAATAGTTTATTGCAGGCTTAGTGATTATTTAGATAAATTCAGTATCCTTGAACCATCACAATATGGCTTCAGAAAGGAAAGCACAACCTGTATGACAATCGTTGACCTTGAAAAAAAATCAGTGAGGCTGTAGATAAAGGTGAACGTGCAATTGGGATTTTCCTTAACTTGTGGAAAGTATTTGACACTATTGATTTTGAGATTTTTTTAGGTAAGCTGCATCATTTTGGTGTCAGGGGCACTGCGTTAAGCTGGTTCAGAAGCTATATTTATGGGAGAGAGCAATATGTACATGGTATAAACTCCCTAAAGAAGATTATCAGGTGTGGGGTCCCGCAGGGTTCAAAATTAGGGCCACTTCTCTTCATCATATATATCAATGATATTGATAATTCCACAATTGTGTTAGATAAAATTATTTTTGCTGATGATACAACCTTATTTTTGTCGCACAAAAATCTAATTCATCTTCAAAATAATATACAGTGGGTACGGAAAGTATTCAGACCCCTTTAAATCTTTCACTCTTTGTGTCATTGCAGCCATTTGCCAAAATCAAAAAAGTTCATTTTATTTCTCATTAATGTACACTCAGCACCCCATCTTGACAGAAAAAAACAGAAATGTAGAAATTTTTGCAAATTTATTAAAAAAGAAAAACTGAAATATCACATGGTCATAAGTATTCAGACCCTGTGCTCAGTGTTGAGTAGAAGCACCCTTTTGAGCTAGTACAGCCATGAGTCTTCTTGGGAATGATGAAACAAGGTTTTCACACCTGGATTTGGGGATCTCTGCCATTCTTCCTTGCAGATCCTCTCCAGTTCTGTCAGGTTGGATGGTGAACGTTGGTGGACAGCCATTTTCATGTCTCTCCAGAGATGCTCAATAGGGTTTAGGTCAGGGCTCTGGCTGGGCCAGTCAAGAACGGTCACAGAGTTGTTCCGAAGCCACTGCTTTGTTATTTTCACTGTGTGCTTAGGGTCATGGTCCTGTTAAAAGGTGAACCTTAAGCCCAGTCTGAGGTCCTGAGCACTCTGGAAGAGGTTTTCTTCCAGGATATCTCTGTACTTGGCCACATTCATCTTTCCTTCAATTGCAACCAGTCGTCCTGTCCCTGCAGCTGAAAAACACCCCCACAACATGATGCTCCCACCACCATGTTTCACTGTAGGGATTGTATTGGGCAGGTGATGAGCAGTGCCTGGTTTTCTCCACACATACCGCTTAGAATTAATGCCAAAAAGTTCAATCTTGGTCTCATCAGACCAGAGAATCTTATTTCTCATAGTCTGGGAGTCCGTCATGTGTTTTTTGGCAAACTCTATGTGGGCTTTCATGTGTCTTGCACTGAGGAGAGGCTTCCGTCGGGCCCCTCTGCCATAAAGCCCCGACTGGTGGAGGGCTGCAGTGATAGTTGACTTTGTGGAACTTTCTCCCATCTCCCTACTGCATCTCTGGAGTTCAGCCACAGTGACCTTTGGGTTCTTCTTTACCTCTCTCACCAAGGCTCTTCTCCCACGATTGCTCAATTTGGCTGGACGGCCAGGTCTAGGAAGAGTTCTGGTCGTCCCAAACTTTTTCCATTTGAGGATTATGGAGGCCACTGTGCTCTTAGGAACTTTGAGTGCTGCAGAAATTCTTTTGTAACCTTGGCCAGAGCTGTGCCTTGCCACAATTCCGTCTCTGAGCTCCTTGGGCAGTTCCTTCGACCTCATGATTCTCATTTGCTCTGACATGCACTGTGAGTTGTAAGGTCTTATATAGACAGGTGTGTGCCTTTCCTAATCAATTCAATTCAATTCAATTCAATTCAATTTTATTTGTATAGCACCAAATCACAATACAAATCATTTCAAGGCACTTTACAAAAACTAAAACTAAAAACCCAACAATTCCCTTATGAGCAAGCACTTGGCGACAGTGGAGAGGAAAAAACTCCCTTTAACGGAAGAAAAAAAACCTCCAGCAGAACCGGGCTCAGTTTGGGCGGCCATCTGCCTCGACCGGTTGGGGTGAGTGGATAGAGCAGAGAGAAAAGAACAGCAAAAATAAACAACAAATAGACACTGCAAGTTGGTGGGGCCAGTAACTGCACATCAGCGATAAACAGCTCCAGGACCAGGGACACCTGCAGAAGGTACAGAGAGAGAGAGAGAGAGAGAGAGGGAGGGAGAGAGCACAAACTAGGGGAGAGAGAGAGCACAAGGTTAGTAACATTCAATGGTGGAATATACATGAGGTGGGAGAGAAGGGTGGGGGTAGGGTAGGGGAGCTCAGTGCACCGATGGTCCTCGGGCAGTCTAGGCCTATAGCAGCATAACTAACTAAGGGATGGTTCAGGGTTGCCTGAAGCCAGCCCTAACTATATGCTTTGTCAAAGAGGAAGGTTTTAAGTCTAGCCTTAAAAGTACAGAGAGTGTCTGCCTCCTGAACCCAGGCTGAGAGCTGGTTCCACAGGAGAGGAGCTTGATAGCTAAAGGCTCTGCCTCCCATTCTGCTTTTGAGAACTCTGGGAACCACAAGTAGGCCTGCACTCTGAGAGCGAAGTGGTCTATTGGGATAATATGGTACTATGAGGTCTTTAAGGTATGAAGGAGCTTGATTATGAAGGGATTTGTATGTGAGAAGAAGGATTTTAAATTCTATTCTATATTTTACAGGGAGCCAATGAAGAGAAGCCAATATAGGAGAAATATGATCTCTCTTGCTAGTTCCTGTCAGGACTCTGGCTGCGGCATTCTGGATTAATTGGAGGCTTTTTATTAAGATATTAGGACATCCAGATAGTAATGAGTTACAGTAATCTAGCCTTGAGGAAACAAACGCATGGACTAGTTTTTCTGCATCATTTTGAGACAGGATGTTCCTAATTTTGGAAATGTTGCGCAGGTGAAAGAATGCAGTTCTAGAAATTTGTTTTATGTGTGAGTTAAAGGACATGTCCTGGTCAAAAATAACTCCAAGGTTTTTTACAGTAGTGCTGGAGGCCAGGGCTATGCCATCTAGAGTAGCTATAATTTTAGAAAAGTTATTTCTGAGATTTTTAGGCCCAAATATAATGACTTCTGTTTTCTCCGAGTTTAAAAGTAAAAAGTTACTGGTCATCCAAGCCTTTATGTCAGTTAGACAGGCTTGAAGTCTGGTTAACTGGTTTGTGTTAACAGGTTTAATAGATAGATATAACTGAGTGTCATCCGCATAGCAGTGGTAATTAATAGAGTGCTTCGTAATGATATATCCTAAAGGAAGCATGTACAGGGTGAACAGAATCGGTCCTAGCACAGAACCTTGTGGAACTCCATAACTAACTTTTGTTCGTGTGGAAGGTTCATCATGGACATGAACAAACTGGAATCTGTCCGATAAATAGGATTGGAACCACTTTAACGCTGTTCCTCTGATACCAATCACATGCTCCAGTCTCTGTAATAAGATGTTGTGGTCAGTGGTGTCGAATGCTGCACTAAGGTCTAGGAGGACAAGTATCGAAACAAGTCCATTATCTGAGGCTAAGAGAAGATCGTTGGTAACTTTCAACAGTGCTGTTTCTGTACTATGATGTGCTCTAAATCCTGATTGGAAATCTTCAAATAGTTCATTCCTGTGTAAGTGGTCTGATAGCTGCTTAGCAACAGCTTTTTCTAGGATTTTAGAAATAAATGGCAGGTTGGATATTGGTCTATAATTAGCCAAGACACCTGGATCAAGACTAGGCTTTTTGAGTAAAGGTTTGATTACTGCAGTCTTAAAGGCCTGTGGTACGTAGCCTGATACTAGAGATAAATTTACCAAGTCCAATAAAGATGAGTTCATTAATGGCAGGGTGCCTTTAAGCAGTCTAGTCGGGATGGGGTCCAAGAGACACGTTGATGATTTCGATGAAGCAACTACTGATGTAAATTCAGAGAGATCTATAGGAGAGAAGCAGTCTAAACATAACTGAGGTCCTACAGATGATTCAAGAGCTACTGTAGTAAAAGATTCATTTATTGCAGGTATAGGAAGCATCTGCTGAATTTTATCTCTAATAGTTGTGATTTTATTTGTAAAGAAACTCATAAATTCATCACTGCTGAGAGCTAAGGGAACACTGGGCTCAACGGAGCTGTGACTTTTTGTCAGCCTGGCTACAGTGCTGAAAAGAAACCTGGGATTGTTCTTATTTTCCTCTATTAGTGATGAATAGTATGCAGTTCTGGCTTTACGGAGAGCTTTTTTATATGTTAGTAGACTGTTTTTCCAGGCTAGAAAAATTTCCTCTAAGTTTGTGGAACGCCACTTCCTTTCCAGCCTTCGTGATGCCTGCTTTAAGGTACGAACATGTAAATTATACCATGGGGCTAGTCTTCTCTGAATCACTAACTTCTTTTTCAGAGGGGCTACAGAATCAAGCGTTTCACGCAGTGAGGTTACAGCGCTGTCAACAACATGATCAATTTGGTAGGGAGTAGGATTAAGGCAGCTGCCCTCCATTATGTTTATACTTGGCATAGATGCAAATAAAGATGGAATCATTTTCTTAAATTTATTAACAGCGTTGTCGGATAAACATCTGCTGTAGTGGAATTTTCTTCCAGACGCTGCATGATCCATCATTTTAAATTCGAAAGTTATTAAAGAATGATCTGACAAAACAGGATTTGGGGGGAAAATTATTAGATGTTCAATTTCGATGCCATAGGTCAGAACAAGATCAAGGGTGTGATTGAAACAGTGGGTGGGTTTATTAACGTTTTGAATGAAACCAATTGAATCTAATATAGAATTAAATGCAATGCTGAGGCTGTTATTTTCAACATCTACATGAATGTTAAAATCTCCCACTATAATGACTTTATCTGATCTAAGCACTAAATCAGACAGGAAGTCAGGGAATTCAGTTAAAAACTCTGAGTAAGGAACAGGTGGACGGTACAAAATGACAAGTAGAACTGGTTTTTGTGTTTTCCAGTTTGTATGTGAGAGACTAAGAGTGAGGCTCTCAAATGAGTTATAACTGTTCTGAGGATGAAAGTTTAATAATAAGTTTGAGTGGAAGATTGCAGCTACTCCTCCACCTCGACCTGTGCTTCGAGGAACATGATAATTTTTATGACTGAGGGGGGTTGATTCATTCAGACTGACATATTCATCCTGCTGTAACCAGGTTTCAGTAAGATAAAGTAGGTCAATTTGGTGATCAGTTATCAAATCATTTACTAACAGAGATTTAGAAGAAAGGGACCTAATATTTAATAATCCACATTTGACAGTTCTGTTTTTCTGTTCAATAAGAGGAGTGGTCTTAATTTTTATTAAGTTTTTATGAATAACTCCTCTTCTGTTAACTTCTGATTTGTTTGATTTATATGTTCGAGGGGCAGACACAGTCTCTATGTGGTTTGAAGGGGGCGGCGGCTCTAAGGAAACTGCAGAGAAGCGTTTTAGACTGAGTCTCTGCATCCCGGTCCCCACCCTGGATTGTCAGGCTTTAGGTCGGCTAAGAAACTCGGCCAAATTCCTAGAGATGAGAGCTGCACCATTCAAAGTGGGATGGATGCCATCTCTCGCTATCAGACCGGGTTTTCCCCAGAAAGTGGCCCAATTGTCTATGAAGCCCACATCGTTTGCTGGACACCACCTAGACAGCCAGCGACGGAACGACGACATGCGGCTAAACATGTCATCGCTGGTCAGATTGGGGAGGGGTCCAGAGAAAACTACGGAGTCCGACATTAATTTAGCAAAGTTACACACCGACTCAACATTAATTTTAGTGACCTCCGATTGGCGTAATCGGGTGTCATTGCTGCCGACGTGAATAACAATTTTCCCATATTTCCGATTAGCCTTAGCCAGCAGCTTCAGATTTGACTCGATGTCGCCCGCTCTGGCCCCAGGAATACATTTGACTATGGTCGCTGGTGTCTCTTTTTTCACGTTCCTGACTATGGAATCGCCAATTATCAGAGTCGGTTTCTCAGCGGGTAAGTCGCTGAGCGGGGAAAATCTATTAGAAACGTGAACAGGCAGGTGATGAGCCGTGGGCTTCTGCTTAGGAGTATGTTTCCTTCGGACCGTCACCCAGGCTGATTCTCCGGGCTGCTCCGGAGCTGCCCTTGGACCGCTAACAGACCCTGAGCTCGGTGGCTCCACACCAGCTAACGGGGCTAGGCTAGCTGGCTTTTGTTCGAAGGTGCGGAGCCGCGCTTCCAAATCAGTGATCCTCGCCTCCAAGGCTAACAGAACCTTACACTTAATACAGGTATCATTATCGCTAAAGGAGGCAGAGGAATAACTAAACATGTGGCACACCGAGCAAGAAAGAGAGAGAGAGGGAGAGGCCATGTTAGCAAGCTAACTAGCTAGCTAAGCTAACCGGTAGGCCAACGAGCGCTAAGTCAGGAAATAGCAACAAACACCGGTCAAAACAGAAAGGTACCCGACCAGCACCGGAATGCAGCAGCCAGTGAACCGTTCAAAGTCTAGCCGGTTCCCAGGTGTGCCAAACCACAGCTAGTCTGCCGCCAGTCTGCAGACGAACCACACAACACACACAACACGACACGCCTGCAAGACAAAAGTGATTCGCTTACCCGCTTACAATCAGTTTAATTAAACACAGCTGGACTCCAATGAAGGAGCAGAACCATCTCAAGGAGGATCAGAAGAAATGGACAGCATGTGAGTTAAATATAAATGCCACTGCAAAGGGTCTGAATACTTATGACCATGTGATATTTCAGTTTTTCTTTTTTAATAAATTTGCAAAAATGTCTACATTTCTGTTTTTTTCTGTCAAGATGGGGTGCTGAGTGTACATTAATGAGAAATAAAATGAACTTTTTTGATTTTGGCAAATGGCTGCAATGACACAAAGAGTGAAAGATTTAAAGGGGTCTGAATACTTTCCGTACCCACTGTAAATGAGGAACTGGAAAAGGTGAACACATGGTTAAAATATAATTGACTAATTTTAAATATAAATAAAACAAATTTTATTGTGTTCTGTATGAATTTAAATCAAAATAATGCTGACCAAGTCTATATTAAGATAAATGGCAAGGCTATTGAGAGGGTAAAATCAATTAAGTTCTTAGGAGTCAAGCTGAGACACTTTCTTGCATATGAAGCTCTTTTAACCCTGTATAAGTCTCTATTTGAGCCCCATTTAAACTACTGTAATGTTATATGGTGTAATACATATGCAAGTTATCTTGAAAAAATATAAAATCCACAATGCTTACTTGAGGTACAATGTAGTTTATAAACTCAATGCCAGACTATGTGATCTTATCCCAATCACTTCTCCTTCACATGGACAAAGTATTAGAAATAAGCACATCTTAAGGGGAAAGAACTCAAATGTACAAGTTTTAGTGTGACCTGTAGAGGCCCACAGATCTGGAACAAGCTTGAAAGCAACATTAAAGCATCTACATCTCTGTCTAGCTTTGAAATGAGCCTAAAGGGAAAGTTGATTCAAAGGTACACTAGTTCCTAAACCCTGTCTGTCCATTTTAAAACAAAGTCAAGTGGCATCACTGTTACTCCTATTATTGTGGTATTTCAATTATGCTGCCATGGCTTATTTTCAGGTGCCAGTGTCTATATGTATTTATTTGATTTGTGATTTATGATCTTAGGATTTATACAGTATTTTAGGTTAGTAGGTATTTTAGCTTAGCATTAGGTTAATGCTATTGTGATTGTATGTCAATTGCTATCTGGGCCCCTATTTATTTATTTACTTAAAAGTATAGAGTGTCTGCCTCCTGATTACAGACTGGGAGCTGGTTCCACAGAAGAGGAGCTTGATAGCTAAAGGTTCCGCCTCCCATTCTACTTTTGGAACCACAAGTAGACCTGCACTCTGAGAGCGAAGTGCTCTGTTGGGATAATATGGTACTATGAGGTCTTTGAGGTATGAAGGAGCTTGATCATGAAGGGATTTGTATGTGAGAAGTATTGCATAACAATGGTAATTAATAGTGCTTCCTAATAACGTTGATTAGGGAAAGCATGTATAAGGTGAAGAGAATCGGTCCTAGCACAGAAACTTGTGGAACTCCATAACTAACTTTTGTGTGTGGAAGGTTCATCATGAACATAAACAAATTGGAATCTGTCTGATAAATAGAACTGGAACTACTTTAATGCTGTTCCTTTGATTCCAATCACATGCTCCAGTCCAGTGTCAAATGCGGCACTAAGGTTTGGCAGGACAAGTACAGAGAGTCCATTATCTGAGGCTGAGGGAATATCATTGGCGACTTTTAATAGTGCTGTTTCTGTACTATGATGTGCTCTAAATCCTGATTGAGGGGGTTTGATTAATGGCAGGGATAGCCTAGCAACCCCGCTAGGATGGGGTCTAACAGGCCTGTTGATGATTTAGATTAAGCAACTGTTGATGTGAATTCAGAGAGATCTATGGGAGATCTATGAGAGATCTATTCAGAGAGATCTATCTAAGGGCAGTTATGTGACCACATAACTGAGGTCTTACAGATGATTCAAGAGCTACTGTAGTAGAAGATTCATTTATATCAGCTATACGAAGCATCTGCTGAATTTTATCTCTAATAGTTGTGATTTTATTTGTAAAGAAACTCATAAATTCATCACTGCTGAGAGCTAAGGGAACACTGGGCTCAACAGAGCTGTGACTTTTTGTCAGCTTGGATTCAGTGCTGACAAGAAACCTGGGATTGTTTTTATTTTCCTCTATTAGTAATGAATAGTATGCAGTTCTGGCTTTACGGAGAGCTTTTTAATATGTCATTAGACTGTTTTTCCAGGCTAGATAAAATTCTTCTAAATTTGTGTAATGCCACTTCCTTTCCAGCTTTTGTGATGCCTGCTTTAAGACATGGATACATTAACTATACATCAACTTGGTAGGGACCAAAAACTTTCATTTGGTCTTCCATAGAAATTTTTTTTTAAGCAAAGTTTTAAAGGTATACACAACCGGTCAACTGGTCTGTTTATAAGAAAGTTTCTAAATTAATTAATTAAACTTGCCAGGGAATAGGATTGAGGCAGCTACCCTCCACTGTGTTGGCACATGGCATAGATGTAAATAAAGATGGAATCATTTTCTTAAATGATAAACATCTGCCAGATAAATGGTCTGATAAAAGAGGATTTTGGGGAAATACTGTTAAATGTTCAATTTCGATGCCATTTGTCAGAACAAGATCAAGGGTGTGATTGAAACAGTGGGTGGGTTTGTTAATATTTTGAGTGAAACCAATTGAATCTAATATAGAATTAAATGCAATGCTGAGGCTGTTATTTTCAACATCTACATGAATGTTAAAATCTCCCACTATAATGACTTTATCTGAACTAAGCACTAAATCAGACAGGAAGTCTGGAAATTCAGTTAAAAACTCTGAGTAAGATTTTGGTAAGAGGAACAAAGTGTGTGACCTTGGAAAACGTATCTACAATGGTGAGTATGACTTTATGTCCATTTGAAGGTGGCAGTCCACTCACAAAGTCTATGGAAATATGGGACCAAGGTCTGTGTGGGATTGATATCTATTAATCCCACACAATCAACTATCAATATATTAATCAACTATCAATATTTAATTAATAATTTTGCATATTTCTTAAAAGTTCCCTTTACTTTAAACATATTTGTAAGTACATTTAGTTATGTTTTCTAAAAGTATGTTAATGGTTTTTTTTTTACTTTTGTGTAATTCTTTTCAAAATATAATACTATGCCTATATTTAACTTTAGCGATATTTCAATATACTTATTTAAAGTACGCAATATATGTGTTCCTGGGTGTGCTAGTATATGACAGGTTTTCATTTTTTCAAAATTCATTATTGATCTAAGCAGAAATGATAAAACAGTGGCAGTTTGAACTATCGTTCTCAAAACTGCCCCATCGATATGACAGGAAAAACTTGGCTAATTGTTGCTAGTAGTGGTTATCAAGTGGTCGCATTTTACTATTTGAAGTTTTTTGGTGTTTTTTCTGTTATACTTACTCGTGAACTGAATATGTGAAAAATATGTTTTTAATGTACTAAAGCGGATTTACAGTGCAGCTTCCAGTGTATTAAGTGCAACTTTCGTGGTTTCATTTTAACACAACTTCAAGTATAATGAAATTTAATATTTAAAAAGTATTCTCAATATACTTTTAGAAAATATACAAAAATATATATTTTTTTCACTTGGTTTGTCCAGTAAAGGTTTATTCCGTGCTGCCCGATAAGTGTGCCCTGGGCTGCGATAGCCTGGCGCATCTTGTCTACCTATGCATGGTCCATGGTCGGAGGATTCGGTGATGATACGCTGGTGGACCCAAATGCAGAGATGAGCATGTCATTTAGTAGAGAAAGGAAACTGAAGATCTTTTTACAACTTAATCTGTCCACATACAAAAATCCTGTAACTAGATTCTTTATGCTGGAGATAAGGCAACTAACTAAGGTAAGTCTGACACTGATAGTATCCATAGTATCCATCTTCTTAGTTTGTTTCTTCATTGGAAAACTCGTGAATCGTCCAATGGCAAAAGGTATAAATGGTACTCGCTGATTTCGTCATATGTCTTCTCATTCACCTCAACCATGCCCCTTGCCAAGGAGCTGGAGCTAGAGAAAGAAGGAAGGGACAAAAAGGAGAAAAAAGGGGAACAAGGGAAGACAGGCAGAAAACACGCAAAACCCCAAATCCTGACAGATCACTTATCAAATCATTTGCTAACAGAGATTTAGACGAAAGAGTCCTGATATTTATGTTATTACCCTTATTAGTCCCACAAATGGGGAAAGTGCATTAGCACCCAAAGTGCACACACACAGCAGTGAACACACACACTGTGAACACACACCCGGAGCAGTGGGCAGCCATTGCTGTGGCGCCCATGGAGCAGTTGGGGTTCGGTGCCTTGCTCAAGGGTTTTACCTCAGTCATGGTATTGAAGGTGGAGAGAGCGCTGGCTATTCACTCCACCCCACCGACATAATAATCCACATTTGACTGTTCTGTTCTTCTGTTCAGTAAGAGGAGTAGTCTTAATTTTTATTAGGCATTAATAACTTCTCGTGTTAACCTCTGATTTAGATGATGAGGAGCAGACACACTATGGATTGTCAAACTTTAGGTTGGCTAATAAACTCAGCCAGATTTCTAGAGATCAGAGCTGCACCATCCAAAGTGGGATGGATGTCGTCCCTTGCTATTAGACTAGGTTTTCCCCAGAAAGTGGCCCAATTGTCTATGAAGCCCACATCGTTTGCTGGACACCACTTAGACTTGGGATTAGACTCAGGGATGAATAAGAGTAACCCTCTCTTTTATAGTGTATGCATCAGCCAACAAGGGGATATAGGGTGAACAGAAGGAAAAAAAGAAGGGAGCTGTGATGTAGCAGAAAAGAGGCACAACTTTGACTCTGCATATGCCATGTGCTTAATAAGCACAGCCTCTCAAAACACACACACACACACAGGAATACACTCCCCACCACCCCACCCCTCCACATACACTTAGCACAAATCTGTATACCCACACAAACATGGAGCCTGCGGGCAATGGAGGAAAAGCTGCTGAAATGGCTGTTTCTCTGCTCCTTGGGGGGGGGGGGCTGTTACGGAAAGCCATTTTAGAAACTAAATAAACAGGTCTGTTAATGGCCTCTGCCGCCTTACCACAATTCTATAGTCAATGACCTTGAATTTCCTGAAGGGGAAGGGTCACAGGGCAGCCTCAAGGACAACAGGGGAGAGGGTGTGTGTGTGTTTTCTCAGTTTCAGTTTGGAGCTTGGCTTAAGACAGACATCTAGTAATTATGATGCAGTATTTAACTATTAATTAATGTAAGAAACACTATTGTATATCTCGCAGCTGAGGTATTCTTCAGGCCAAATAGCTGAACATGTTGCTCATGTTCATTTCTCGAAATACAGAAAGTAGACTTCAGTGACTACCAACTAGCAAAATGTCATATCAAATGTATTATATGTGTCATATCAAATAAGCAAAGAGTATATTTTATATTGTGTACTGTATGTCAAGAATACTGTAGATGGTGCATAAATGAAAAGGTATGCATTTTTTCCATGGGTGCTGACATGGGTGTCACAGGCAGGAATGTTTTCCTACGTGCTAGTTTGTAACTCATGTCTTGCTCCATTGAGATGAAGATAACAGCATGTTACAGAAAGAACAGTGTGTGTCTGAGAGTCTATCTCAACTAAAATGGCGATTAAGGGGTCTTGCCCCTTAAATAGACAATCTAGTTGACCCAATTTAGAGTTGTGATCAATCCAGCACTCACCGCTTTCCTGAGATGCCAAGCATTGATTGTCTTTTTTCTGTTGGCCCTGCCATGCACACAGTGAGGAGAAAGCAGGAGAGCCCTGCTAATACATACATGCTTTTATATATGAGGGTTTAAAGGAGTTAAACCAGTGCAAGTTTCACAATGTGATACATAAATGTTCTCATTCTCATGGTATAAAACTCAAACTGATCATCACAATACACAACTGTATCTTAGCACCTACACTATAGTCTATATGCCTAGTTGGATGACTGTGCTGTTCAGTTAGATGTTCATGTAATTAGACTTGGGTCAATACAGCACTCCAGTTCAAGTAACAAGTAGAGCTGAGACAAACACTCCATACAGTGCAGCACGCATTATAACATACCAGTTACTGTACCAAACTGTAATGCCACTTTATAGCTTACATCCAGGAGACTATTTACACTTTTGTGGTAGTGTGGTAAACTACCAGCAGAATCAATACAGAATATAGAAAGAAAATCAAAATTTTAATTACTAACCAAAACCAAACACATATTACAAAGCCAAAGTGTTTTGACCTACTGTATTTGCTTTGGGTGTATTCACATCAGTTCTCACTTCCATATACTGCAGGTGGTTTACATTATATATTTTGAAGGGGGGATTTGGTTTACATGTGTGAATATTTGACCATCACTGCTTCCCTTCTAAACTCATAGCAATTTTTCTGTGCCCTGTATCCTCTATTAAAAATGCATATTGTGTGTAATTTTTAGACCTAAAAAAGTTTGTTTCCTTCCTCATGCAGGATTTACAAGGTCAGTTTTTTGCTTTCAAACCTGAGTTGTTTATGTCCACATTTAAATCAGTGAAAATCATTACTTGAAGCATTGCATATATTGTACATATTGTTAGAGCACTGCTGCCACAAACAGTTAATCTGCAGACTAGCAAAACAAAAAACAAAAAAAAAAAAACAACAACAATGGAAGTCATACAATTTGCAGGCACTGCACGTTTGATCTAGAAGTTTTGCTTGAACACAATCAAGCAGTTGTACAGCTATAGTAATACATAGTCCTAATCTGGGCAAAACTGCAGCTTAGCCTGGACCATGATATTTTTTGATAGTCAGTCTATGATAAGTGGTGGAGGCTGGAAGCGCAGGGAAGCGTGTTTGTGTGTGTGCCTGTCCTCACAGTGTGTGTGGTCACTCTGATTGAATGACAAAATGCCAAATTTTATTTCAATTAACAGGCTGTCACCATTACTGGCATTCAAATTTTATATGTAACGGAGCAAAATCATTTTAACATCTTAAAGTTTGCAAAGAAAAGCAAAATTGATGAAACAAAGCGTATCGTGACTGCCTTTTTTTTTTTTTGTTTAGTTTTGTTTTTTTTTATGTTATACACTAAAACACATTCTATATTCACACATCGCTCCTAGCTTCACAGCATTGATTGCTGGCAGAATGTACAGTGGGTACAGTTTCTCCTACTATGTCAACATCATGTTCTCTTGTTGAATGTGTGGAAATTTAGTTGTATTATTGGGCTTTTCCACGAGCACTACTCAGCTGTACTCAACTCTACTTGGTGTTTTGGGTTTTGCATTACGCGATAGTACCTGGTACCAGGTACTTTTTTTGTACCTCTTCAGCTGAGGTTCCAAGCGAGCCGAGCCGATACTAAAATGTGACATCAACAGATTGTAGGTCACTGATTGGCCAGAGAGTGACCTAGTAGTCTTTAGTAAGGCAAATGGCTAACTCTACTGGCAAAACAACACCGTGGTCCTATGAGGAGGTATGTGTGTGTTTGTGTCGCATATAAAGGAGGTCACAGCAGTTTCGCACCACTGTGCTATGATGACCCCACCCGTGTTGAGGTGGTACTCAATTGTAATGGAAAATGACCAAACCGAGTTGAGTTAAAACTGTATAATAGTAAAGTGGTATTATATGAATGTTGGAAGTTATTTTCTGTTTAACTAGGTGATGGCTTTGTCCAGATGCTGCCATTTTCCAGGTTTCGGGTTTTACCTGGATGTGGACAGCAGAGAGCCTTTTTGGCATTCACTATGGCCATGACAGTCAAAATTGGCATCCATCTTGGCAAAGGCAGAAGAAAACATGTCAGGGACAAGTTGATTTTTGGAACAGGCTGTGAGTCCAAGAGTAGCCTCCCTGTGGGCATTGAGTGTTTGGAGAGCAGCAGTGATCTTTGGGTAAGATTCAGATTCTAAAAGGATAAGGGAGTCTCTGGCATCCTGTGTGTAAGTTACACGTCTCTGCCTGTCTCCATCCATTTTCATGTAGGCTATTGCATCACTCCTTTTTACAGTAGCATGAATATGCAGTTTTGTGGCATCAAATAAAAACATAATTATATAAACTAACTTTGCAGAAATGTCAGCTTGCTTTGTGGATATGCTGTGGCAACCCAATGTGCATCTGTCTCAGACAAACTCCAGATTAGTAGTGGGGAAATGGAGTGCTGTTGCGAAAGGCTTTATAGCAGTGGAGGACTTGTTGCAACCCTCTTTATATAACACTACATGGAAGAATCAGGTAACTCTAAAGGCCACACATTTGAACTAACTCAGAACACCAAAGTCTTACATTAACTTCAGCTGAAATTTGCCATACTTTTTAGAAAGAACAAGGACTGTGGATTCTGTCATCCAAAATTTTTTGTGTAGTTGCTCATAAAAACTAATCTTAACTGTAGTCCTATTTGCTTTACCAAACATAAACCATAAAGATGATAAGTAAAATATTAATGATAAATTTTGGACGGCACTGATAAACAGTCTAAGATGTAGTTTAGGTTGTCTTGCTGGTTTTAGATTTTGCTCAGTGTGTGTAATTTAGTGTTTATGGAAACAAGGCCATGTTATACAAGGTGTATGTATGATGGATTAGCTATGCAGCCTGGTGTTAAACCAGTGGCTCATTACAATGTTGCCCTGAGGGATCATTTTACCCCCCTCCCCCACCCCCAAACCCCACACACACACACACCACAACCTTTGCGCTTTATGTTTCTCTTTCTCACTCACACACACTTTTGTCACACTAAAAGGATAAGAAATGCTGTAACAAATAAAATCAATGACACAGTCCTTTCGGGGATATTTAAAAAGAGGCATTGAGTTTAGTTTTTTACATCTGTGCACACAGACAATACACACTCTATAGAGACCAAGACCATCACAACATTTGAACCATGTAAATGGAACTCACAAAGAAAAGTGTAAAATGCACATCTATAATATTGAATGGTGAAAGGTTTGACAACAGTACTACTTCATGTCTTCTCAGGCTCTTCGTGTGTATGTGGTTTGTGTGTGTGTGTGTGTGTCTTTCTGTATATATGTGTGTGTTTGTGTATGTTAGGCCCAAACCATGATACATAGTGTTTTCCCAGTGAAGACAGAGTGAGCTCTATCAAATCTCTCTCTTCTAGTGTGTGAGATGTCTTTTTTTCAGACACAAGGATGGATGGAGAGAGAGGACGTATCAAAACCTGTTGAATATTTTACAAGTCTGCGTTTCACTACCCCACAGCAAAAAGTCCCCAGTGGTGTGAGTGTATGAGTGAGAGAGAGATTCAAGTTTGACAGCTACCACACTGGGTACCTCAGGACTTCACACTCTCAGCTGTGAGTCATGGCCGTTTCACGCCAAGTGCACAAGCGCTCTCTCACACACACACACACACACACACACACACACACTCTACTAGAGTCAGAAAGTGAAAAAATATATATAAATCTGAGAAATAAATGTTACTCTTTCCTCCTGCAGCAGCAACACATAACTTAGAAACTGAATGTTCGATTCGGCTTTGATATACATCAAAGAGCTCTGTCTAGCTGCCTCTATAGTGGTGGCCAGTTTCAGTTGACCACATCTGTGTCACAGAGCCCAGGGATTAACAACACTCTCATTTGGCCAGTAAGTGCTCATACCTAATGACAAACCATATTTGTCAGCACCTTCCAAAGAGGCATCACTTTGTATGTTTTAATGACATTCAAACTCATAAAATCCACATCTGTCCCACAAGGAAAAGTTTCCTCCACTTTATCAATCCATCCACATCTTTGCATATTTTTTCTTTATTTGTAAAGATATTAGAGTAATTGGAATAATCCTAGTGTTTTATCTTAGCAGCCCATATAGTCACTTCCTCAGTGTTAGTCGGTTTGATTGCAGCATATCTTTCTTTTTCTCAGTCTCCTTTTTGATTGATAGCCAAGTCAGTAACTCTGGCCATGGGTTGAACTCTCCAATCTATGCACCTTTAAATCATCTGCCCACCTTCCAACAGTCTCAAGGCATAACAAACATTTACGCATCCTGAATAAACAGTGAATCAACATTATCACATCTGCTTCTGAAATCATTAGGGGCATGTATGGTTGCTGCTGCTACAGCTTGACACATCTATGAAAAGTTACAGACATTATCACAGATTTCATCATTTTAAAGATCTTTGTGAATCACTGAGACATAGTCATTAATCAGCTTAACAGATCTGAGACGACATGATCAGGCAAACAAACACACATACCTCAGATTAGACATGTGAGAACAGACACTAAAACAGCTGTACAGACACAAACATACACACAGCTGCACACAGTCATCGCTCTTTCCAGACAGCACCCCAATCTTATCAATCCATCCCCATCATCCCTCACTCAGTATCTCTGGCCTGATCAATGGGCATCATGTATCACTCGTCCTCAACATTGACAGGCCATCCTTTCATCTGCTGTGATAGAGGAGGCTTTGGTGGACAGCTGGATCCCTAAGTAGACACATGATATTCTGATTTGCTCAGCTGCAGTCCCAGGATTGTGGTCTCATTGATCAGCATCATGATTTGGCTGTTGACAGCTCAAGAAGGAGTGCAGTTTCTATAGAGATACATGCTGGACGGGGGGTTGAAACAGCTGACAGAGAGAGGGAGGGACCACAGGATATCCATAAGAAACACTTGAAGATCACAGAGTGCTCTTCTGTACTGACTGAAACCTCAGAAGTGTTGTCCACACATAGACATGTCATGCAAGGGATGCTCCAGTTATCATAGTGTTGTGCAGGTAATTGTCTAATCCAAGTTTTAGAATGTGCATTGTTGTGAAGTTCTGATGCATGACACTATATCATGCAAAATCCTCAAAGTTTGAAAAAGAGTCACTTAAAAACTGATTGCTGATCAGGTGTGGGAGAGTTTGGAATGTGGAAGCCTTCTTAAACCATTGTGGTGTTTATTGTTTTAAAGTGTGCAGTTGGCATCTTTGAAATGCCTTAATGTTACCAAAAAGCATTATCGTATCATGTTTTGCATATTTAACAGGTGACACCATTGAAAAAAACAGTTTTATAGTCATTGGATGTTTAATGATTAGAGTCTGTCTAACACCAGTTCCTAAACCTAGGTTTGTAGGTATGGCTAAGACAGTTTGTAAGAGATGTAAGAGTTCATCTGTGACTATTGGTGTGTAAACTGGGTAGTGGAAGCACAGTAAGGGTATATTCTATATAGTCAAATTTCTCCCTGTCAGCACAGTGCTGCAGAGCCTTGTGATCCATTACAGGCCCATTGACACACAGGATGAGCTATGAGCTGTGGATCTCTGTGAAGACTGATCACTCCGGAATCCCTGCTCAATATCAGAAATGGAAAGGTGATTTTTAAACCCTGCCAAGACACTACAGGGGATAATTCCTTGTGGTTTCATCAAAACAGGACAAAGCAATGTTGGTGTAATTAGATATGGGGAGGACTAATAATGTGTAGTATGCCCAGTGAGGTGATTTGAAGGTGACATACTGTTGCTATGTTTTGATGAAGCTGTAATGCACACCCTTGCCTGTTACACAGCCATTGTTCTATAAGACTGACTGATGTGCAATTAAGCCACAACCTCCAGGTTAAAGGGTACATGCTATGCTGTTTTTTTGACTACTGTGTTTACAGGCTTTAAAGCAACACTGTGCACCTTGTGCTCACGGTTTTCCACATCTCGTTAAGAAGCACAATTGTCTGTTACCAGTGTCGTAAATACTTTCGCTGTATGAAGCTTCCCCGTCGGCAGCAAAGTACATGTGAATTTGTTGACTAAGCTGATGGAACCGGCGAATCCATAGTGTAAGCCTGTCTGATATTGATTAGTGTTCTGGTTCGTGTCTGATCACTCTCTCTTTCTTTTCTTCGATTTCTCCGATAAAACCTTCTTTGGTTTCTTCGTTAGTTTTGAGAATACTGTGTTAGATCATTTCATCTTCATTATAGTTAGCTGTTGGCTAACTCCACCCAGTCTATGAATAAAACATGTGACGTATGCCGTAAAGCAGGTCGCACTCTTCCGCTGGCTAAGTGATCCTACCCGAACATGAAAGTTGTGTAGTGCTGTTGTGAGCCCACTCAGGCTGCAGTGGCGGTAGAATTCATTCGGTTAAGAGTTGTTCTACTGCTGAAATACTTGTAGAGACAATGTCGAAATAATTTCAATGTCGAAAAGCTTCATAGTGTTGCTTTAAAGTTAAAAAAAAATGTCATTTTTCACACTGCATTTCAGCAGCACCTCTTCTTACCTTCTGTCTGATACAGTTTGTTTTAGCTCCTGTTTTTTTAAGGCCCTCCTCCAAAAAGCCAGGTCAGCTGTTTGGTCAACCCCTATAGATATGAGCAGGACCTGCCTACTAACACCAAGCCATAGTCTTCTACATCAGCTCCAAATCCAGTCTAAACTCTGCTAACTGAGTGTAACTGAGCCTCTACTGCATACTTTACGATAAGCACGTTTAAAATGAAAATTATACACCCACAAGTTCAAGCAGGACCTTGATCACCATTCTGTGAATCAGGGTGGTTAATACGATGGAGCTGATGTTAAGAACATTTGCATAATAATAACAATAAATAAGTTACATCATCCGTCCTGGGCGTGGAACACTGGACCAGCTCTACACACTCTCGAGGGTGCTCGAGGGTTCATGGGAGTTTGCCCAACCAGTCCACATGTGTTTTGTGGACTTGGAGAAGGCATTCAACCAGGTCCCTCGTGACATCCTGTGGGAGGTGCTCCAGGAGTATGGGGTCCGGGGCCCTTTGCTGGGGGCTATCCGGTCTCTGTACAAACGGAGCAGGAGCTTGGTTTGGATTGCCGGTAGTAAGTCAGACCTGTTCCCAGTACACGTTGGACTCCGGCAGGGCTGCCCTTTGTCACCGGTTCTGTTCATTACTTTTATGGACAGAATTTCTAGGCGCAGCCAGGGGCCAGAGGGTGTCCAGTTCGGGGACCACAGGATTTCATCTCTGCTTTTTGCAGATGATGTTGTCCTGTTGGCTCTATCGAGCCAGGATCTCCAGCATGTGCTGGGGTGGTTTGCAACCGAGTGTGAAGCGGCTGGGATGAGAATCAGCACCTCCAAGTCCGAGGCCATGGTACTCAACCGGAAAAAGGTGGTTTTCTATCTCCTGGCCAGGGGAGAGATCCTGCCTCAAGTGGAGGAGTTTAAGTATCTCGGGGTCTTGTTCAGAAGTGAGGGAAGGACGGAACGTGAGATTGACAGACGGATCGGGGCATCGGCAGCAGTAATGCGGTCGGTGTACCGGTCCGTTGTGGCTCTTGATTTACCGGTCAATCTACGTTCCTACTCTCACCTATGGTCATGAGCTCTGGGTCATGACCGAAAGAACGAGATCGCGGATACAAGCGACTGAAATGAGATTCCTCCGCATGGTGGCCGGGCGCTCCCTTAGAGATAGGGTGAGGAGCTCGGTCACCCGGGAGGAGCTCGGAGTAGAGCCGCTGCTCCTCCACATCGAGAGGAGTCATTTGAGGTGGCTCCAGCATCTGTTTCGGATGCCTCCTGGGCGCCTTCCTGGGGAGGTGTTCCGGGCATGTCCCACCGGGAGGAGGCCCCGGGGAAGACCCAGGACACGCTGGAGGGACTATGTCTCCCAGCTGGCCTGGGAACGCCTCGGTGTCCCCCCAGAAGAGCTGGAGGAAGTGTCCAGGGAGAAGGAAGTCTGGGTATCCCTGATTCAGCTACTGCCCCCACGACCTGGCCCCGGATAAGCGGTAGAAGATGGATGGATGGATGGATGGAAGTTACATCAGCACAGCAGTGCAGTTGTTAGCACTGTCCCTTCACAACTTGAATGTTCTGGATTCAAATCCTGTTTGGGCCTGGGAACTTTCTGTCTGGAGTTTGCATGTTATCCTTGTTCCTGCAGGAGTTTTCCAAATGCATGCAGTCTGTAGTTAGGCAAATTGGTAACTAGGTGCAAATGTGATTGTGAGTTGTTTCTGTTTTTAATATGTCAGCCTTGCGCTAGATTGGTGGTCTGTCCAGAGTGTACCTGCCTCTCACTAAATGTCAGCCAGGGTCAGCTCCTGCCCTTCAGTGACCATGGGTGTACCAGGATACATTGTAGGTAATATATTTAGGCTTTGTATGAAGTTATAATAATCAAATTTGATAACAAACTGAACCGCACTTGTCGGGATGTTTGCAATGTTCATGGCACTAACTTGCAGTTTACAGTCACCTGTGGCAAGGTGTGCCACGAATTGGTTATGCTGACTACCAATAGAGGGCAGAAATACAACTTTGCTGTGTCTATTCTGCCACTTCCCAGAAGAAAAAGCAAATAGTAAACATACAGTTTATTTATTTTATTGTTGTGCATTAACGTAAATTTCTAACAAATATATAAACATTGGGCAGCATGGTGGCTGAGTGGTTAGCACTGTTGCCTCACAGAAAGAAGGTCCTGGGTTCACAACCCGGCCTTTCTGTGTGAAGTTTTGATTTTCTCCCCGTGCTTGCGTGGGTTTTCTCCAGGTACTCCGGTTTCCTCCCACAGTCCAAAAACATGCATGTCTGATTGTCATTGGTGACTCTAAATTATCCATAGGAGTGAGTGTGAGTGTGTGAGGTTGTTTGTCATTGTGTGATGGACTGGTGACCTGTCCAGGGTACCTGTGCCTTCCACCCGAAAGAGAGCTAGGACAGGCTCCAGCAGATTCCCGTGACCCTGGTTAAGGAATAAGCGGATATAGAAAATGGATGAATGGATATAAACATTGTTCATGAGTCCCAAACATCAAGTCCGAGTCAAGTCTCAAGTATTTTGACTTACTGTTTGTGTAAAGTGGGACTCAAGTCTAAGTCAGTCTCCATCTCTGGATGCAAACCCAGAGAAACAGTGCTAACCACCACACTGCCATGTCACCATAAATCTAAAAAATATGTGAAGGTTTTTTCCCATTTGGCTTTCTGCGCAACTTTTGTTGTCTCTGCCTTCTGTTTCCTTTTCCCTCTCACCACTTTTTTGTTACTTCTTCAATCCCTCCATCTCCATTCATCCATCTCCCCTCTCATTCTCTTTCTGTCCTGCAGCTACAATAGCAATGAGATATTTTGCATTAAGACCCTGACTGGCTGGGCTAAATGGGGCGGTGTGCAATTAGTTTTGTGAGTACTTATCTCATTAAAGTAAATGAATTATTGATTTAATGACACTCATGCTTTTAAAGGCAGGCAAGCTGCTATTATGACTCTGTGTGTTGTTTGAAAGGACACTGTCCATCTCCACATTGAAAATTCTCTTTGCTCATTTCAACTGTCTGATTTCTCTTATACCACAGTTTCCAATCTTCAGTTTCTTGTCATCTGTCACATCACATGGCTATTTCTTCTTCATTGGGTAAAGAACATTGTCATCATCATCATCACTAGTTTGCGCTTAGTTGTAACAGAAACCGGTAATACTGTGTGAATGTACTATTTAAAATATCATGATAATCAGCACTTTGATTCAGTTCTGATGTATTTTAGTGTCTGATATATGGCTACTTTTCCCAGGTTGACCAGCTACATGTGTATGAGTGACATAGGTTTTTGGCAGGGATTTTGTAGTTCCACATGAAAGTGTTCACTGAAGTTGTGTAGTGCACATGTTGGCCATTTGTGAGCAGAACATTTATTATTATGTTGGTTACACTTATTTATTATCTTGTGTATTAGTAATTAAGGATAGGTTTCCCTGATGTGGCATTGTCTTGTCTTTGTTTTCACTGAATTGATTAGCTGGACATGGTGTTAATGTTTCTGGCCACTTGGCATTGGTAGTAGTTGTCATGTTGATCAAAGAAATTACATAGTTCTGCACAACTAATTTGTTGGTTGAATAGTGAGAAAAAAAGTAGCAGTCTCACTGATAAAAAAGAATAAAACTTTATTTTGGTATACAGTGTAACTATGTTGTCGTGCAGGGCCTGTTTGTAACAAATTCTGGGTCTAACACATGACGCTGCTTATGAAACTCTCATTGTCTCAGACGTTTCTCCAGCTACGGTATGTGAAACACCGATCAATCTTTGAGGACAACATCAGACTGAATCACCGGAAAAGTCGGAGTTGTGTGTAGCAATTCAGAGGAACCTGGCTTACCCTGATTAACAATAAAGCTAGAAAAACCTTCCTAGACAAACCCTGCAGGCACAGTCTAGTCTGTGCACGCTGTGACAAATACAGTGGTTTGTGGTATGAATGCACTTACTCAGAGCAGCAGTATGTCAGCGCACATTACCATCACCAAGGCAAGTTAAATTTGTTTTATTAAGGTAGAGGTACAGCATCTGTACTGAATACTGGATCTCTGAGCGGAACACAAGTCAAAGGAAACATCTGATTAGAAAAACAATGAAGAGCTTTCACATTTGTCTTTAACATTTCAACAATTGTTTATTAAATCCACCTTAATCGGTTATCTGTAATGAATGATTACATCAAATAGAATTATTTAATGCAACAACCAGATCAATTTGATGTATTTTGTATCAAATGCAGGTAAATTCAGCAAAGTAGCAGGAAAGTACCAGGTATCATCTGCATGATACAGTGAGTTTTTAATGTACTAAGCCCTGAATGTAATATACTGGGCATGTAAGCAAGGCGGGGGCAGATCTGTAGGGGTGAATGGGAGGGGCAGCTGCCTGTGGGGTGCATTGTGTTGTGTTGGTGTAAAATTAATCTCTTTAGATACATTTATATGAAGTGCATATTTATACATTTCTTTAGAGTTTAGTCTATAGGACCATATCTTGTCATAAATTACTGTAGGCTTTTAGTGACATGATCAGAATGAAGAAATTTCAAGGGACTTATCATATGTGGGAACTCTTGGTAAATAAGCACCTTCAGTCTAAAATTGCTGATATTGCTTTGGTCTTGAAATTATTACTAAAATGTTCACAGTCCCACACAAAACTATGTTTCTCAGTCTGCCCCTGTTGTTCTCTCTCCATGGTACTTTCTGAGGAGGTGGAGGGATGATGGCAGGTTGATCCAGGTTGTGCCTGAGGGCAAATGGTGATCGGTGGAGCTGGGGAGAAGCTCTGTAGCCCCCCTTGATCTGCCTCAGAGGGTCCCTGACAAGCCTGGCTTCTGGGCTGTTCAGCACCTCCACTAATCACCCTCACTGGAGATGATAACCTATAATCAGCACTTTCTCTGTCAGCCAGTCAGTCATGCTGCAGGAGACTGCAGGGACAGGCAGGGGAGGTAAGGGCTCAAATGTCTTAGAAGGCAAAGTCAGCACACAGTTTATAGTCAACTAGAAATGGAAGACAGGTCATTTGATAAAAAGAACCCTCTTGTCAACTGTTTGAGTATCGAATTATAATTGTAACCTTAAATTTAAAATGTTTATTTCAACCTTATGTCAGCTGGAGATGTAAAAATTGACTAATTTACTATGAAATGCTGTGAATGCACTGGCCTTCATTCTCTTTCTTTCAACCTTTCTTGCTAGCAAGAAAAGGCTTTTGAGACCACAGTTGATGCACAAGATATTTGTTTTCTGACCTTTAAGACTTTCTGATTTTCATGCTGAAACCACAAGCATATTGCAAGTAGAGGTCGACCGATCTATCGGCACAGCCGATTAATTCGACTATTTTTTGCACATTTTAATTAATTGGCATCGGCCTATTTCACTGCAACCATCTGCGACCAGTTAAGCGTTGTTGTGGAACACGTGAAGATGTGTTGCTACAAGCAGGTTGTCACCACCAGTGTTTAGTGAGCTGAAAAGCATCCAAAAATGGTAAGAAAGTACTTATCTTTCATTTTTAATTTAGCCTTATACATTTCATTGGTTGAATATGAAGCTACTTTTGGAGAGCGATTGTCTGGTCTGTATTATTAGCGAGCTGTAGTTTAGGCTGTAGGCATGGGTACAAAAAACTTGCTAACAAGCCCAGCGGCTACATTATTATGGTCGCACACACACACGGCTTCAGCTATTGATGGCCGTTGAAAACCCTTCGTTTCCAACGGATAATTACATTGTAGCGTATTAGAATTCACGCTGACGGTCATGTGTGCAACAAATGTGAAAGTAGAAACACATGAAATTCAGACGAATATTCTTGTTAAAACACGCAGGATAACGTTCCTCAATAAATGTCTGTGCGTCCAACACACAGAACATGGCACGATGCTCCCACCAAAAAATACACTTTTAATGAGGAAAGTTAATGTGCACGTTTTAGCCTGAAGTTTTGTCTTAACTGCGCACGTTTCTACTTTCACATGCAAATGACTTGTTGCACATATTAGACCATGGCCCTTTGAATTATAGCAATGTCTGTCAACAAACATAAGGATCATGACAGGTACCCTGCAATAAAATGACAAATCTTGTTTTTTTTTTTAAATTATAGTCTGATGGCTGAAAACAAATTTAACCCAGTATGGCAGTATTTCACTCAGCCAACATCAGGGAAGGCCAAGTGCAATATCTGGCAGAAGTTGCTGAGCATGGGAGCAGAAAAAGCAAGGACAAAAAATACTACACTTTTTATTCCTGGGCACTTTTATACCTTGTGAGATGAAAGGGGAAAATTAAAATCGGCCAAACAAATCGGCCAAAAAAAAAACAGCATCATAGATCGGCTATTGGCTAACCTGATTTCTAAATATCGGCATCGGTTAGAGAAAACCCATATCGGTCGACCACTAATTACAAGTAGTGGGTTTTAACGGATTACTCTAGTGATTTTCAACCGTATCTATCTTAATTACAATTATTACAGTAGTGTGAACAAAAACATCAGTTTTTATTTCGCATTCTCTTTCAAAAGCAGGAGTTCTTCCAAGAACCAGTGGCATCATAGGTTTTGGAAAAACTACAGGTTGTCTCAGAGATCTTGTGCCCACTTCTAGAAATCCCGGTGGCACCCTCTAGATCAGTGGTTCCCAACCCTAGTCCTCAAGGAACACTGCCCTGCTTGTTTTCAAACTTTCAGCAGAATGTCTTTGTCTGTCAATAAAGGCCAAGAGGATGGGGCCAGTTATGTGACTGGCTGCTCATTCTGTATACTGCATACAGAATGAGCAGCTGTTGCTCCCCCAGAAGACTCAGCTCAGGGGGGCCTATGTTCTGTGACAAAGAATAAAGAGAGCACACATGTTGAGCTGCTGTAACTCCACAACGAGAGGATTTATTCTTCCTCTTTTTAACATTCTATCATGAGATTGCAGTACAAAAACAATGGTCATAACACGTTCACTTTCAACATGTACAATTATTTACAATACCATAATCCATGAAATCATATTTATACAATCATGAATTATTGGTACTTCTTACATAGCACCTTCTACTAGCTAACTTCACATTAGCCGCCATGTACTGTGTTTAATATACTAAACTTCAATAGCATTTTCTTCTGGCGATTGGAAACAACCTACACTATGTCAATGCAGTGACAAAATATCCAGAAAAATGTCATTGGATGAAAACGTTTCCTAATACTCTTATTCAGTACACAAATGGTTCCTTTACCGTGGCTGGTTTAGACTAGTTTGTCGTACATCGTATCCCTAGACGCTACCTCTAGCATTAGCATGGTTACCCCGACACTTATTCACTCAATACTCGGATATCTTTCACAACAAAATCCGTTTCGCATTTCACAACATGCAACTACATCATCAGCGATATCTTGTAGCATGCAAAACCATAAGATGTACTTATTTCCATGTTTTGACTAACCTGTGACAAAGAATAAAGAGAGCACACATGTTGAGCTGCTGTAACTCCACAACGAGAGGATTTATTCTTCCTCTGGCGATGTGCAGCTTTACTCTCCATCACCTGCGCCGCATACGCCCTCTATCGGCAGGCCTAGGTAATACACTTACTCATTTTGAGTTGAATTGGAACCAGTGCATATTTACAATAAAAATACAACTATCAATTAACAAACCCTGAAGATTGCTGAAAATTATGGGGTACCTGTTTTAACTAATTAATTCCAAGTCTCTACACTCTCCCCCACTAAAATAAATGTCTCCTGACATTTGATGTACTAAGATGACTTAATGCACCAAAGTGTACCAATTATAACAATATGGCTGAGGTTGGATATGGTAAGGATACGGCAAAAAGTTCTGAGTTACCGGCACAGGTGTGGCACATAAGAGAGGCTTCGCTTCAACATTCACAGAGTGATAAGACGGCTGTCCTAGGGTGTCATATGTGAGTCTCTCTACTGGTCTCACTGACCTGTGCGGCCTTCTCAGTTCCTGTCCTCTAGTATCTCCACCATCCATCTGCTCCACTCGCTCTTGAGGATCATCCTGCAGCAAAGGTGGTTCATCCATTTGTTCCAACCCATCCTGTTGTGGGGTCACCAGTCCCTGCGGTTCAAATGCCCTTGCTGTTGCACGGAGTGTTTGTTGATTTTGCAAATATTCTCCAGGCACTTCAGGTGCTTGTTGCTGAGGAATATGGGTTGGCTGACTAGATCCATTTTGCTGAGGGTTTGCAAGGTTGTAACGTGGAATTCGGCTCCGGAGGTTATAGTGATAAGTGTATCCCTCGTCCTCCGAAGAGCTGTCCGTCTCTGTTTTGTTATTGTTCGTCATGGTTTGGTTTCTGTCCACTGTTTGGTGCCTTGTTCGTTTTGTTCTTCCTAAAACCGGCAATTCTTCTTCAAGAGGTAAGTCATTTACTGGCAACAACAAATTCCTGTGTAGTACTCGCATGACTTTACTACCTTTCTCTGCTTGCACTTTGTAAACTGGCCCATCTCCTAATCTCTCCACTACACGGTGTACTACCGTCTCCCAATAGGCGCGCAGCTTGCCTGGGCCACCTCTTTCCGAGAGATTTTTAACCAAAACTCGATCACCTGGTTGAAGTGCGACTCCTCTGATATGCCTGTTGTACAATCGCTTCCCTTTTTCTGAGGATTTCTGACTGTTATTGGTTGCGATCTTGTAAGCTACACGCATCTTTTCAGCCCACTTTTCAGCATAGCTTTGATGGTCACGTGTTTCCGCCTCGGTCTGGTGATTGAAGATGAGGTCAATCGGCAACCGTGGGGTTCTGCCATACAAAAGAAAAAATGGAGCGTACCCCGTTGACTCATGCCGTGTGCAATTGTAAGCATGCACAATTTGAGGTAGATGGTCTTTCCATTCACTTTTTTTCTCCTCCTGTAGCGTACGAAGCATCTGGAGTAGCGTACGGTTCAGACGTTCCACCGGGTTGCACTGTGGGTGATATGGTGTGGTTCGTGAATGAGAAATTCCTGCCAGTTGTTGTAGTCTTTGAAACATGTGGTTCTCAAACTCACGTCCCTGATCATGATGCAATTTCTCTGGGTACCCAAAACGAGGGATGAAGTCATGGAATATCTTTTCTGCCGCTGTCCTACCAGACTTATTTTTAGTTGGGTATGCCTGTGCGAATCGCGTGAAATGATCAAGGATGACGAGAATATACTCATACCCTCCTTTGCTGGGCTCGAGGTGTAAGTAATCAATGGAGACTAACTCAAAGGGAGCACTGGTTGTGATAGATCCCATTGGAGCTCTCTGAGGAACATTTGGGTGTTTCTGTTTGATGCATGGACATTTCTTCGTTACATAATTTTCAATGTCTTGTTGCATATACGGCCAATAAAAACGCTCGCGAGCCAAATGGGTCACTTTATCACAACCTATATGACCTAAGTCATCATGTAAACACTTGAGCACCATAGGCTTTAACTGTTCCGGAAGAACCAGTTGTTTGTTGTGCTCTGTTCTTCTGTACAATAGTCCATCATCAACCTCCAGCTTATTCCACTCATAGAGTAACCTCCTTGTTCCCTTAGTCATTGTCCGTTTATCTTTTTCATTTGGTACCCAAGCTCTTTGTTTCAGTGACATCACTTCTTTAATCGATTGGTCTTTCTGTTGAGCATCCCTGACGTCCTTTGGTGTCATGCTCGGAACCTTGTCTACTGGAACATTCTTGTCATTGGAGATCAGTTGTAACGCAGCTATCCAAGGTATATCATTGTCTTGAGCTGCCTTACTCCCTTGCCACACTGCAAATACTACTTCGGGCAATACTGTTTCAGTGTACTCGTCTGTTTCCAGGTCTAATGGATGCCTGGATAACATATCTGCATCTGCATTTCTCTTACCCGGTCTATACTTGATGTCGAAGTGGAAATCGGCTAATTCCCCAACCCACCTGTGGCCCATTGCATTTAATCTGGCTGAAGTCAGTACATAGGTTAGGGGGTTGTTGTCTGTATAGACGGTGAAGGTTGGAGCATAGTACAGGTAGTCACGAAATTTGTCACAGATGGCCCATTTTAGTGCCAGGAACTCAAGTTTGCCAGAATGCAGGTGGTAATTTTTCTCAGCAGGCGTGAGAGTTCTGGACCCATAGCCAATCACTCGTAGTTTGTTGTCCTGTCTTTGATAAAGTACGGCTCCCAACCCTTTGTTTGACGCATCTGTATGCAATACAAATGGAAGGTCAAAGTTGGGATAAGCTAGGATGGGGGGGTTTGTAAGAATGTCCACGAACTTTGATACAACCTCTTGATGTTCAATGGTCCATATTATGGGTGTACGAGAGGGAAGCTGGTTTTTGTCTCCCTTTTTCGCTTGGCCCCTTTTCCCCCTTTTGATGGCTGATGTAGTGGCATGGTCTGTTTCCACAGAGGTCTGAAGGAGTTCAAACAATGGTGTTGCACGTCGGGAGAAATCTTGGATGAATGAGCGGTAATAACTGAGAAATCCCAGTAAGGTCCTAAGTTCTCCAACTGTGCAGGGTTTCTTATTCCTCAACTCCTTTACTGCTTCCAAGTCTTTGGGGTCAATTTGGACTCCTTCGCCTGAGACTAATCTACCCAAATAACGTATTTCTCTTTTAAATAGTTCACATTTGGCTGGCCGCAGTTTGATTCCATATTGTCGCATTCTGCAGAGGACTTGTCTGAGATGTTCTACATGTTCATCAAAGGTCTTAGAGTAGCAGAGCACATCATCTAAGTAAGGTACGCAACATTCATCTCTAATGCCATCTAACACCCCCTCCATACATCGTTGGAATGCAGCCGGTGCGTTTGTTAACCCAAACGGTATGCGCACCCACTCGTATAGTCCCCAGGGTGTGCTAAAAGCTGTCAAATGTCTCGACTCCTCACTTACAAAACCTTGATGATATGCACTGCCCTGGTCCAGAATGGAAAACCACAGATTTCCCCCCAGACTGTCTAGCAGATCTTGTATCCGTGGTAACGGGTGTCGGTCAGGTACAGTCTTCTGGTTCAGCTTGCGAAAATCAACACACAACCGCAACCCATTGTCTTTTTTTCGCACACACACTACTGGAGATGAATAGTCTGACACAGACTTCCTGATCCATCCTCTGTTTAAGAGATTTTGAACATACTCCTTAACCTCCGTATACAACGGCCTTGGAATGGAGTTGTAACTTTTCTGTACTGGTATGTGGTCCATGGTGTTTATTTTTAGTTGCAAATCTGGGATACATCCAATATCTCCTTCCTCGTGAGCAAACACATCAGACTGTTCATAGAGCATTTGTCGGACTACTCCCTGGTCATGTTCCGGTAAGTGGTCCAAACTAACATTTGGATGCCACCTCATCTCGTGAGGGGCTGTACTCAGGGTTTCTTTCCCCTCACCTGATGTCACGTGAGCAGTGCAACAATAAGGCTGGTCTGTGTGCGCGGTTGTATTTTCAGCACAGATATTGACAGGTTCGAATCCTGTTGGTTCCTCAATATGTCCAAGTACTGTCTTTGGGGGAAGATAAAGGTCATGTTTGGTTGAGTTTTGAATTGGGATGTTGACAGGTTTTGAAGTGCCGGAAGGCATGTCAATAAGAGCTGGGAACAACTCTAACCCTTCGGGCAGGTTATCTCTCACTGCTGGCTCAAACAACATTGTTCCTCCGCCAGGGAATGCTGTAATGCGACATTTCACCATACATAGCTGGTTACATTGTACCCACAGTCCCTTTTTACCAACTGTTACAATGGGTTTTTCAGGTTCCTCGTCAGGTACTTTTGTATCGACGACAGTGATAAGAGTTTCAGCCTGGCATTTGTGGACGTTTAAAGTCTCTGACAGTAAATCTGCCAAACTTAATTTATCCGTCCGGTCCTTGTTTTCCATGATGATTTCTTGGATAACGTTAAAGCCCAGTAGCGGACTGCTTAGACTCTGTTGACTGACAAGCATTGGGACATACAAAGATACCGACCCATTCTGTCGACTGGTGATCTCAAGTAGAACTTCGATCCACCCCTCAAAGGGAACATCTGTCCCATTAGCTGCCGTGACGTGAAGGGGATGGTCTGAGAGTAAGCTTTCAAGTGGCTGTATTTTCACATTTGGCAACGCTGTTTGTACCCATGACTTTTCCACAATACTCACTTGGGCTCCACTGTCCAGTAACATTTGTAGTTTTACTCCGTTTAGATAACAAGTGATCATACACCTACCCCCAATAAGCCTCGCTACACGCCTTTCGTGGGACAACTTGTGTAGGTTAGGAGCCTTGACAGTAATCGGGATGTTCTCTTGACTCAGTCTTTCAGTGGTGTGGGACTCTGCACGCAGTTCGGTCACTGGTGGTCCCTCCCCAGTGACCTCCTCCTGTTTCCCGGTGATCTGGGTTTCTGCAAACAACCTATTGCTCTGTGTCCCTCTTTCCCACATCGGAAACAGTGGATGCAATGTTCAGCTCCTTGTGATATACACTGATGGCACTTCCCGGTAACCTCCTTTCTCCCCGTTGCTTGTTTTGGAAGAGGTAAGATTGGGTGAAGGGTTTCAGTCGCCGTGTTCACAGCAGGTGACAGTACTTTCCCTAAACTCTTAGTCAACGACGACACCTGTGCCGTCAACTCTTGTATCGCAGCGCGATTAGCTTGGACTTCGGTGTGCATTTTCTCTATATTTTTGTTCTTTTCATGCTTGACTGCACTAGCGCTAACAGTTTTCTGTTTGTGAGTTTGGCCCAATCTTACTTGTCTTTCTACATCTTCACTAACAGACTTTGTTATCAAATCCAGAATGGCGTCATCTGTGATACTATGGTCTGAGATGTGAGGTTTAAGATCTTGTCTAACATATGTGCATCTTTCATTCATACCTTGGTATAATGAGTGGAGGAATACACCCTGCACCAGTTTTTTGTCATAATGGAAACCATTGGTTTGTTTGGATTCAAATGACACACGCTGTTTTAGTCCCATTAGTCTATACATGAACTGGTGTGGTGTTTCCTTGTCATGCTGCTTAGCATTGCTAAGTTCCTGAAATAATTCAGTACTGTTTTTTTCTCGTAGGTGAGCTTTTAAGAAGCGTTTCACTTCAGCTACCGTCAGACTATCTTTGGTTACAAGCATGTCTTTAAAGGTACCAGGCTTAATTATCTTCAACACTGTTCTAATAATCTCAGCCTCTGTGAACCCTTCATTGACACCTTCATCAATCTGTCTACACAACTGGCTGTAACTCAAATCAGAATCAGAATCAGAGATTTGACCACCATAAATCTTGTACTCTCTACGTGGTAGCAGTGATGTGAACTCAGACAGTTTGACTAAACCTGGAACTGAGTCCGCGACTCCTGGTATCGACATCGGACTGTCTTTAAACTGCTCTTCCATTTGGATCGCTGCCGTCTCATTGGTCACAGACACTACCATGACCGATTCACCGTCTGGTGACGAGTCAACATCCTTCTCCCCAGCCGCCGGAGGCGATTGCAGTTCCCCAATGAGGTCACGAAGAGCAAGCAGGCGAGACATCCCTTGGTCCTCAAGGCTCTTTAGTTGTGAACTTCTGAGATAGTCAACAACAAAGTCGAAGAGTTCCACTTCGGTCGATTCCCTGCCTGGCCATTCTTCTCCCGACTCATCTTTCAACGACTCTGCAAGCTTGTAGAGTTGGACTCTTTCGCCGGCACTGGTGAGTTGGTGAAGTTGTTGCTGGATCTCCCACCGCAGGTCGCGTAGAGCAGCCATCTCGAGTTGTCTGAAGCCAAGCGTTTACCTCATCGGCTCAGAAACAGGTGATCAGGATCCCTTGGTTCACAGATGATTAGTGCCTGACCATTAGGTGGCGCTAATCCCGGACGAGCCCCCAAATTGTTGCTCCCCCAGAAGACTCAGCTCAGGGGGGCCTATGTTCTGTGACAAAGAATAAAGAGAGCACACATGTTGAGCTGCTGTAACTCCACAACGAGAGGATTTATTCTTCCTCTTTTTAACATTCTATCATGAGATTGCAGTACAAAAACAATGGTCATAACACGTTCACTTTCAACATGTACAATTATTTACAATACCATAATCCATGAAATCATATTTATACAATCATGAATTATTGGTACTTCTTACATAGCACCTTCTACTAGCTAACTTCACATTAGCCGCCATGTACTGTGTTTAATATACTAAACTTCAATAGCATTTTCTTCTGGCGATTGGAAACAACCTACACTATGTCAATGCAGTGACAAAATATCCAGAAAAATGTCATTGGATGAAAACGTTTCCTAATACTCTTATTCAGTACACAAATGGTTCCTTTACCGTGGCTGGTTTAGACTAGTTTGTCGTACATCGTATCCCTAGACGCTACCTCTAGCATTAGCATGGTTACCCCGACACTTATTCACTCAATACTCGGATATCTTTCACAACAAAATCCGTTTCGCATTTCACAACATGCAACGACATCATCAGCGATATCTTGTAGCATGCAAAACCATAAGATGTACTTATTTCCATGTTTTGACTAACCTGTGACAAAGAATAAAGAGAGCACACATGTTGAGCTGCTGTAACTCCACAACGAGAGGATTTATTCTTCCTCTGGCGATGTGCAGCTTTACTCTCCATCACCTGCGCCGCATACGCCCTCTATCGGCAGGCCTAGGTAATACACTTACTCATTTTGAGTTGAATTGGAACCAGTGCATATTTACAATAAAAATATAACTATCAATTAACAAACCCTGAAGATTGCTGAAAATTATGGGGTACCTGTTTTTAACAACTAATTAATTCCAAGTCTCTACACAGCCAGTCACAGCCACTGCTGTAACCTGCTTACCTGGATAAGGGTAGTTTTTCAGTGTACTGGTTGACTTGGATAGGCAGCCAGTGTATTTATTTGAGAGTGTTACAGCTGAAGAAATGCAAATCAGAGAGCGGCATAGCAGGAGCTGCAATAGCCCTGCAAGACAGTGAGTCAGCCGGGGACCATCCAGAAACTGAGCTGCAGTGAGAAAACAGTGACAGATGATACCTTTGATCTGTGTGTGCCCTACTAAAATGGATGAAAGTTTTACATTTGACTTGGACTGAGGAGTACTAGAGATCTTCAAGACAACCAAGACCAACAGGACTGAAAGGGCAGATGATCTTCGAGAGAGTAGCATTATTTTAAAATAGGATACTGTAAGAAAAACTTGATTTGTTCAACAACAGGGAAATTCATCAAAGCAGCAAAATATTCAACACAAGAAATTCAAGGTATTATCAATAGGAAAAACACTGCTGGCAAACTGTTTATGATGCTAGGTATTGATACTTTACTCAGACTGCTGTGAGTGTGATCACGTGTGGTCACGCTAACTTGTTCATTGGTCAACGTTTGCCCACTGCTATGATGACAATGGGTGGGGAGAGGTAAAGTCCCCTAAATGTGGTGACCACCTATATCTTATTTGTTAACCTGTAGATGGCGTCCTTATTCTGTTTCACTGATGAGTGATTGATGTATTATTTCACTGGCATAGAACACAATAATTATGAGTGCATTTAAGTTACAGTCCTGATTCAGTGAAATGTTATGTACATAAGCCATAGTTATATAGTATGTGCAGTATTTATTTGATTTACAGTTATTACGGGCAGCAGTTATAACCTATGACAATAGGGTTAATGGTAACAGTGTTAACAGAGATTGGGCTGATCTTTTCAGACTGAAACAATACTGCATATCAGCTGTTCAATAAAGACTGCTGGAGCATCATATTGACGGAGTTCTGCCTCTTCCAGTCCTTGCCTGTGTCCTGACCGACTCACCACCTCCTTTACTGTTAAACCTTCAACAAATTAGTCCTACCTACTTACCTCAGTAACACCCTTGAAAATTATTGGGACTAATCTCGGGTCTCATTTATAAAATTGTGCGTAGGATCCTTAGTTAATGTGCACATGTGCCCAAAAGCCAAAATGGTGTAAGCCAAAAAATATGCAGATTTATAACATCATTCACACACATGCCGGTAAATCACAAATCACATAGAATTGTACGCACATGAATCAGCCTTATATCCCTCCCTGTACATGCGCATTTTTAACCATAACCAGTCAATGCAAAGCACCTCATGAATACTGGCTTCACATATTAATGAGGCTGACAGGCAGCTGTTCTTTTATTACAGTGAATCATGGTGACAGGTGAGAAAAGAGCAAAGAAATGTAACTTCAAGAAAACAATGTTGTTTGATGGCCACAGGATCACTAATAAAAAGACGCAGTGCGAGTGGCAACATGTTGCTGCTGCTGTCAACTGTGTCAGTGGGACAGAGCGAACAGTGGCAGAACTTAGTAATAAAGTGATCTGATCTACACTACAGTACAGCAATTTGAAGATGAAAGTTTAACAGCTGAACACAAGTTTCTTCATGCTGGTGTAGTTCTAAACAGCATTATAATTCAGGCAGATAATGAGGATTTCATGTGTAACAATGTAACAACAGTTTCCAGACAGACATTTGATGACATATGCACAGTATTTAAGGAAATTATTTACAGTTATTTCTACTGACTTCTGCAGTTATGTAATAGTAGGGTATCTGATGCTGATATCCATCTCCTTTTCTTGTTGTCAGGATCCTGGTTTCTGGGTTTACTGCCCTGGAGTGTAATTTGGAAATTCACTTCCTGTATTCCCTTACTTAGTTTTCTGTAGCTTGATTTAATTAATCTTGATTTCACCTGTGCCTGCCCTGTGCCCAATAATCACCAGAATCTGCTTCACCTGTGGCAGATCTGCAGCCACATACCTTGGCCAGATCGTGGGATATTATGTTATGGTGCTCACCATCCAGCCCTGCCTGCCATGATATTCTGCCTGACCATGACTTTATGCCTGAAAACCAAAGCCTGATTTCTGAGCCCTCACCTGATTCTTGACTGCATTTCCTGTTTCTGGAGGGCCGTTCCTAATCCATGAGTTTGTATTTTTGTAATGTCTGTTCTGACCTGAACCTGTCATCTCAGCACTTTACTTTGTTCTTTAATAAAACATTGTACAACTTATTCCCTCTGGTCAAACTTCCTTTTCTGAGCTCAACCACAAGAACCCAAAACTCCTTTCCCCGGTGAGTCAAACACTAACACTTGTGCTCCCAGAGTGGACAATGTGATGGTGAGACAGCTCTGATTAAACATACAGAACAAAATTTGACTTAAAATTTGAGTTGGAGTTTACAGTGAGGTGTTTATGAAACAATGATCACTCACCACAAACTCAAATAAAACTGCTGGATTGAATCTTCATGATAATGTTGGTCTAATGAATAATATTGAGTGAGATTAAATGTGTGTGAGGCATCAATACTTAAAATCGTTCCTCTCACAATTAATTTCTACAATCTGACGTCAGTTCAGCACCTCACCATCTGTCTCCATTTCCAGTTGTCTCCTGAATGTGCCGTTTTGCGCATATGTTATGATTATAAAGAAGGCCTCTGAACTTTCATCGTGACAAAGTATGTGTAATATTCTAAACATTTACTTGAAAATCAAACAACCTTGTAATTGTACAAATCGTACGTTTGTTAGAAAAAAGTTGTTTTATATCAAAAAACCAACTGTGCAACTTTTGCAGATCCTCCAGAAATATTTCAAGCTATTAGTTCATATGTGCGCTTGGCCATACAAGACATGTTTGTTATCAATAAAACAAGTATTGTGTTTTTTTTGTTTTGTTTTGGTGTTGTAGTTGGGCAATGAAGATGTTTGGCTAGGTGGGTTTTGGAAAGATTTGTGCTCACACAATGCATCCCTGAACATGTAGGCACCACAGACATGCAGTTTCATCTTTCTTTGATGATATAGCATGAGCAATTTATTACTTCAATTGACTACAAATGCCATAAACTCTAAACTCACTGTACATTCCTATAAATAGTGGAGACTTTTCCCTTTAATACTCTTATAATAACTGATTGCTAATTAATGAATTACAGACTTTGACTCAAACTACTAAAAGTAGGTACCTGAGCAAGACATTTAAGACCATTGTTTATTCAGCTCAAATAAAATTTATTTCAGTTATTGTGCACCCCTTTATCAGTCATGTTTGCGAGTCAAATTACAGGCTTCATTTAACTGGAAACAGTTCAAAACAGTGCACTCTCATCAAATACTGACACACATTCCCATTGCATTTAAACATCTCTTATCTCTCCCCAACTTCTTCTTGCCATAAATTTTCTCACTCTCTATATCACACACTATATTATGTCAGTGCAACTACAGTATGTTTACATTAAAGTCAATACAGGTACCTTCTTCCGAGAGTATGACGCCCCAAAGGTAGTTGAGAAAGAGTCACACCTTTAGGATGAGAATGGACTGTTGAAAGCATTTAATGATGGTGTCACTTATTTCTTTCTACGGGCACACAAAATGGAACCTAATGTGTAAAGAAAATAAGATAAGATAAACTTCATTCATCCCGAAAGGGAAATTGATGAATGTAAATCACAACACTTCAATCTTGTTTTCTGTAAGTGTTCATTGGTTTCTGTTAACAAAATGACTGGCATCTACTCCAGTAAACTTTAGGTACAGAGAAGGAACACAGGTGTCCAGTCTATCATAACATTAACATTCTCCAAAAGCAAGAACTCAAAACAGTTTAAAAGGGAATTATTGACAATATACTTTTATAATCTATATGCCACTGATACTACCGATACTAGGGCTGAAATGTAACCAAGAGAAAATCAAATGCATAAGATGCAGAAAAGTGGACTGCTTTAAATGCTTAAATGCTTTAAAAGTGGACTAAATGACAACTAAGGTTTTTCATTTCATTTTCATATCCTAATTTATTTATGAAGCACATTTAAAAACAACCCAAGGTCGACCAAAGTGCTGTACAGATCATAGAAGTTGAAAGTAAAAAATACAAATTCTAATCTCTTTTACAACAAATATAAAATACAAAGTAATAAGTTAAGAACCCAAAGTGAGAAAGTGTGTTTTACATTTTTATTTAAAGTAGGACAGTAAGCATAACATTCGGATCAATGCCGTTAGCATGTTCCAGAGTTTTGGGCCTACTATCTTAAAGGCTTGGTCACCGCAATGTTTTAGTCTAGATCTCTAGATAGAGAGCAGCCCAAGGCTGCCTGATCTTAGTGATCTTTAAGGGTTATGAGTGTATCATGCAAAGCTTTAAAAACAAAGACTAAAATTTTAAATTCAATTCTCCAGTTTACTGGTAGCCAATGCAGAGAGGTTAAAATGGGAGAGATGTGATCGAACCTTTGGGTGCCAGTCAGTAACCTAGCTGCAGCATTTTGTACATTGCATTTTGCAGTAATGAGTTCATGGATAATTTTTTCAAAGTTCTTTACGGACAAAATGGATTTGACCTTTGCAAGACAACGTAAGTGATAAAAGCAAGATTTAACAACAGAAGTTTTTGTTTTGATGCTGTATCTGTGTCTTTATGTTTCATTATCTGCTTAATGCTTAGTGCTTTGCAGACTCAGCATGTACTTTTGATCCTCTGGAGCTTCTTTCACAACACAGCAGTACGAGTAAGTTATAGAAAATGAAAATGGACAGATGTTCATGTCGCTCTGACTCTACAACAGAGGTTTCAGAATATGTTCAATCAGTTTTGTAGTGTGGTTTGACATGACATGCTTTTTTTTCTGTCCTGGTTATATCACGCATCAGCAAGAAGGAGGAGGAACAGGTGAGTAATAAACTCTGGAGTGCAGAGATTCAGGGGACTCAGAATAGATGGTGAGTAGCAGATACTGGAAGCAGGGAGGCTGACCAGAAAGTGCAGCTTTTCTGGTGGATGGTCCCGCAGACGAGGAGAAGTAAAGGTCAAGCTAAAAGATGGCCTCTTTTAGGAAGGTTGATTTCCCTCCGAAAGATGACCCCACAGGTGAACAGGAACCCAAGGCCTTTTAGGCGAACAGGAATCTGGTGTTTTTCAGGAGGGCAGCTCTTAGGTGAGCAGAATTGTATGTGGTCTGTGAACCATGGGCAGGAACTGAGACAAGAGTGATCTCAGCAGGCGTTGCCAAACAACTGGCCGCCCCTGATCAACTGGAACCAGGAAATGGAGTGGCATTAACAGCGCTGGCTGGCGACCCACAGATCAGGACAGGGACTGGAAATGCAGTGGAGTCAGAAGTCGTGGATGACCCACCGGGAGGAGGAACAGGAAGAGCCGAATTGGGGATGAAAACCAACCCACTAGGAGGACTAGGTACAGGAACATTGTTGGTGGCACCAACCACCGATACCACTTGGAATCCAGGGGTAGGAGTCATATCGGTAGTATCCTCCAATTCACAGGGAGGACCAGAGGCTGAGAGGGTGTCTGCAATTCTGACCATTGACTCCTCTTGGTGACCAGGAAAATAGGGCGATGCCGGCAACTTTGAACATCGACCCATCAAGGAAATCAGGAACCTGAGAGATGGCATCAATGGCTCCAGCAGCAGGACCAGGGCTGGGAAAGAAGGTGGCATTGATGCCCCCAACTGTCGACCCACCTGTGAAAACCAGCCCAGGACCAGGGGAAAGAAGAGTGGCCTTGTCGTTATAATACAACCCACATGGGGTGGGATAGCAGTAACAGCTCTGGCTGACAACCCACTGACCAGGGCAGGAACAGGTAGTATAATAGCTTGGGCAGTGTTGGCTGACCCACCAGTCAGGACAGAGTCAGGAAAGGCATTGACATTGGCAGTGACGGCCAACCCATTGGGATGATGAGGAACAGGATGATCAGTGGAGAAGCAACCATTGACACAATGAGCCCTGGGATCCAAGGGCAAAGCCTCAGCAGGGATACAGCCACCACTGAGGTCCAGGAAGCAGGAGAGCCTCAGTGGTGATGCAGCCATTAGCGCACTGAGGTCCAGTTGCAGGGAACTCGGACATAGCAGGGAACTCTTCCGTGACTGATGGGTAAAGAATGTTGTGGCTGATAGGAATGAAGACTGGTATGGATGACAGGAACAACAACTCTGACGTGGCTGACAGGAACGAGGACTTTGGCATTGGTACCAGGAAGGCTCTCGTATGGACTTGGGTGACGAAGAATTGGGCATGAATTTGGGAGACGAAGACTCGAGATTCAAGTGCAGTCCAGAGAGAAGATTTAGGCACAGCCAATGGAGATGGCTGCAGTGGAGACTGTGGAGATGACTGGAGACAATGGAGACTGTGGCCAGAGGACTGGAGACTGGAATGGCTGGACAGGATGGCAGGCTGCAGTGACTATTAGAACACAGTCTGGATTATTGAGAACACAGATCATATTGAGTAGAAACAGAAATAATATGATGGCAGCAGGATGACCAGGGGAAGACAATTCTAAGAAGGCCATGATCCAGTAGACTAAAAGGTGAGTGGTAAATTCTGGAAAGCAGGGATCCAAGAGACCTGGAGGAACAGGTGAGTAATATACTGAGTAATATACTCTGGAAGATCCAGGAGAGACAGGTGAGTAATTGCTGTAGGAGATCAGAGACCCAGGAGGCATGCAGAAAGCTGGTAAGTCTTTAACACCGGGAAGAGATCCAGGAAGATTTCACTTTTGAGTTTTGTGGCAACAGGTGTAGCTGTTTGACTGTACAGGAGGACAAAGAGATGATGGTTATTTCAAGGAATATACTACGAGGAATACTAATGAGAGTATGGCGAGATGACTGCTACCATCCAAAGTGAAAGAACAATCTGGTGTTGAGATGTTGTAGGGTGCCATCTTATATAGGACTCTCGCTAATGGCTGGTGTCTCAGGTGTGGCTCATTATCTTGTTCACCTTGCAGTACACATACACACAGGAAGAGAGAAAAAGGGAGGGGGAACAAGGAACAAAGCACAAAAGGAAATCAAGCAGAAAAAGGTGAACGCAAGCAAGGAAAATTAGAACATAAAGCTACAGAAAACTAACTACCATGAAATAACTACCAAACAAAAATCCCAATGAGGAAGCACAGCAACGATGCTGACAGGTTAAGTGGCTTTAGTGGTTTACACATAATCGGTGGATACTTGGTTCACTAACCAGTCAAAATAAATGTAGAGGGAATAAGAAAGACAAGAAAAAGATAAAGTAAGACACACAACATATTGCTGCACACCTGTTGTCACAAAAATTTACATTGCTGAAAAGACTGGATGTATAACAGGACAACAGTTACATACTTGCAAAAGGCAAATACTGTATGCCAGTGACATTCTATATTTACACTGGGTCATTAGACTGTATTTTGCAGTAGAGACAAGAATTTATGCATACTAAACATTTGAATACATTACTAATTTTAATTAATGTAACATGAATGCTACAGTTCTGTCAATGAAAACTACTGGATTTGTGGATATAATAAAACATTCAGCTGTTGGATTTATGGTTAGAAAATAGTCATAATAAAACAAAGGCAACATTTTAGGACCAAGTGACACTGTTTAACTAAATGGTCTTTCAGTCAGTAGATTTACTGCATTTGAACTGGATTATAGCTTTTTGCCTGTGGGACGTTTTGCTAACAGACAAAAGTGAAACTTAAGTGACAGTTAAAGGTGCATCCAAGCCCTTTACTGCTGCCGAAGATGGATTACCAATTGAGTAAAAAGGGCAACTGCCCAACATCCTTGCACCCCCAAGGGGCCCCAGAAGCACCAGGTTTTTAGTAGTTTGAATACCTGCAGTACTAATGTACAATGTCAGAAAAGGTGGGTCATTGTATCTTCAGTTAAATTTGTGGGTGTTGTTTACACTGAATCTTCTTTTCCTTTTGGCTGCTCCCTTCAGGGGTCGCCACAGTGAATCATGTGGTAGAAATTTCTTTAAGTTTGAGAGTTGCTAATTCTCAGAAAACAACCACAAGTGTGATGAATCATCTCAGGTTTAATCACGGGCCCGGAAGTCCTCTGCCGTCTGTGTTACAAGAGCAGTTTATATACCGTACTTTGGACTAATCCTGAACAGACCCCCACATTGTTTGTTCAGGTACTATCTTCAGTCTTCTTACCATCAAAGAAACAAATTGTTGGCATTTACAACCTTCTACCCTAAAACACTAAACCAATAAACAGACAGAACCACATACCATGAAAGGGTCAAGCAAACATTCAGCCCCCACATTGGTTTAAGTTAGTGACCATTTGCTCTGTTGTAAAATCCTCACATTTCCCCCTTTTGACACAAAGTGTCAACACATTCAAGACAAGACATTAGCAATCAAGGGAACAAAATGTTACATCATTAGTCAGGGTCTTTCTATATCTAGATCACTGTCATTGTATGGGTTTCCCGGGGCCCAATCATTTAACTGTATTTCAGCAGTATTTGTCGATTCAGTTGGTAAGTTAACAAAGTGAAGTGTATTCTCCTCCAAGTACTCCTCCTAACCATTTATACATCAGGGCCCGCATGCAAGTGAGTGCACATGTACAAAAACACATGAGCATACCAAACATAATAACTACAGGGATTAAAATTTGCACAATTCCAGCACCCCAAGGACCAAACTTATCTGATAACCAATTTCTAAAACTGAAACCCGCAGATTCGGATGGCCCAAAAGCATCCCGAATCTGTTGTAATGTTGCTATAACATTTGTCATATTATCAGAATTGTCAGGAATGAGAGTGACGCAAGCATCTCCTGTCAAATTTAAAGTTAAACACAGGCCTCCGGTTTTGGCTAAAAGATAGTTTAAAGCCATTTCATGTTTTAATAATGTTAGTCTATGAGATTTGTCATTTGCTTGAAGTAAATAAAACCCTTTTATAGTCTCATTGGCAAATGCAGACATTGAATCGGTAATATTGTCAATGTGATCGGCTAAAAATGTTACAACGTACCAAGGTAACAACCCAATTCCCCATTTTTCACCTAAAGAAATACGCCAATGGAAAGCTTCAAGGGTTGAGAATTTTGCTATCTCTCGCTTCTCAATGTGGTTTCCACTATGCATTAAATTAACAGGAACTAAGGCCAAGTTAACAATTGTAAGATTAACAAAATAGCAACATCCTGACCATCCTGACGGTAGGAAAAGAAATGCTCTGTTCCCACAAAGCCAATAAAAATTTCCAATAGGTGGTATACCCATATATGCAGGAGCATGAAGGAAATCATTTACTAATATTGTCTGTCCATCTTTGAAAGTGATATTAACTGAACCAGAAGCTGGCTGGTGCTTAGTCCCATGTGCAGTCATGATTGTTCGACTTGTAAGACCTGCAACAGGGTTTGTACATTGTGATATTCCCATAAACTGCCCTGTGCCATTTGAACACAAACACACTGAATGTGAAATATTTGTGGGTTGCATAGGTACTTCCACAGGGTCAGCTATAGTAGAATTCAACGAAAATGGTGCAGGCAACATGTGATCACAAAACCAATCTACACATGATAAATAAATAGATTTCTGTTCCTGTGTATGTCCATATGCATCTGCGGTTGCACCATACCACATTTGATGGGAATATTTACAGTATTGCCTGCTGTGTTCGCTTACAGATGTATATTTTGTAAAAGACTGTACTAAACTAATAACAGGGTCCAAACAAGGGCAATGCTGTGTTTTCTAATTGAAAAAGAGAATGCCAACTTTCAGGAGAACCCTGAATAGCTAGAATGTTAGAATAAGGTCCGTAAAGGTTGTTTTTATGCCACTGAATGTAGGAAGACCAAATATTAACATGAACAGAGGGTTGAGATAGCACTTCCTCTGCATCAAACCCCCAAGGTTTCCACTCGGACTGTTCAAACAACTGTCTTTTGTGTCTTATTAAGAGTTCTTTGTTTGCCTGTAAGATATCATCTTCTGGGAGTCTGGATGACATGTCTTTGCTTCTTCCTTTCGTGGTTTCGTCTGTTCTGAATGCAGTCTGAATTATGGCTGCAGTGGTGATCACTCCAGTGATGAAAACTGCTAACAGCACCCAAAGTCCATGCATCTTCTCAGCTCCTCGTTGTCGTCTCATCGGTGGCACCCTGTGGGAAGGGTTTACAGTGGGATGCATGAATCCACGTATCCTTCTCTGCAATCCGGACAGCCGTTGGGGTCGTCAGTAGCACCTGGTATGGCCCTGTCCAACGGGGCTGGTTCCAATGCTTCCTCCTAAGGTCTTTAACCACTATCCAGTCTCCTGGCTGGATGGCATGGAGTTGTCCTACCACAGGCTCAGGAAGGGCAGCTTTTACCTTGGGGAAAATGAGCTTGAGAGTCTGGTTAAGTGCACAACAGTATTGTAACATCTCATTATCCATTCCTGTTAAAGTTAACTTATTCTGGGGGAAAGGTGTATTTGTCATTCGCATGGGTCGTCCAGTGAGTATCTCATAAGGAGAGAGTCCAGTTGTTTTATGTGGGCGGCCTCTCATAAACATTATGAAGAGGTAAAGACTTTTACCCTTGACAATTGTGTTTCAGCCATTAATTTTGTAAGTTTGGTTTTCAGTGTCTGATTAGCTCTCTCAACTGCACCACCACTAGCTGGATGGTATGCACAGTGTGTCTTCAAATTAATCTGAAGACTTACTGATAGACTCTGTATCACATTATTTACAAAATGTGACCCATTATCGCTACTTAGTTTGGAAGGGAGTCCCCATCGTGGAATGATTTCTTTCAGTAATGCCTTTGCCACTGAAACAGCAGTAGCATTTCTGCATGGAAAACACTCAATACATTTTGAAAACATATCCAATATTACTAAGCAATATTTATAGCCATTACATGGAGTGAGTTCAATAAAATCCATCATTAAGTGTTCAAATGGGCCTTCTGGTTGGATGCGCAGATATAGTTACTTCTAAACTTTTACCTATATTGATAGTAGCACAAATCACACATTTTTTACAAAAAATTTCAACAAACACTGAAAATCCTGGTGCATACCAAAATCTATTTACAATATCCACCATCCCCCCTTTTGACGCATGGTCAGGCCCATGAGTCAATTTCGCCAAGAAGGGAAATATGGATCTAGGGAGCACCGGGAGACCAGTAAGGCTAACCCAAATACCCGAGGGACGTTGTGTGCACCCTTTTCTTTTCCAGGCAGTTTCCTTCACCCACATCAGCTCCTGTCTGTAATAAGGAGACATCATCAAGGGAAAAAACATTTTCCTGAATAGACAGGGGCATCTGTAGAATTGGGGAGACAGGTGAATTTGCTGCTGCCTTAGCTGCCCCAGTGTGGGCCTGGCATTTACACACTGCTACTGAAGTAGGGAGCAATAAGGCATTCAGAAGTTTAATAATGAGAATTCTGTGAGCAATAGGTTTACCTGTTGAGGTGAGGAAACCTCTGTTCTTCCACAAAGCATGGAAGTTGTGACAAACGTTAAATGCATATTGAGAGTCAGTGTAGACTGTGATGCGTTTTCCAGCACCCAAAATGAAAGCTCTGGTTAGGGCAAACAACTCTGCAGCCTGAGCTGATAAGTGAGAAGGCAATCTAGCACTTTCAATTATATCATATTCAGCACAGACTGCACAAGCAACACATGGTGCCCCATTTGATGGGTTCCTCATTGAAGACCCATCAACAAAGAATACAGCTTCAGGTGTGTCAAGGTGTGTCAAATAAATCATCATGTGGATTAGCTGTAGCTTCTACAAGCTCTAAGCATGAATGAGGCTCTCCGTCTTCAGCTGTAGGGAGCAAGGTTGAAGGGTTAAGAACAGTGCAGCGTTTGAGAGTAACATGTGACATTGTTAATAAAATATTCTGCCAGTGCATCTGTCTAGCTGATGTAAGATTAGCTGTTTTTGCTTGCAGAATGAGAGAGTGGACTGCATGGGGGACATGTACTGTAAGAGGACTCATGGCAACAATATCAGTTGTAGCTAAGACAGCTTCAGTAGTAGCTGCTACTGCTCTCAAACATGGTACCATACCTCTCTCTGTTATAGAAAGATATTTTGAATAATAACCTATGGGTCGTTGTTTGTCACCATGTCGCTGGGTGAGGACAGCAGACATGAAGCCATTTCGTTCAGATACAAATAAATTAAATGGTTTAGTGTGGTCTGGAAGTCCTAAACAGGGTGTGCTTGACAAGGCCTGTTTTAGTTCTGTGAAAGCAGTCTCTGCAGTCGAAGTCCAAGTCAAATCGTCAGTCATGGCCAGATGTTTTCCCCCATGTGTGATGTCATTAAGGGGTTGGGAGAGCTCCGCATAGTTACGAATCCATGGACGGCAATAGGATGCTAATCCTAAAAATGACATCATTTGTTTTTTATTTCGCGGTTTTGGTACATCCAGAATTGCTTGGATGCGTTCAGGGCCCAATTTGCGACCCTCCGGAGTTAAAATATGGCCAAGATAGCGCACAGATTGTGAGACAAGTTGTAATTTGTCTTTTGAAACCTTGTGGCCGTTTTCTGCCAGAAAACTTAGTAGAGACACTGTGTCTGTTTGGCATGCTAGCTTTGTTGGGGAACATATTAACAAATCATCAACATACTGAACTAGTGTGCTACCAGATGGACTCTCCCAATGTGAGAGGTTTTCAGCCACTGCCACTGTAAACAGAGTAGGACTTGAAGAAAACCCTTGGGGCATGCGAGTCCATGTGTAGTGTTTACCATTGAAAGTGAATGCAAACCAGAACTGTGAGTCAGGATGAACAGGAATGCTAAAATATGCATTTGCTAAATCAATAACAGAATACCAACGAGCATCCCCTGGAATTTGAGACACTAGTGTTATTACATTTGGAACTGTAGGAGCCACTTGGTGAACAGCTGCATTCACGGCTCTGAGGTCCTGAACCGGCCTCCAACTACCATTTGGTTTCCTTACAAGCAAGATTGGGGTGTTGCAGGGTGACTGAGGACATTCCACAATAGCACCTTTATCTATTAGTAACTGAATGACAGGAGCAATGCCTTCAACAGCTTCAGGACTTAGTGTATACTGTTTTTTACAAGGCCTAAAATTAGACTTTGGCTGTACAACAACAGGCGTTGCACCTTTTATTTCCCCAAAATCAAATTTACTTGTAGCCCACAATTTGCTAGGTACTGTTGAAAGTAATTCTTCCTCATCAGCTGTCAGAGGCATAAGGAGTAACGTTTCTTTATGCTGTGAATACAACCTATGAATAGATCGTATAACTGGTACTAGGATATGTAAGGAGCAGGATGTAATGTTCAATGATTTGCAATATAATCTACCATCACACTCTGGTTGCCAGTCTGTAACCTCTAGGGCTGTGTTAACCCACAAACCTATATCTTCCCAGGACTGATATGGTTGCTTTGTCAATGCAATGTGTGGGACAAAACCCCTTTCTGTAAACACAGCTAATTGTGACTTAGAGAGGCTTACTACAGCTGCTGCACAGTTGTGTCCAATTAATACTGAGGTTATTTCCAGTGTGTCTTTGTCAGTTGTAGTCCAAGCTTCTTCATATGTGATATCTCTGTTGTCTGCCGAAACATGAGAAATACATTGTAGGATTGCAGGTGCCTGTGTTATCTGTGGCACCATTGAATACAATTTATCTGTGTCAGGGAACTGTATGAGATCCCATGAGAAATAACAGGCAGGTTGTGACAAAGAGAAGGGATAGAGACCGGCTGTTGCACAAGTTATGTTAATACCTGTGGGCTCACATCAACCCTTAGTGCACACATGAGGTCTTGGCCCATTAAATTTACAGGACATACATCTGACAAAAGGAACACATGGTCACCTCTGTAATCACCAAAACATACTGTCAGTGGCTCTGATAGTGGTTCAAGACCAGGAATGCCTGATGCTCCTATTGTCTTAAGGTATTATGTTGTTTTCTGTGCGTTTGGGAGCAATTTAGATTGAATGACAGAAATCTCTGCTCCTGAATCTACTAAGAATGTTACATTTACTCCTTGTATCTTAAGAGTTAATCTAGGTGGTGTTTTTAAGTCTGATGTTAGTTGTATGTATTGATGGTATGTAACAGCTGGTCTATTAGTGTGTGGCTGTAGAACTGTATGTGTGTCTCCGTGTAGTGCGATGTTCTGACCTGCCTCCCCTGTCTCCTATGCTTGAGGAGCCTGGAACCCTGGTGAATGCACAGCAAGTCCCTGGGGCGGAGCATGTGGCCAGGGTTTCTCTTGCACTTGTGTCTCCTGTGAAGTCCTCCTCCTGTTTGTAGGACAGTTACGGGATATGTGTCCTTATTCGTCACAACTGTAACACCGTACTTCTGTGTTAGGCTGTCCTTTTTGAAATCTTTGGCCTTTTAGAGTGTAGTGTCGTGACCTCAGGCCCCTTCTGAGGGTTTGTGTTCCCTGTTGGTAATACATCAACTGAGCAGTTTGGAGAGTCTTTACCTGGTTCATGTGAGCCTCCACTTGGTTTCTCTCTGCGTGTAAGACGTGTCCATACATTTGGCAAAGTCTCTGTTTCCCAGCCTACATATGATGTCATCACGCAGCTCCTTAAGCCAGGATAAAGACCATTTACTAATGCAGTTTTCAACAGGTGGGTGTATGCCGCATTACCTGGGTTGATTCCTGAATGCGCAGCGAATATCGTTTCCGTGCGGGTGCGATAATCAGCTGCCCTCCCCCTCTTTTTGTCTGGTATTGTGAATCTCAGGCCAGCAGACTCTCAAAGGAAACGCAGCTCGCACAGCGCCATACAGGGTGTCCATCATGGTGGTGAACTGTTGGGACCCCCACCGTTGCCGTAGTTGACCATGTTGTGGGTCTGATGTTTGCCCACCGGAGTTTGAAAAACCTGCGGCACACAGCTTCTACTTCCTGTAATGTAGGGTTATACATAGTGAGTAATTGCTGCATTGCTGTTACCCATTTCTCACCGCCAGTTTTTTGGGGGTCCGGTTGTTCATCTGCAACCTCCTTCAGTTCATCTGGCTGCCATGGTCTGTAGACGAGCACTTCTGGATTCCAGTTGGCCTGTGCCTGTGCGTCTTGTGGCATAGGCTGAGGGTTAGGGAACGTCATCATGGGCATCTGGTGTATTTCCCCTAGGGGAGACTTTGTTCTGCTCAAAGGATCAGGTGAAATTTGAGTTTTTTTCTCAGTCTGGGTTTTCGCTGGTTTAGGGGTTATGTAAAGAGAAGACAGGTCAGGATAGAGTTACTCAGATTCACTTTCTTGTCCTTCGTCTGAACTTCCCTGTGACTGGGCACTTGCTGCTGCAGCCACCTGGGCTCTGATAGGCTGCGCTGCTGCTGGACCCCCCATGGGCATAGAGACAGCATATGGAGGAGGCAGGTTACCCTTTCTTACTCTACATTTCTGTTTTCCCTTTTTAACTTCCTCAATGTCAGACTTTGCTAATTTTACCATCAACCCTGCAGCGGATTTCTTTTCTTTTACCTCTGCCTTCCTTTCCCATTTCTGGAAAGATTGCCAATTTATTTTCTTCCCTTTTTTCTTTGTCACTTCCGCTTCTCTTTCTTCCAGCAATATTCTACACCGCTTCAAACAGTCTGTGCCTTGCAATGGAAACACCCCTTCAGTAATGGCGTGCCATAGTGGAATCTCCTCAACTGCACATTTACCCCATTTCTCTGTCATTATTTTAGCAGGGCCTGTCAGGGGGTCAGATAGGATTTCTAATTTCCCCGGATTATTCCCCATGTTCTTAGACTCACTGGGACTGGTGCTTACACTTTCATTGGGCTTATAACATACACACACAATAAATTCTCATTCACACTGATCTTCCCATCTCATCGTATGGTCGGATCGTATCAGACAAACACTAACTTTGGGTAACTTTCTTCAGCCAGGTAGTTTGTATGACACATTCGTTCCGAAAAAACGTACCCTTATTGTACACACATTGTGCATACAAGACACTGAAGGAGTTACCACAAAGCTTATAAAATTATCACCTCATTCATATGCCCAATTCATGATATGGGACAATTTCTAAGGTGATTCTTATAGACAATAACATCTTACTTCTCATAGACAATAGCGTTCTTCTCATTAACAATAGCTTACTTCTCAATTAACAGCTTAGTTCACATTAACAACATTATCGTACTTCTCATTAACAATCATAGCTTACTTCTTCAGTACTGTCTTAATTTTTTCATGTTTTCCACGTACGGGTCGTTTCCTTAATAAACCATATGGCTTCCCGGAGGAAGACTTACATTTGAAATCCTCAGCCAGTGGGGTTTTTTCGTTGTTTCTTTTTTTTCCTTCTTTTTTGTTTTTTGTTTTTAAGGATTATTTTTTCATCATCTGGCGTCTGTCCCTCAGACACACTGGTCTCATTACCAGAAGGGATTACAAAGATCACGTGATTACCAAACACACACACCTAGGGTTTTCTCTTTGATGCAGACCAAAATTATACCAAAAACATACAGAAGAAATGATTCATAATACTGTACTCACTCAGTAAATGAATGGAGCATCCAATGTCCGCCACCCGTTCTGACCTCAGGTGGGATCCAGTTCCTCCGTTTGTCGGAGCGGAATTTTCCCTGTGTTTAACTTTTACCACCGGTGGTTTCCTTCAGTCTAGAACAGGCGCTGGTCAATGGCATGTCCATCCCATCCTCGTCGCCAAATTGTGGTAGAAATTTCTTTAAGTTTGAGAGTTGCTAATTCTCAGAAAACAACCACAAGTGTGATGAATCATCTCAGGTTTAATCACGGGCCTGGAGAGGACTTCCGGGCCCGTGTTTTCTGAGAATTAGCAACTCTCAAACTTAAAGAAATTTCTACCACAATCATCTGCCTCCATTTAACGCTATCCTCTGTATCCTCCTCATCCACAACAGCTATCCTCATGTCCTCTTTCACTACATCCAAGAACCTTCTCTTTGGTCTTCCTCTAGGCCTCCTTCCTGGCAGCTCTAATGTCAGCATCCTTTTACCAATGTATTCACTGTCCCTCCTCTGAACATGTCCAAACCATCTCAATCTGGCTTCCCTGGCTTTTTCTCCAAAACATCTAACATGAGCTATCCCTCTGATGTACTCATTCCTGATCCTATCCATCCTCATCACTCCCAAAGAGAACCTCAACATCTTCAGCGCTGCCTCCTGTCTTTTTCTCAGTGCCACTGTCTCTAAACCATACAACATTGCTGGTCTCACCATTGTCTTGTACACCTTTCCTTTCATTCTTGCTGACACTCTTTTGTCACACATCACACTTGACACTTTCCTCCACCCGTTCCAACCTATACCAACAGTAGTCCAATTTCCACTGACACCCTGTAGATCACCAGCGCAGGTGGTGGTCATTAACCTGGGCCGCGACCGATCCGGTATGGAAGTTATATTTGTGATTTGCATGTTTGATGTGGCTTAAATTTTACGCAATTTTACAATGACCTTCCTGACACAACCCTCTGCATTTACCTGGATTTAGGACCAGCACATGAAGACACTGGATTCTGCCCCCTTGTGCTTGCATTTGTTGTTTACACAGAATCAATATTTTAAAATGTTTATTTATTTCATTTATATCGTCCTCAAATGATGACGTTTGGTTTAATTAAATTATCATTCATCAAAGAATCATTTCAACACTGACTGCATTTAATTAGAACTTGGCCATTATGATTATGTCATATTTATGTGTTGTCTCCCCCGCCCCCTTTTTTCGGCACACGGCCGAACAACACGTAGCTAAATTAAACTAGCTGTTGTTCTTACATTTTAAGAGTTATATTGACGACCTTGGTGTCGTTTGAAGCAAAAGCGTCCCAGTTTTCTATCAGCGCGCTGTAAAATGTGAAACATGACTCCTCCCCCTCTAGCGTCGAGCGCTGTTTGCCCAGTGTTGTCAAGGCAACGTTTACAGTTTACAATCGAAGTTAAACTATGCCTCCTGCCTGGGATTTTCTCTGAGGATGTGAATTCTGTTGGTTTTACCGTTAGTGACGCTGTCAAACATAACAAACAGGTTTGATTGAGGCCTCATGTGATTCACAGAAGCTAGCTATGTCAAACTTCATGGAATAAACGGACAAATCAGCCGTAAAACGAAGCGGTTTACGGCTTTTTATGAAGAGGACGATGGATTTATGGATTTACTGTACAATATTACGTCTTTTTGGACTAAAACATTCTAACGAACAGAACGATATGCCACACTCCATGTTTGACTATACATATGAACTAACGCGACAGAAAGGTAAGGAGCAGCGTATTGTACTGTATTTGTACTTTTGTTAAATATTAAGAAACTGTAGTCGCTGTGATTATTCAATCCAAAATTGCTTTAACGCTATGTCATTTGAATCGTGAGACTTTAAGGTTTTATTAGACATACAATTTTTTAGACTGTATACACATTTTCCGACGATCTTTTTGTGACATATCTAGACATACAAATATCGGCTCGGATCCGCTCCAAGGGTGACTAAAACGTTATAAGGAATGGATGGGAGCAGCACAGTGGATGAGTGGTTAGCACTGTTGCCTCACAGCAGGGGCCTTTCTGTGTGGAGTTTGCATGTTCTCCCTGTGCTTGTGTGGGTTCTATCCAGGTACTCTGGTTTCTTCCCACAGTACAAAATCATGTATGTCAGGTTGATTGGTGAATCTAAATTGCCCATAGGAGTTGGTTGTGGTTGTTTGTCTCGAGATGGACTGGTGACCTGTCCAGGATGTACCCCTGCCTTTCACCCAAAGGGGAGAAAGGCTGATAAAGGTTCCAGCAGATCCCTGTGACCCTAAATAGGAATAAGCGGGTATAGATAATGGATGGATCTTTTGATCACATGAGGCCTCCATATTTGTTTATTTTTCAGCCACATCTGTATTAGTAAGTTGGACACACCAAGGAGAAGAAAAAGTTTACAGTTTTAATTGGGTAAAATCCCTTTAATGCACTATTATTATACAAATAACAGACATTGGACAGCAGTTACACGGAGGTAGAATTTTTTTATACATTATATATGCTGTACATAGGATGGAAACATCAATTGATGTGTGCAACAATCTGAAAGTAAGAGAAAAATTGCATTTCTAAATGTAAATCTCAGACACATATTAATGTTATGAATGTGATGTTCTTTCATCTACCCACTGTGGAGTACCTGCAGAGTATGCCAGATGTGATTTGGTATGAGGTCTCTGTGTTACCCACAATCTCAAAAGCAGGTTAAGAAAGAAGAAAGGCAATAAGGAAAGCAAAACGAAAGGGAGAGTGAGAAGACGTAACGCCTCAGGGAGGAAGAGAGCAAACAAAGCAGGTCAAGTGAATATTTTAGAGTTTGCTTTGGTCAAACCTTTTCTATTTTCTCAGCACAAGTCCTGCTGCACATTTTCTTAACATAGCCTAAAAAGGGTGGAGAGACTTCAGAAGGTACCAGCATGTCTACTGTGTTGCTGGCAAGTCTCTTAGCTGCAGTACATTCGTTGTTTACCCAAAGGACTCAACCTGGCAAAGCAATGCAAACATGCTACAGCACTGGTTACTGTAAAGACCTTGGCTGTGAATGTGTGTAGCAACAGCTGTAACAATATCTATCAATAAATAGCACACAGACCATAGTTTGAAAAAAGTATATATCTCCCCTTATGGTCAATCACTGATCTTATGATACACTTTCTGTACACTTTTAATGTGGCCTAATATTTTAATAGAATGTAGTTCACAAATGCTCTTTCAATATATGTTTATAAGTTATGATGTATCAATTCATGTTTATGTAGTTCATTAATTCATTATCAACAAAAGTAGCACACTTTTCGTCTCACCCTGATTCTGCAAAGCAATTACAGTAGAAGTTTTCCTAAGCAGGTCTCTGACATTTGACCCTATCTACTTCTTTTCACCTCCCCTGCATTACTTGGAACCCTCACTGAAATTCACTTCCTACTCGCAATTAACCTCACCCACAGAGCAGGCTCACACACACACCTGGTGGTGATTAGCCTGTCCTAATGGCTCTCTAGTTCCCACTAAATACTCTCATAACTCATATAAAGACTTTGTGACCCTGCACTGACTTGCAGCAGCCTATGGATCATGAATCAAACACAAGTGTGAAAATAAGCAGCTCTGCCTTGATTGTTAATCAGGGTGTAGTTCCTCTTGCTGCAAATGCAGCAGCTAACAAACAAGATGATGACAACCAGAGCTGCTGTATAGTCACTGGTGCTATGTGGGAGAAGCTGATGTTATATATTATGTACTGTGTGCATATATATGTACATGATGTAATTGTAGAATATTTTTATGTGATTGTGGTGACCCTTACACAATGTCAGTGGTTATGGTCAGCTACAGAATAACTTATACATAAGTACTATTACTTTATAAAACCAGGTACTACAAGTAGAAGTAGTAATCAAAAGAGCCATGCTATTTGTATATAGTATAAACAGCGTGGACACAACAGCAATTAGTATTCTTTGTTTATTCATTGTCATTGTCTTATGTACTGATGTCAGACCAGTGTTCACAACTGGAGCCCACTGCTCTCTGCTCCTTGTTCTGTTAATATTAGCTGAAACAAAGTCAGGTTGACGATATTTTGTCTCATCTGAATCTCCCTCTTTACCTTTAGCCATTGTTCAGCGCCATGAGAGGGCTGATTGGTAGATTGCGCATTGGCATGAATCAGGGGCAAAGTAGAATTCAATAGAGTGTGACAGCAAGAAAAGCCATATATTGCAATTTTATATATATATATATATGTATAGATTCATTTTAGGAAAACTGTCATAAAGAACAATATGCCATATACATAAAATCGGAGTATTTTTCATGCCATCAAAACGGGGAGTAACACGTAGCACAACTTGTGCATTCTTAGCAAAGGAATTAACATTTGCCTTTATCAAATGTTAATCAAAGTGTTTTTGTTGTGTATTTGTTTTCACACCAATGGGTGGAATTAGATAATAATGTGGCAGCAGACTTTTTTTCTCTTTCACGGTTCGCTGCAGTCACAAGCAGAGCATATGATCTGCAGAACAGGTCAATACAGATTGACCCCGGACAAATGGCTAACTTTTATATCAACTCAGCATCAATTTGCACATCAGTCAGTCACATGCTAATCACACCAGCATGACATACACATAGGTGAATACACAGTGGTCAGTAATATGATTAGCAAGTCTGTGTGACTACCTGTCTTTTCGTCTGCTTCCTACTGAAATACAAAGCAGTGTCAAAAGTCTTTGTTGAATTCACACAGGTCACACAGGGAGGTAGCAGACGAACTGTCTGCCAAGGTGAAAATTTCCTTCACACCATTATCAATCAAAATCTCCACAGTTTACTTGGCTGACATCCTGCTTCAGCTTTGACCCGTTTTACTTATCTTAGTCAATCATGTACTGGAGACATTAGAGACATTTGAGGTGTTTTTTCACCTGACCCTGTTTCCATAGCCTCCAAGCCCGTATATCTAGATCTATGTGTGTGTGTGTGGGTGTGTGTGTATTTGTACCTGCAGCCAATAGTTAGGCTAAACAATTCCACACAAAAGTATAAAAGTTTAAAACGTAAAAATATAAATATGTATTTGTATATAAAAATATATAAGATGGCAGTAGATGGGTAGCTTAAGTTTTGGGATTTACATAATGCACATATTGCAGCTGTAACAATAAGGTGCATGGTAAAGTGTGGGACAATGAAGAGATAAGTTAAAAAAAAAAAGTTAAGTGATAATTGATAAATGTGCGTATTAATCCAGTTTAGTTGAGCAGGCAGATGGCTTGAGGAAAGAAACTGTTCTTCATACTCTCAACATTAATCCTCAGGCAGCAGTAACACCAGCCTAATTGCAGCAAGGAGAAGAGAGAGTGCCCAGGGTGGCTGGGTTGTTTCAGTATCTTCTTGGACTTTAACCTGCAGCGTTTGGTGTAACTGTTCTGTCTGGTTCAGTTTCCCATCCAGGTGAAGATGCTCCCACACAAGATGCTCTCAATGGTACAGGTGTAAAAGTTCCTGAGCACCTTGAGAGGGAGCTTAAAGTCTCTCAGTCGTTTGAGGAGGTAGAATTGCTGTCTGGCCTTTCCCACAATGGTGTTGAAGTGCTGAGTCCAGGACAGGTCACTCCCAGGTATGTGAAAGTGTCCACAGTGTCACAGTGTCCTTTGTTTTGCTGACGTTCAGCAGGAGGTGATTCTCCCTGCCCCAGTCCTCTAGATGGTATACCTTCCTCCTATAGGCTGTCTCGTCATTGTGGTCATTAGTGGTCAGTGTGGTCATTAGACCCACAACAGCAGTGTCATCAACAAACTTTATGACATTGCAGTCAGAAGTGGCTTTGCAGTCATAGGTGTAGAATGAGTACAGCAGAGGCCTGAGCACGCAGCCCTGGGGGGACCCAGTGTTAAGGGTCAGGGCAGATGAGGTGTGATGACCTACTCGAACCACCTACAGTATGGTCTACTGGGCAGGAAGCTAAAGACCCACTTGTACAGGAAGGAGTTCAGGCCCAGGTCGTACAACTTAGAGACTAGTCTGAAGGGGACTATAGACTTGAATGCTGAGCTGTAGTCAACAAAGAGCACTCTCACATAATTCCCCTTACCATAGTTGGGAGAGGGTCTTGTGGAGCAGATAGATAGCTAGGTAGATATACAGATAGATAAATACTTTATTTATCCCCACAGGGAAATTCAGATTTCCTGCAGCTGCCATACATTCATAAAAACATTCATCAATAAATAAATCAAAATCTGATTTAAAAAGGATCAATAAATAACATAAAAATAGAACACAAGACAACAGAATGATACCACAGTCCAACCAGCATCACATGGGTTTGTGGTGTATGCATGCGTATGTGGTGTCACGGAGCGTTTAAGAATCTTATCGCTTTGGGGACAAAACATCTCTTAAAGTGCTCAGTCCGGCAGCACAGTGAGAGAAGCCGCCCACTGTTATTGCTCCTCTGCCCTGCCAAGAGACTGTGAATAGGGTGCCTGCTATTGTTCAAAATAGCCTCCTGTTTTATCAGTGTCGCCCTCTCTGCCACAGTCTTCAGTGTCCAGCTTCCTACCAAGCATTCAAAGGTGCGAAACCTCTGCAGGTAGAAATCAAAATTTCCCATCAGAGGTTATGTCAATTTCACAAAGTTTTCTCTCCTATTCATCACATTTTTAAGCATTTCTATTTCCTTTTCAAATACGGTGAAGCCACGAAGTCAGGCTGTGAGAAGCCGAGCCTCACCTAGACACAATCCATCGCAACCTCAGTTCTGGCTTGCAATTGGCGCGTGCCTGTTGCTGTCTCTCTCTATATGTCACCAATATACTATATGCAGACACTTTTGTTGTACGCTCTGATTTTCAATAGTCTGGCAAACGTTTTTAATGTATGTGTGTGTATTATATTTAGTCTTGTTGATCGGACATAAAACCACAGTAAAAAGTAAGAAGGTGAGGCAAACAGTACCCTGTCACATTGAAGGGGGCATGTGTGAGCCCACTTGTTAATGTCACTGCCATTATTCTATGCAGAGAGGATTGAGGCAAATAATTTAGCTACAATCAGATGGCCAAGTGCACTGCAGCAATCCATTCATTTTAATTTTGTTTTGCTTCGACTGACTGTCAAACATGGAAGATTATATATCTAAGCTTAAAAATTTCTCAAAACTGGACTTTCAATCAAAACAGGAAGTGATAAATAAGGGAAGACCAAAGCTGGAGCTTAAAGATTACCTCAAACTACAGGAAACAAGATAACTCGCTCTTCTCAAACAGAGTGATGCACCCAGAAAGAATGCCTGTGTGGCTGTCCAACAAGAAATGAGAGTTACGACTGTAATTGCGGTTCTATGAATCCTGGATGACCGCCGGAGGCGGTGCTTGAACCACTGGATGATCATCTTGTTCATGCGCAGGCCGAGTATTAATAAAAACAAAGTCTCCTGTGATCTTCCGGTGACCCGGTGAATCTATAAGATCATGTGACACCGGAGGCTCAGTCCCTTGCTCTTCTCGTGAAAACACAAGGATTCTGAGGGACCAAGTGCTCTGGCGGTCATCTGGGATTCATAGAACCGCAGTTACAGTCGGAACTCTTGTTCTATTTCATCCCTACTGACCGCCAGAGGCAGTGCTTGAAGCACTGGATGACTTATACCAACAAGGTCACGAGGAATCCTTAGACCTTAGAATTGGAATGTAGCAGGGTGCTGTCGCAGGATCCCTTCTAATGGATGGGGTGTGACCACATTCACCCTGTAAAACTTGGCAAACGTGTCCATCGATGTCCAGGATGCTGCCCCGCATATGACATCCAGAGGTACTCCATTCACTGCAGCCAACAAGGTTGTGAGGCTCCTAGTAGAAAGGCACCTCACTCCAGGTGGTGGTAGCTTGCTCTGTGAGGCATAAGCCTGGGGTGTTACATTAACCACGCAGTGTGCAAGGCGTTGCTTGGAGAGTGCCTGACCTTTGCGAGGGCCTGAGAAACACACAATCACTGAGATTCACTGAGAATCACACTCAATCAGAACAGCTGCCGTTGCGCTAATATATGCCTCTAGCACATGAACAGGGCATATCAGCCTTCCATACACAAGATCCCTGTGTCGAAAAACGAGCAAGCTGCAGTGGACGAATGTGGCCAACTGATGAAACCACCTTAGGAATAAATGATGCATTGGGCCAGAGTGTAACGCCCGAACCATCAGGGTTCCACTGGCAACAGGACTCGTGGACTGCTGTCTTCATCGATAGCCACTTAAAGTCTGCGTCTGCCAAGGACTCAAATGGGGGGGCCCGCAGGGTATTAAGCACCAGTGAGAGATCCCATGTCGGTGCTATGGGGCGCATAGGTGAGTGAAGTCGCCGGGCACCTTGCAAGAACAAGGAGATGTGCTTGTTACAGTCAATGGTACCACCATCTACTTCATCATGCCAACAGGAAATTGCAGCAACATAGATTTTCAAAGTAGATGGAGAACGTCCCTGATTAAGTTCTTGTAAGAATGTTAGGATGGATGAGACCGGGCAGCGTACAGGATCCAGTCCCTTGTCCCGACACCACCTATCAAAAAGCTTCCACTTGTTGGCATACAACCGACGTGTGGACGGTGCTCGTCCATTACTTATCGTATGACCTACTTCCCCAGGGTACTCTGAGAAGGAAGTGCCGGGCCCTGCAGTGGCCAAACCCAGAGCTGGAGGCGATCGGGGTTGGGACGTAGTATCCGACCCCACTGCTGGGATAGGAGATCTCTCCTGAAGGGGAGGCGCTTCGGCGAGCTGTAGCAGAGCCTGCGCAGCAGTGGAAACCAAGTCCTCCCTGGCCAGAAAGGAGCCACCAAGAGCAGCCTCCTGAAGGACTCTCTGGAGTGTGCCAGTCATGCGCTAGTGCGTCCTGGCCTAGGTGGCTGCTGCTGTCTGTCAGGGAAAACCAGAGAGGGCACTGTGCTGTTTCTCTTGAGGCAAAGAGGTCCACCTCTGCTCTGCCGTAAACTTCCCAAATGTACTCCACCACTTGCGGGTGGAGTTTCCACTCCCCTGGTAGCGGCATCTGTCGGGACAGGAAATCTTCTACCCGGTTCTGTGCCCCCGGAATGTGAACTGCTTGCAGACTGAGAAAGTGGGAAGCTGCCCAAGTTAGCAGCTCTTGAGTCCACAGTGTTAGTTTCATTGATCTGGTCCCTCCCAGGTGGTTGATATGGTAGACTACAGAGGTGTTGTTGGACCAGACCAAGATATGCCTGCCTTGTAGATCTAGGAGGAAGTGCTGTAGAACCAACCACACAACGATCAATTCCAGTACATTGATGTGTTCTCGTTTGCTGTGGGGACCATGTTCCTTGTGCTGTCCGCCCCTGCCATGTTGCTTCCCAGCCCGTGTGAGATGCATCTGTATATACAAGCTCCCTCTGAGAACGAAGAGCACCTAGGGGGACCCCTTTTGTAATGTACGTTATGTCTCTCCACTGCAAATGGGATGCACGACTGTGCACTTGTCTTGTGGGGTCTAGGTGCAGGCCGTTCAGCCACCTTTGCAAGGGGTGCAGCGAAAGCAACCCGAGAGGCACTATGCTGGCAGCCGCTGTCAGTCTGTGAAGATAATGAAGGAAGGGCAACATCCTGCCATGTTGGAATACAGGGAGCATTTCCATTGCATATGGAAAACATAGTATGATTCATTCCAATATTCCATTGAATATTGCTGATACGTTGCGGTGAGGGGCAAGCAGCCATAGCGATGGTGTTCAGAGCAATTCCAATAAACGTCGCTTCCTGTGACGGAATCAGGTTGCTCTTTTTGAGGTTCACCTGGAGGCCTAAATGGCCTATATGGTCGATCACAGTCTGTGTGTCACGAAGGGCCTGGTCATGGGTCGGTGCACAAATCAGCCAGTCGTCCAGGTAAGGCAGAATTTTTAAGCCTTGTCTCTGCAGGGGAGACAGGGCCGCTGCCACACACCTGGGGAAAACCCAGAGACAGTCCGAATGGAAGGACCCTGAATTGTAAGTGTCTCCCCTGAAAAACAAAATGGAGGAACAGGCACTATAGCACCTTTGGCCAGCAGGGTAGAAATTTCCTGACTTAGTGCCTGGGCCTTTGCCGGATCGTGGATGATAGTTATCCTGACCTGGCCAGAAATGGGGGGCCGGCATCCGAATTATAGGTGGTATCTCTGAGACAAGGTGGACAGTACCCAGGCATCTGGGGTGTGAATGGCCCAGTAACTGAGTTATTCTGGGGTAAAACAACCTACTACCAGCCCAATCATTTCAATTCCGGGCCCTCTGGCCCTTTGAGAGCCTGGGGGGACGCCGAGCAGGTGGTATTGCCCGAGGAAGGCGCGAGGTTGGCGGCCTGACCTGGTCTCGTCGGTAATGGGCTGTAAAGCGGTCAGCCTGAACGGAGTATCCCTGGTGAGTAGTCGTGACCACACTATTGCCATTGTGAAGACCAGCCAGCTGTTGCCTTGTCCGCCTAGCCTAGGCTGTATGCTCCAGAGCCTCGAGCGCAGCAGCACCAATAAGCTCCCCTGGAACTACAGGAATGCTCCTCAGGGCCTTTCTGCAAGCCTCCGTCAGGGGCGACTGTTCCAGCCATACCTGACGTCGAGCTTGCGTCAGCGTGGAGAGTAGACGTCCAAGCTCCCTGGACATAAACACAAAGGCCTGCAGGGAAGCGTCGACCAAACTATGCGTCGGCACATCGACTGGAGAGGTCTCCAGTGAGGCTGAGAGACCCAAAAGCAAATGGGAAAGGGAATTCCCAATATGGCCCATACATGCCCCCACATCATACGCCCTATGACAGACCGCAGGTCATCTGTAATATGACATTGTGGCCGTGGGCACCTGGCGTTGGTCCTCAGAGCCTCATCTGGTGCCACAATTAGAGAGGCTATGGCCGGTTCAACTGCCGACATATGCCCAATCCACATTTTGGAGCATCCTGCAACGACACCAAAGTCCGTCTGTCTGATGTAGGCCCGTGAAAATGCCTTAACCCATTACAGGTAATGCGGTCCCGCCTTGTGCTCTGTTCACTGTTCACATGTAAATAATCTCAGGTGAACCAGGTAAATATGTGCACACCCCCGAGAAATGACATAAAACATCAAACTTCATCATAGAATTTACTCACTTTTTCTGCGCGTTTGGATGATGGCGCGTCACGGACGTGAAGAAGCGTTTCTTGTAATTCCACACAGAGACAAATAGTTTAGCTTGTCCTCAGAGTAAAAACACAGATTTTAACTCAAATGAGGATCGTTTGGCTCCTCATTGTTTTGTATTGTGCTGCACTAATCCCCTCCCATCTACATTGACTGAAAGGCTCATTATGCGCGTCTTTGTCTGGTCGTTCAGTGCGTCTTTTGTGTTCTCAGGTAAATCACATGACTATTCATCCTCAGACACACTGTGACGGGGTCCTATCCGAAAGAACCTTGGCAGAGTCCGTAGCTTTTAGATGTTAAAAGTTTTATTGCAATTGTCCTTGTCAGGTACAGCAAACAAAGCAACGTATTTCGTTAGGATATTCTTCTATAATATCCATGCAAAGAATAACAAAGAAGTCTCTCAGTAATCCTTCCTTTTTGTTTGTAACAAACAGAAACATTCACCATTTGTGATGCACAGTCGATCGTTTAGCACATATAACATACAGCTTATCCAACTCTCTTCCACCACCTTTTCTCAATGGAATGAGGCGTCTTTTAAGGCCTCTAACCTTCTGACGTCATATCCCATACTAATTAGGTGGGGCTATATATACCCGGAACTCATGTTTGCTCTGGTTGAAACAGGAAATTCAGGAATGGAATGCAGTGCGTGTTGTAATGGAATGTTTGCGAATATTTGATCTTATGGAAATATTGGATAAATAGAATGACAAGTGTTTGCGAATATTTGATCTTATGGAAATATTGGATAAATAGAATGACAAGTGTGCACCCTTGAAACCTATGTGGAATGTTGGTGATTGGTGAGAAAATTATGGCAAAGGTAAGTTTATAATTGCAATGTTCATATATGTGTAAATAAGTGTAAATGTGCTGAAATTTATGCTATGTATTTAGGCTATGGTTGTTCCTGTTGGCTTAGTGATGGTCTACTCCGTCACACACACCCTCTTGCATATGGCCTTTCTGGACAAAAAGTGTCTTAGAAAATTTAAATCATTGTATTGTGAATGTGAATGTGTGAACAAGATGACTTTCACAACACTCTGAAGTAAACACTTTAGCCTACAACATGCAGGTCTCCAAAGTCTTGTGAACCAATGTCCTGTTTGTGTTTTATGGTCTTATTTCAGTGAGTAAAAAATTGTAGTTTTGCACTAACCATGCATAAACACTTTTTTCTCAAAAACACAAGCATGTATAAACTTGCTGCTCACATATTATTGTAGCCAATTTTGTGCTGATTACAGTGTTATCAGACTTTAGACATTAATATGTTTAAAAGACACTGAAAAAAGCATAAATGTCAGGACATGTCAAAATTTGTCCAGGCCCCCAAAACCCCCTCAGACCCCAGAGGGTTAATGTCTGCCCAACAGGCATGTAGTTCCTTCACATATTCCACCGAAGGGGGGACAGCAAAGGAGGATGCGGCATCCTGCTGCCTAAAGAACGCACTGGAAGTAGCTGATTGCGTCTGTGGAATGTCCCGCTGCAAGCGGGCAAAAACTGTACGGATAGCTGAAGCCGCAGATTCATGCCCGCCGCCCTGAGAGCTGGTGGAGGCATGGGAGCCCGATTCTGAAGTCCTAGATTTATATCTACTGGACCTTCGTGAAAATGCGTATCAGATGCCGCCAATGAGATGGCATCTTCTTCACAGACAGTGGTCCCATGGTCACCAGCCGTCTGAATAGTCTGGAGGAGGGCTCTCATCTGGGCCAACTCCGTAGTGAGATGGTTTACCTGAGCAGACAATTTCCCAGAGCTCTCCTTCCTTGTTCGCTTGGTTGGAATAGATGCCCCCGCTGTAGCAGTACGCTTTAGACCCGCAGTCTGGCCTGCCAACAACTGGCTCGACTGCCCCTCTGCCAACCAGACAGTAGGCTGTTCAAATGCAGCCAAGTGGGCTGCCCGTGCGAACTGGGGCAAAATACTGCAGTTGGTACATGCGTTCTCAGAGAGTGCTTCCCTGAGATGGTCCACTCCAAGACAGGAGGGACACAAATCATGTCCATCCTCAGGTTGGAGGGGCTGAAAACAAATCCTACAGCACAGGGATTCAAGCATTATGCAGCAATTACATTTTTATTCAGTAGGAGTGAGTTAAGGAAAGACTCTTTTAAAGAGTCGGGTCGAGCAGAGAGCGTCACTATTGACTCAAAAAATGCGGCTGACGGTGCAAACAAGCCAGCCTTTAAACACTACTCCACGCTTTCGGAATCAGGTCGAGCCAAAAAACGCCACTGCCGATACCACATAAACAATGCCGACTCGGCAATGCACATAAACTAACTTAGGCACACAGCTGCACAATACAACAAAAAAAAAAAAACACAGATTGGGAGAGGGGATGAAAACGACCTGTCACCAACCAGGAAAAACACTCTTAACTTAATATAATTGGCGGAGCAGTACACGCTACGGCCAATGTATTAATACAAGCAGAAAATGACTTACCAGCTGTTGAAAACAACTGTCCAGCGTTGGGTATATTGTAATGTTAATTTAGTTTGCGCAGCCCCTGGAGGGCGAGATGCACCCACATCTCCAACTGTAATACAGTCATGAGGCTACTGGCGACAAACAAATGAAAGTAGGTAGTGGCGCTAAGCACAGCCACACATACACTCAGCAAACCTGTGTGCAAGATCTGCGTGTCACATGATCTTATAGATTCATTCGCATGTGACTGTTTTTATTAATACTCGGCCTGTGCATGCGCAAGGATGATCATCCAGTGCTTCAAGCACCGCCTCTGGTGGTTAGTAGGGATGAAATAGAACTGCCTTTTCTGCTTCCTATTTCTCTTGTTCTCAACGTGTGACAATGTCTAGACTAAAATGGCATATTGTGACATGAAGAATTTACCAAGAAGCCTAGGAGAGAGAAGGAGAGGGAGAAGCTAACTGGTAGGCTAATGAGCGCTAAGTCTGAAAATAGCAATAAATACCGGTCAAAATAGAAAGGTACTTGAGTAGTACCGGAATGTGTAGTGGTTAATGAATTGTTTAGAGAGTTTAGTTAGTGTTTAGGTGTGTTAGACTAAAGTTAGTCTGTTGCTAATCTGTAGATGAACTATACAGCACAACATGCTTGCAATCGGGAGTGATTCACTTTCCCGGAAACAGTCTCCCTTTGAGGATGACGTAGGTTTCTTAAGTAGCGGCCTGATTGTGGCCGTTTTTAAGGCAGGTGATGGCCAGCCTGAAAGGAGTGGTTTATTATAATGGCGATAAGGTGACTAATGGCATGTAGGCAGTGGGATGCTGGGTCTGTATTTTTGTGACAGTCTCCTGGATGATGTCACACGCTACCGACGTGCACACCCTCAGTGGGATGTAAACAACAATGGCAACAATGTGTGAGAATTCCCTTGGTACATAGTATGGTCTAAGACCAACTGCCAAGAGCTCAATATCCCTTACTGTAATATGTCCAGAATTACTGTCAGGATCCTGCCTTGGACTTCCTTTGTGGGACTTTTATTTCGAAGGACTGTGCAGGATCTAGTTTTTGTCTTTGTTTTACCTTGTTTTGATTCTTGATTTGTTTCACTTGAGGCTTGTTTTCTCCCCGAGCTGAAATACCCCTCCTTTTCCCTCAGTTCTTTGCCAGGTCGTTTGTCCTCCCAGTCAGATAATGATTGCCAGTGACACCCAGCTTTCTGTTCCAGCCTTGCTTGAACTTTTTCTTGTTTTTGGAGCCTCCATTGTGTTAAGTAGTCATTTCCTTATGTGTATTTTGAGTCTCTTGCTGTCTCTTGTGTGCTGCCTGTTCCTCCTAGTCTGTGTCCCCGTGAACGTGTGTGACCAGACCCTTCTCTGTATTCCCTTGTCTGCTTCTGTGTCCTGTGAGTGAGGCTGTGTCCCCATGAGAGTGTGTGACCAGACCCTCTTATGTATTCCCTTGTCTGCTTCTGTGTCCCCGTGAGAGTGTGTGACCAGACCCTCTTCTGTATTTCCTGTTTGCTTCTGTGTCCTGTGAGTGAGTCTGTGTCCCCGTGAGTGTGTGTGACCAGACCCTCTTCTGTATTTCCTGTTTGCTTCTGTGTACTGTGAGTGTGTCTGTGTCCCCGTGAGTGTGTGTGACCAGACCCTCTTCTGTATTTCCTGTTTGCTTCTGTGTCCTGTGAGTGAGTCTGCGTCCCCGTGAGTGTGTGTGACCAGACCCTTTTCTGTATTCCCTGTTTTGCTTCTGTGTCCTGTGAGTGAGTCTGTGTCCCCGTGAGTGTGTGTGACCAGACCCTCTTCTGTATTTCCTGTTTGCTTCTGTGTCCTGTGAGTGAGTCTGTGTCCCCGTGAACGTGTGTGACCAGACCCTCCTCTGTATTTCCTTGTCTGCTTCTGTGTCCTGTGAGTGAGTCTGTGTCCCCATGAGAGTGTGTGACCAGACCCTCTTCTGTATTCCCTGTTTTGCTTCTGTGTCCTGTGAGTGAGTCTGCGTCCCCCTGAGTGTGTGTGACCAGACCCTCTTCTGTATTCCCTTGTCTGCTTCTGTGTCCTGTGAGTGAGTCTGTGTCCCCGTGAGTGTGTGTGACCAGACCCTCTTTCTGTATTCCCTGTTTTGCTTCTGTGTCCTGTGAGTGAGTCTGTGTCCCCGAGGGTGTGTGTGACCAGACCCTCTTTCTGCTTTCCTCGTCTTCCCGTGCGGTGTGTCTGAGTTTCTGAGTTCGTGTGTTCGTATTTTGAGCTCCATGTTTTCGTCTTGTCTAGTGTTAACCGTTTATTTCTCCTTTGACCCAAGCCTTTGTTCCTATGTTGATTTCTGTTAATAAATCTCACCTGCCCTGAGTACCAGTTTCTGTGAGCGTTTTTGGTCCTTTCCAACTAAACCCCTAGAACGTGACAATTACATCATCTGTTAACAAAAACAATCAGTCCCCCACCTTTGCTTTTGGCAGCTTGCACAGCAGTGAAAGTCCACACAGGAATCAGGGATGGTGTCATTCAGCCATGTCTCTGAGAAACAAATGAGACTACATTCCTGGTATGAGTCTCTGGTTCCTGAGACTCCAGCTTGTCACACTTATTCATTAACAAGTGTGATGAGCGAGTTGACATTTCCCATTAGGAATAATGACACAAACGATAATACTTCCACCTCCTAGTTTTTAGCCTAGCTCCTGCTCTCGCCTCAGAGCGGCCTCTTCAGCTCCGGTGGCATCGCATGTCAGATCCCATGTCTTATTTACATTCTACATCTTGATACATACACCAAACATGCATTCACAGATACACTTTTTTCAAAAAAGCAAGACAGCTGCTCAGACAGGCACAGTCACAGTCTTTTTTTTTTTTTTTTTCTGTAGATCTGTCCGGCTGATATGCAAAATTTAGTGGGTCCAGGGTTGTGGGCAGTGTGGAGGTGATGAGTGTTTTCATTTCATCACCACAGATGTAAGGACTATAGGCCTATATCCATTGGGACTGCTGGGGTGTGGTTTCTTTGGGACAGGGACTATAACAGACTCTTGAAGCAGGTGGGGAGTGTCTCCTCCCCTGCAGCTGGGAGCACAGTAGGAGGTGGACTGTGGAGAAGTTGTTCAGTTCATCAGACAGAGAAGCATCAGCACCCACCGGGTGTGTGTGTGCCGCTTCATAGTCTGTGATGGCTCGTAGTCCTTGCTACAGTCCCCTGGAGTGAGACTGTTGCATCTGCTGCTCCAGTCTTACGCCGTAGCTTTATATTCCTACATGTTCCCAGTGGCGAGCGCCGAGTTGTAGACCGTGTCACGGGTGGATTTGTCAACCTGCCGCTTCTGGTTGGAGAAAGTCCTGCTGATTCTCCTAGGTGTAGTATCATCTACAACGTTACCAATAAATCCCACAACGGCTTCAGAGGTCCTTGATGTCTCTGCCCGCACTGCTGCGAAACATGTCATTGTTGGCTGAATCCAAGATACACTGTAGAGAGGCCTCTGATTGGTCAGTCCACTGTGTCCTTTCTCTCACTGCAGGGGATTCCTGCCTGAGCCTTCATTTGTATTGAGGCATGAGAAAGACAGCAGTGTGGTCCGGCTTTCCAAAAGGAGGAAGAGACTTGGCTGTGTAGCCGTCTTTGATAGGAGAGTAGCAGTGGTCTAAAGTCCTCTCTCCTCTGGTGGGGCGGTCAATATGTTGTGTAAACTCTGGTATCACCTTTTTCAGGTTTGCACTATTAAAGTCCCTGGCTATGATGAGAGCTGCAATCACACTGGTTAGCCTGATAGGTGCAAATAGCCCCATTTAGCTCAGACAGTGCAGGTGTGCAGTGTGTCCACCTGGGGTGGAATATAAATAAGTGAAGTGAACTCGTGAGGCAGGTAGTGAGGGCAGCATTTTAGTGTCAGGAGATCCAGGTTAGGTGAGCAGAAGTGTTTGAGAGGGATAATGTTCCTACTGTCACACCAGTTGTTATTAATCATTAGACACACTCCACCTCCTCTTGATTTACTGATTCACTCATTCTGTTGGTGCAATGAACTGTAAAGAACTTCACTGGTTGAATGGCATAGTCTGGAACGAGAGGAGTCAGCCATGTCTCAGTGAGGCAGATGATGTTACAGTCCCATATGTCCTTCTGGTCACATTTATAAAGTGATAACAATAAAGGCTATGTTTAATGATTTCATCCTCCTGGGGATGGTGTCTGCTGATGAAAGCCTGACCAGTCCAGTTGTACATGGTAGGCTAAATTACTGTATATGTCTAGTCGCTCATGTGATTTTGAGATATAACATGTTTAATTGGCTTGAATTCATTTTGCCCTGTTGAGTGGTATGTTTCAATAAAACAAGTTTTAACATTGAGATTACTTTAATTTTACAAGAGGGGTGGGTCCATTTCATTTCTGCCAAAGTACTCAAATTGCTATTGTAAATGAGCAGGGAGCCTTTTGAAATATTCTTACATGATTATTGACTTTGTCTTAATTGATCAACAGACAGACAAATGTATATTAGTGTGGCCATGTTGATCTTATGCTGTACCAAAATGAACTGGAGAGTTATTAGAATTTAAGTCTGTAGTGATGATAGTGTTTCTCAGATAGCAATGATGGAAAAGAAAAACAAAAACCTTTTGTTGCTTAAACTTGGTTAAAGCACCAGAAGGGGCTTAAAGATGAAAGAAGCAGGATTACGACTGGAAGGTTGACATGTTAATCCCAGAACTGAAAGTAAAACATCAGATCTTGCATTTAATTGCCACTGCTATTATGCCCTTGAGGTAGCACTGGGCAGCTCCTACTCCAGGTGTCAATGTGTATAATTGAGATGTGTGCTGTGCAGGGTGCAATTGGAGAAGAGCAGTCATAGTAAATATAGCCTGGTTAAATAAATAAAGGCTTAACAAAAACACACAACACCATTCTTTTTTAGATTATAATACCTATTACATTTACTGTATCTTTTAAAACTTGCAGTCAGTTCACATAAGTACAGAATATGTTTTGCATCTATCCTGTAAAAGAGGCACATCTCTGCACATGAACTGAAGTTATGAAGAACACATTTTCATGTTTGGTTCTCCAGTGTAAGGACTTCCAAACTTTTTTTTCAACATCCCCCCAGCACCAACCCTTACTTTTCATAATTTAAAAACTCCTCATTTTATAAAACCACCTACGGAATGGAAATATTTTTTTTGTGGTATTGGTTACCTGCATAGTAGAGTATTCTCCATTTGCATTTTGCTAGCTGCACAATTTTGGTATGATCTTTTCTCTGCAGCCTGCCTCTGTATAGTGTGGTATATGGTCCCCCGCCTCTCACCACTATCATTTCCATCCTATTTGGGGAAGCAGCATTTCTTCGTTCCTTTCTTTCCTCCTCCCTCTTCTCCTTCCCTGCCTGTGATGGCATACTAAATGAGTGTTTGCACTGTATTTTTTGCTGACTCTGTGAATTGCGTCCTATTGCCGTGCTAATAATTGGCCATAAGCTGGGGATCGAAACAGAGTAAATGGGTGCAATGTTGAGCATGGAGGCCTGGGGAGACAGTGCAGAGAATGGAGTAGGTAAGGATAAAGTCCTCAGCAAGTGTTTAAAGCAGCACATAAAACACTTGGTACAGTTTTTCCCTGAATTACTTTATTACACTGGTGCGCTGGCAGTGGGAGGGTTAACAGGAAGTGCTGCTTTAAGAGCAGGAAGTAATATGCAAGGGAACTGACTTCTTTTTTGATAATCAAAGTGTGTGCACTACTGAGCTGCAGACACTCATGAGTGCAGCTGCTTAATGTGATGTCAAGATATGGTCAGAAACCTATTCTATGAAGAGGAGTCCCGTACAGGCTCATCTCGGTTGTGATAATGACAAATACAAAAATGCACTTCAATACTAGTATCTTTTCCTGTTTCCTGTCACCCACATATAGTAACATTAGGAATCAATCCAAAACAAATTTAAAGCATTTTTTGCACCTTCTCTTTCATGTGCCTAGATATATAGAACAATAAATCTGTGCTTAGTGTTGCCACAGAAAATCTCATACAAAGGATACTAATGTATAATAAGTGCCAACAACAGCCTAACTCCAATATTTACAAAAATATATATTTATTGGGCTTCAAGGTTATATAATTGTCACTGCATGTCAGTTATTTCGAGTGAAAATTTAAACAAAGTTCTGCTGTGGAAGCACACAATGTTGCATTAATTACATTGTGGCTGGTAAGTGACTTTGGCGTAGTTGTACATACTTAAACACAGTGCAGCTACTGTGGCCACGTTTCTGCTCAGTCATCACTACTAGGTTATGCAGAGGCTAAAGAAGCAGCAGGAGGAAGCCTTCATTAATTTATCTTTCTGTCCTGTATTTAACAAGCGCTACATGTGCTGAGGAGGCACGCGCCCAACACAAAGGTTCGGCACAATCATTAAAGGCATGCAGGCATACCAAGGCTAATCATTTGACCTTTGCTTTTCTTGTTCTGAGCATCGGCAGGAGCAGCACTATCTGCAGAGGATAAGTCCATTTGTTATTTTGGGTGATTTATGATGGGCCCGTTAATGTGGAGAATGCTAAAACAGTCCAACTGAGACAGCATGGAACAAATAGCTCCTGTGTCCAAAATTAGCTGGGAGGCCATTGTTGAACCCTGGCTACAGCAAATCTTTGAATTTAAATAAGCTTTTTGCCCATGTGTCTGTCTCCAGAAACACCAGGCAGCAAGTTTAGTTGGAAACTCCTCATCAGCAGACTTTAAGCTGCACCTTACAAAGGTCTTAACTAATGCTTTTATTGATTGATTTTAATTTTTTGATTAATTCGCTGTATTTTATTTAACTCTAATACAGATGGCCTGTAGACTGGGTGAACTAGAGACTGGGTGAACTGTGAGAAGATTTTCACATGGGACTTTATAAATATAATGAAAGTAGGATGTGGTAGAAAAATGTTTGACTGAAACCACTAGAATTCATTAACAAGCATCACTTAACTGCTCTGCATGCATTAAAAGTAATCTACTTAAACTGGAGTTTTGAATCAAACCCAGCTACAGTGGGTGAGCTCACCACCATCATTTGGGTCCTCTGGGGGAAACCTATGTGTTTGTTTGAAGGTCCACCAAATAAATAACTCAGAGCTATACACCGCAGCTGGAATCTGGCACCATTGATTCTGGCATTGGGCAGGAGCTGCTACATTCAATGTTGTGTCGAATGGCTTGGAGGAGTAGGAAGTTGGAGACCTGGCTAGTACTGGAGGCTCCCCAGGTCTTTGCCTGAGGCAGCAGCACCTCAGTAGTCTCATCGCCTCCAGTGCAAACATCCCTCTTGAGTGGACCAGAATCTTTGTCCTACTCCAATTTTTTAAAAAGTCTTTGCATTGTGTTTTAGTGGTTTTTACCATATTTCTATTGTGTTATTTTTTCAATTCCTTTCCCTCATTGATGCTATAATATATTGATCTCCACACCTCTTATTTCTTCCACCTGTCCTCCTGGTCATTCATGCAAAATTTCCCTATTTGTTAGCACTGTGCCTTTGGGATAGCAGCGATGCCTTTCCGAAATCAATTCTCCATGGCGTCCCACAGAAGATGTTGTCTTAATGTCACTGCAGCACAAATTTACCAGGCTTCTCTGATCCCATAGTGGGAGTGACAGCAAGGCTCATCAGTCGAAATGTAGACCCTGCTTTTGTCTAATGAATGGCTCCCTCTCAAAGACAAGGACAGTCCAAATGTCACCTTCTTATTCTTCTTATTATTGCTATTAAATGGACGTGCACCTGAAAGCTCTCTATAGCAGGAACACAGAACATGACTCACTTTGCGGGGCAGAGAGGATTTTGAGGCAGAGGGGAAAGAGGGAACAGCACTGAGCTACAAAGACAAAAGGGAGACTAGAACAGAATAAACTGCAGTGGAGTGGATGTCAGCATTGTTTGCTCTGGAAGGAGAAATACTGACAGAGCAAGGGGAAAGGGGAGAGTCGATATGAGTTGATATATGGCATGAGAGAGTGAAAGGTAAGAAAACTTTAAGGCAGACACATGGCGGTGAATGTGAGATGGGAGCATAGGCCCTTCAGGTGGAGACGGGAAGTATTTTTGCTCTTTCACCTTCCTGGAAGACCAAATTGCTGTTACATCCTCACACTTACTTGATGTATAGAGACATTTGCCTTACATGATTGTGCATATCTATGGCATGTTGTTTTTATTAAAGGAGTGAATTTCAGTATATGTGAGGATTGCCATTCTGGTGGATTTACCTGATGGCAGAGTGGGAAATCCTTAATTATCCACCTGAGCACATGAAGCTGTGCAGCCCTTTGACCTCTAGACCAAAACTGTTAGCTGGACCATACGTGCTGTAGATCCATTCTACCTTATCTCACAGACATACACACTGATGTGTCACTGCTCTGCTCCTGGTAGGGAAAGTACCCATAGCAAGTTTTCATTTAAAAACAGAAGACTGTATTTGAGAAAGCTACAACTAAACTGAAGTTGGAGGCAGAAAGAACTAAATCCAGAATTAATTTTGGTTAGGCCTTTCAATGATGGTGACAATTAAAAGGCGGCATTAAAAGTGACCCCACCGAGGCTGTGTTTCGGCTGGATAGAAATATGGCCATGATGTGTTGTTTGGGGGGGATCTGTTAGTTTCCTGATATTTGTAATGTTAACCAACATAACTGAGCTATCAGGGTGCCCCAGATTCTGGCCATTTTATTTGTGACACGAAGAAATCTGAAGGCAGACCTGCAGATATTCCTATTGCTTTTTTATGTTTGAACACCAATGCAGACACAAAAAGCAGAATGCATACAAAGTTTCATGTCATCACAAGGAGAAACAGACATGTATGCAAATGTTAGGGATGTACAGCACAGTTGATTTTGGAGCTCTGCTTATGACAAGGTTATTTAAGAGGCTTTGCATACACAGTAATTCACATAAGTATCACCCCTGCATTTCCATTCCTACACAAATGCATATGGCATACACATACATGCTTCTCTACACAGAGAAAAATTTATTGTCTTTGTTTTAGTCTATGAGACAGCAAATTATGCTCTTTTTGTACTGTTTACTTTTTTATTTGCTAAAAGCTGAGTGCCGTTTTTGTTCTGTAAGCACTCAGTGAGTTGACTCAGCTTTCAGCCCATAATACCTGTGAAAAAACATTTCCAGATAAAAGACAGGGTCTTTCAGCTATCACATTTAACAAGGAAGAGAAGAAAGAAGCAGAGGGCTTAACTTGCACCATGTATTTCCTCTTCCTCTGCCTGAGCATGTGAAGCTGTTCATCTCCCTGTTAGTGTGTGTCTGTTTGACCTTCTTGTGTGCATCACCTGTGTCAGTCACTACTGCAGAGCATCTGTGGCACTTGTCGCAGCAGGGCATGTTCGATAATTGATTTTCAAGTCTACTTCTAGCTGACATGATTCTCTTCCTTTCTCTTCCCCTTTTTTCACTTTGTTTTAGAACAATCCTACACACACACACCTCCTCCATCCTCTTTTCTCTGCCGACAACAATAACAACAATGCCTACTTATGCCATAACAAATGGCTGAGTCACACAGACTTTGTTTACTCATTTGTGACTGTCAGCCAGCTGTTGTCTCCTGTACTATCAGCACCCTCCCCATACACCCACCCTGTTTCCACCCTCCCACTTCCTGTTTCCCCGGGCTATGGCAGCCATCTTGGTTGTCAGTGCTATACCAGGTAAGAACAGCTGTTAGGATTATAACAGGGCATTTTTGTTGTTGTGAGACATTTACTACACGGTACATTGTGGTAGATATTGTGCTTTAGATGAATGTTGAACTATTTGGGCACAATACTTGCACACTTTGTAGTAATTCATCAGGAGGGCAATGGAAGTTTGGATGGGTGCTTTTATCACTCTGCCAGGGGGAAAGGAGAGGGAAGACAGAAAAAAGGAACAGTCATACTCTGGTTACTGCACTGTCCAATACAAAATTACTATTTGTTGAAATATTTGTTCTGATGTTTTAGGCTAGTCAGGAAAGCTGAACTGGGATAGGCTCCAGCAGATCCCTGTGACCCTGGTATTCTGTCCACTCTTTTGCGAACTTGTTGTAGAATTAGAACTGAAAAGAGTCAGAGAAAATAATGCTGAAGTGAATTAAACAAAACATATAGCACACACATACACACACAAAGACTTCTCTACACCCAGCAGATGTGTGGCGTTTGTCTGTTAACTGATGAAGTCAATTACATCCTATAACAGTTCCCCTATTAGCAAGAAGAGCCCGGCAGGAATCCCAGCTGGGGGTGTAATGGGAAAACAGCAGTCAGCCAGTGGGGAATTTCCTCTCACACCCTAAGTTCTGTGCCCAAATCCAGGTCACTGTCTGCAATTTAATTAAGAAAAAATGCAACTAAGCAGTAAAACCTAGTGCAATTATGAAATCTTTGTAAAGCCAGAAAGACTGAACCTGTCCTCCTAATAAACATGACAGCATCAGTCAAATGCCTAAATGTAGTGTATGCTTAAGGTTCCTTGATAAGGACCAGTGGGTGTGTACATATTGACTCCTGTCTATCAGGAACCAAGGTGAAAGAGGGCTTGGGTGAAAGACATGACTGACCACAATTCATCACCGACATTAAATGTTACTTCACCAAAGCAGTTTTTCTTTTAACAAGGATGGGGAAAGATTACTTTCCACAGTGGTTTTTGCAACTACTGTAAATGTAAGGAAAAAAAAATGAAGTCATTTGATGTATTTGTGTAGTAGTTTTTGTTGGAGGTCACTGAAATGTCATTGTGTTACGTCAATCACATCAGGAAAAGCGATTATTGATTTGTTGGGGGCAATAAGAAATGCCGTATTTTATGTTTTAGTCTGGAGGAAATGCTATGCTAGTAACTAAGATTCATTAAAGTTGGCTAGAAGAAGAATTTTTGGGATTGAAATCCAAAGTGAAGACTACCCTGTGCTTCCTGACTACAGGCTGGAGGCTGAAGCAGGAAAGGTAAACAGGACTCACAGAACATGACATGCATATGTCAAAAAATCTGTGGCATTGAAAGGAATTTATATTAACTTTGATGGCTCTGCATCATTCGTTCAAGATTCAAAGGTAACCCATAAACCACTCACATGTGGCTTTGTTTGATAAATTTCAATATTTAGCCCGGTGAAACCTTAGGCAGACTAGTGAGGCAAACACACTAGACGTTTGATGCTTTTAGAGTCAGGAGGGGTCTGTGAGATTATCCAGCAGTCCTCTGTTGTTCCAGCTGGGGCTGCCATAGTGATAGATTAGAGCAGGGAAGAGGTAGGATGAGGAAGATTGTGGGGGGTAAGGGGGCAGCAAGAGGGCAAGGCTCATCCACAAACCCCTGCCATAGGGCAGGTATGAGCTGGCAGACAGTCCCTCCTCTCTTTATTTATCACTTTATTTATTTATATATTCTTTCATTTCTTTTTGATGTCATTTATTTCATTTTATTATTTTGTCACTCTAGTATGGAACAAATTTATTTATCAGTCATTTACCAGTCATTTATTTTTTATTTCCAAGTGTAAGCCACACACTGTCCTTTTTAAAAATAATGTGATTATCTAGTCTGATTAGTCATAATAGTCGTAATATATATGTAAAGAGGCTGAAAGAAAAGCTCACCATTATATTAATTTTTAGAGTAATCAATATGATGTTTGTAGTGTTCAGTTTGATCATTTTGGTACAGTATTTTGCAGTGCCTTAGCTAATTGTTCAAGTTAGCATATTTTAGGTGGTAGTAAAAGTATGACATAACATTATCTGTTTTTTGTCCTTTATCTGTGGGCGTAGGAAATGTAAATAACACAGGCCTTTGGTCATTTTTGAGTGATTTTTCTCCTTGTGTGCATTTTTCTGCTGAATAACCAAACATTCTCTCAGTCCCTCCCTCCAGTATCCCTCTGCCTATTTCTCTCGCTGATGAGGGAGTGGTGATGACATGTGCTAGGAGATGGAGACAGAGTTTCTAACCAGTCCAGTTATGAGGCAGTAAGTTCACTATTGATTAGCTGTCCACATCGCTGCCTGGCCTCCTTTGTTTTCTTGAGCACACACTGGCACATATACAGCAGGAGAGGACCCAGATGAGGGTGACCTTTCATCACCTTTTCCTCTGGTTTGTATCACTACATGTAGACACCCACTCATACACAACATATTTCCTCTACGAGGCAAGGAGTGATGGAGGGCAAAGGCTTTACAGGAAGTTGAACTTTGAAAAGGTGGTGAATTACATGTCCTAGACACTGAAGCAAAAAACTCAACTTTGTGGAAAGGGGCCTCTTGCTAGAACACAGGAGCCACTACTAAGGGAAACACATATGGCTATATAACCAGTGGAGAAATGTGGAATGAGATTTAATTTGAATAACCATTTTTACAACATACATTTGGACTATGTATTATTATTTGTTTCTTCTGTTGCAACAATTGCTGAAATGGAGAAATCCTTAATGATGTTACTTACTGTACATTTGTGTTTCTCATGCTCAGACAATTCAAAGTGTCTCCTGTGAATAAAGTGATTCTTTTCCAAACAAAGAAGCATGATAGTTCACTATCAGTGACTGACCGTTGCCTTGGCTTTACAGTATAAGCCAAAATCAAAACTTTTGTGCTAACCCTAAAGTGGTTTAGTGACATAAACTTAAACTTCCTGTGAAATTCCTTGATTTGAATCGGATTTACAAGGTGATGCCATAATTATCGAAATTAAAGTTACTCTTTGGACACATACTGTATGCCAAAACTGTTTTTTAATTTCAGGCTTATAGAGAATGAGTATCACAATCAGGACATCTTACTCAACATGCAATAGATGCTACAAAAATAACCTATATGGCTAACTGTTATGTTTATACTTTGAGCCCCTTTAGATGAGAGTCATTGTACAAAAGTCACTTCACAGCCCAGCAGCCTTCCTAGAGCTTTCTTCCAAAATGCATTTTGCAAATTAAAGAAGTATATAAATGTACTTTATTTTGAAATACCATATACTGCTCTTTCATAGACAAATACAGTGGGTACGGAAAGTATTCAGACCCCTTTAAATTTTTCACTCTTTGTGTCATTGCAGCCATTTGCCAAAATCAAAAAAGTTCATTTTATTTCTCATTAATGTACACTCAGCACCCCATCTTGACAGAAAAAAACAGAAATGTAGAAATTTTTGCAAATTTATTAAAAAAGTAAAACTGAAATATCACATGGTCATAAGTATTCAGACCCTTTGCACTGACACTCATATTTAACTCACATGCTGTCCATTTCTTCTGATCCTCCTTGAGATGGTTCTGCTCCTTCATTGGAGTCCAGCTGTGTTTAATTAAACTGATTGGACTTGATTAGGAAAGGCACACACCTGTCTATATAAGACCTTACAGCTCACAGTGCATGTCAGAGCAAATGAGAATCATGAGGTCGAAGGAACTGCCCAAGGAGCTCAGAGACAGAATTGTGGCAAGGCACAGATCTGGCCAAGGTTACAAAAGAATTTCTGCAGCACTCAAGGTTCCTAAGAGCACAGTGGCCTCCATAATCCTCAAATGGAAAAAGTTTGGGACGACCAGAACTCTTTCTAGACCTGGCCGTCCAGCCAAACTGAGCAATCGTGGGAGAAGAGCCTTGGTGAGAGAGGTAAAGAAGAACCCAAAGATCACTGTGGCTGAGCTCCAGAGATGCAGTAGGGAGATGGGAGAAAGTTCCACAAAGTCAACTATCACTGCAGCCCTCCACCAGTCGGGGCTTTATGGCAGAGTGGCCCGATGGAAGCCTCTCTTCAGTGCAAGACACATGAAAGCCCGCATAGAGTTTGCCAAAAAACACATGAAGGACTCCCAGACCATGAGAAATAAGATTCTCTGGTCTGATGAGACCAAGATTGAACTTTTTGGCGTTAATTCTAAGCGGTATGTGTGGAGATAACCAGGCACTGCTCATCACCTGCCCAATACAATCCCTACAGTGAAACATGGTGGTGGGAGCATCATGTTGTGGGGGTGTTTTTCAGCTGCAGGGACAGGACGACTGGTTGCAATTGAAGGAAAGATGAATAGAGTACAGAGATATCCTGGAAGAAAACCTCTTCCAGAGTGCTCAGGACCTCAGACTGGGCCGAAGGTTCACCTTTCAACAGGACAATGACCCTAAGCACACAGCTAAAATAACAAAGGAGTGGCTTCGGAACAACTCTGTGACCGTTCTTGACTGGTCCAGCCAGAGACCTGACCTAAACCCAATTGAGCATCTCTGGAGAGACCTGAAAATGGCTGTCCACCAACGTTCACCATCCAACCTGACAGAACTGGAGAGGATCTGCAAGGAAGAATGGCAGAGGATCCCCAAATCCAGGTGTGAAAAACTTGTTGCATCATTCCCAAGAAGACTCATGGCTGTACTAGCTCAAAAGGGTGCTTCTACTCAATACTGAGCACAGGGTCTGAATACTTATAACCATGTGATATTTCAGTTTTTCTTTTTTAATAAATTTGCAAAAATTTCTACATTTCTGTTTTTTTCTGTCAAGATGGGGTGCTGAGTATACATTAATGAGAAATAAAATGAACATTTTTTGATTTTGGCAAATGGCTGCAATGACACAAAGAGTGAAAAATTTAAAGGGGTCTGAATACTTTCCGTACCCACTGTATTGTCTCTCTATGACTTTATTCAAATAGAAAGCAATAACATCAACGACAGACAGAAAATACAGTAAGCAAGTAACCCAATGGGCATTAATGACATACAGATTTGTCTCCTTTTAATTTGTCACGGCATAATAACAGCAATCAATGCTGTACATTTCTCTGCATACCAGCCAACACCTAATTACAGCTAATTACCAGCGGCTGCCATGTGTGATATGATGCGTCTTCTTTCTGTGAGTCATTCCCAGTAATTACACATATATCATGTCATCCACTGAATAATTATTGCATAAAGGATCCCCTGGTGGCTCTTTTTCCATTGGATAGAGGTGAGAAATGGCTCATATCCACCTGGACAGGGCTGTCCAGGCCAGGGCAATCCTCATTCAGGCCAAACCATTCCAGGCCTTGCTGTAGCCTGACAAAATAAGTGGGCCTTGCCTGCCAGACCTCGGCCAAGATTCCGTGGAGAGAGTAATCATAGGTCACTGAACCCTTTGACCCCAGATAGAAAGCACTTTAATCTATAGCTGCATGACAAACAGTGGCAGTGGGAGGAGAAGAAAGAAAAGCGTGAACAGGGAGGGGAAGGATTGTAGAGGCTTAGAAATCGTTAAAAGTTAAAGAAAATGATAAAGTGAAAAAAATTTAAAATTTAAGAAAACAGGCGCCCTATATTTTTTGATGTTTGTTTTAATCCCTGATGATCTTCAGTTTATTCATTGGGCGAAGCTAACCCAAACCAGCTAATTGTTTGGGAGCCGAAGGTTAAATGTATTATGAAACGTTTTCCATACAATGACATTTACTTGTGTTATTTGTTACTCTATGGACATATTGTGGGTTATTACCAACTACCTTGAAAGGTTATTGTAACTCTGTATATTAGATACATGGTAGGTATGTTGAAACATTAATAGCACCATTTAAAAGCATTACCTTGTTATGTAATTGATATTTTCATGTTTGAATGAGAATAAATTCTCTTGTTGTGAGGGTACCACGAGCTCAACCCCACACACTCTTGATATTCTTTAATCACAGAGTACACGCCCTGTGAGGTGAACCTGAGAGGAGCAACAGGATCACAGAAGTAAACATAGTAATGAACAACATTAACCCTTTGCTTGTGAAAAGAATTCCAGTTTTCTGCAGCCAAATTGAGATATTTTTATGTTGGATTTATTTTATATACAGAACCTGTTCCTTTAGGCATTGCTATTAGACATACTGCAGGTATTGCACATTTTTCAGTTTGAATATAAAAGTAATTCCTATGGATACTGGGCTGACAGAAGAGCACTTACTGATTCAGATAGAATGAATAAGGTCAAAAATTATTTTCAACAAAGGCATTTGATAAATGAATAAATGTAAATTTTGAAATAAAGATGAAGAGGAGTAGGTCTATGGAGAAAGTAAAGGATACAAAATTGGCATTATGGGTCATGCTTTTCTTGTTCTTCATCCATTGACCCGTCCCTCCCTCTTTGTAGCCCTCCACAGTATGTTAATGGTGTAGTGTGGACTGGCAGGAGCAAGCTGGCAGGTGGTACATTATACGAGAAAAGAGAGTGGAGGAAGAAAGAATGAGAGACAGAGAGAGAGTAATTATCAAAGAGGCAAAAGGAAATAAAACCAGTTCTGTGTAACAGGAAGAGATTGAAATGGCTTGGAGGCTGTTTGAGCACCCACATGTGTGTATTTGTGTGTGTGTGAACTACTGAAAGAGAGAAAAAGTTATGATGAAAGACTAAAAAATAAAGAAACAGCTGAAGAAGGGAAAATATTTGAAGAAAAGAAAAAAGGTAAAGAAAGAAAGGGGAAAATGCTGAAACAGAGTGTAACAGAAGGTGAAAGAAGGGGAACAATAGGTGAAGAATGTGCAAGATGGGGGAATTAAATGAACAAAGGATAACAGGGGAATCTTTGCTTAGATATTTTGTATAATCTAACCCTGCTCCGCTGGAGTACACAGTAACCTGCTTCACGTAAGAGATGCAGTTTGCAGTCAGTGAGACATAAAGCATCCTCATGTAGCTGTATGATTGGCTTACTGTTACACTATACACAATTACTCTGGTTATGTCATATAGGTCTATGGGTCCCTCCAAGGGTATGCCTACCCAAACCATCACTGACCCTCCATCAAAGAGCTGCACAGTACTGGGCAGCAACCACAGGTCGCACTAGAGGACATCTGAGAATCATGATCCTCCTGTTCTTCCTTGTGCAAAGGAGCAGATACCAGTCCTGTTGCTGGGTTGTTGTCTTTCTACAGCCTGGCCCATCTCTCCTTGGGTAACAGCTGATCTCCTGGTACCTCCGCGGTGCTCTTGAGACTGTGCTGTGAGACACAGCAAACCTTCTTTTAACTGCTGATGTGTCCTTTTAAAGTAACTGGACTACCTATGCAGTCTGATTGGGCTGTAGGTACTGCCTCATGCTACCAGTAGTGACAAGGACACTGCATAAGCACAAAACCTGAGAAGAGTCAGTCAAGGACAAGGAGAGAGGATTTATCTGTGGCCACCACATTCAAAACTGTTCCTTTTTGGGAGGTTTCACCTATGCATTGCACCTATTCTAACTTTTATTTGTTGTTTGCTCACTTTGTTTTATTTTACTTGTTTCTCAGTATAATTTCTAGTGTTACCTAAACATTTTGTGCTACCTTCTGCTATTACTGGGTGCTAATTGATTTGTCTTTTCTTCACTGTCTTGCTTTGCTTACAAACACACACAAAGACACACACTTGTCTATAGAGTTGTGAGGACACTGACAAAGTGCATTCCCTAGCCCCTTACCCTGACCTTAACAACCAAATGCCTAACTCAACCCATACCCTAAGCCTTACCTAAAGCTGGTTCGAACCTGAATCCTAAAACCAGGTCTTAACCCTTAAACATTAACTTGGCATGGTGTGACAGAGAATGAGGACCAGCTAAAATATCCTCATTTTCCCAAAATGTTCTCACTTCTATGGTATAAACCTCAAACTGGTCCTCACAAAGATAGCCATGGAAGTATCTACACACAAGCATAGTATCAGTCATGGAATGAGCCACCTGGCAGCCAGGGCAGCCCCACATCACTATTATCATAGGAATCCTCACTCACTGTGAACTGCTGGTAATGGAGCAGTACTAGAAAGACACTGTGTGTGTGTGTGTGTGTGTGTGTGTGTGTGTGTGTGTGTGTGTGTGTGTGTGTGTGTGTGTGTGTTTATGTGTTTACATGAATGAGTGAGTGCAGAAATGTGGCAAGAGGGAGACAGTGAGAGAGAAAAAAAGACTCAGCATGAGAATGGGGGAAAAAAGAAGTGTTTTGCAGTCAGTGTTTATTTGCTGCAGTCTAGTGTGTCTTTAAAGATGAAGTGAGAATTACAACTTGCTCTGTCTTTACCCCTGACTCTAAAATTAAACTCATTTATATTGCATTACCCCCCTCTTGTCTATCCCACATTTCCTATCCAAACCTCTGTGCTCTGTCCCAACACCTTTTTATTTCTTCATCCATGCATCCTTCCAATGTTGATTTTCTCCTTTAAGACCAATGGGATAGGTATTTCTTGCATGAAATGACAACTGTGGGTTCCTGGGACCTTAGCACCACAAAACACACACAAAATCCATTCACGTGCATACATCCTATTGTTATGTATTTAGTGATTTCCCTGGAGCAAGCATTAGATAGACAACACATACATATCACCAACCACATCAACTATGGCTCCCTTCACCTTTGCATATTATTGCTGTCATCAGCAGTGTACAATTGCGCAAGTGTGTGTGTATATCTTTTCTTGAAATGTACACAGTATCTTCTGTTACAGCAGATGTTTTCACTATTGACCACTTTCATAATATACACCAGGTCTGAAAGCCATTGCTCAGTGTCTTGCACTGACACAACAGAATAACAGCTTCAGTATATTTTTTCACCATTTTGACTACCATAAGAAAATATTACCTTTTTTCATTACAGAGACATTGCACATATACAGTGCTGCTGAAACCAGAACTCTTTCCAGTGAAATGAATTTCTTCAATTTCCATCTATTAACCTGATTATAGACCTCTTTTAACTCAGCATACTGCCAGATCTTGTTTCATCTTTAACAAATTTTGATTAATTCAAATTTGTATTCATTGTCAAAATGTTAATTCAACAAGAGAACAGCAATAATTGTAAATGACACAAATAATGCATATTGTGTGGAGCCACAATTCCAAGAGTCTACTAGCAAACACAGTAGATTAGACCTGTATGGACAAAAACAGAACTACCAGTTGAGGTGTGCTTTGTTGGAGAGTAGGAGAAGAGAGAATTTCCAGTGATAACACTGACCTCATGACTGATGGCATTTCTGAAAAGCCAAAGTGAAAATCTTTACAGTGACCAGACAGAATATACAATGTTTAACCAGTGTGGACAGAGGCATATGGTTCATTTTAATACCACTGTGGAGTAATGAAGCCCTATTTGTTTCCTGTTGTTTCAATCTGATTTAACCAATATTTGTACATTCTAAATAATGCAGTGGATTTTCTCACTGTTGCAAAGCACAAGGCTTTAAATCTACATATATAATTGAACATATTTATGCTAATCTAATTGTTTTACAGTTTGCTGGCTTTGTAGTGCTTAGTCTCTGGAATAAACAAGCAACATGAGCAGAAGCCAATACAAACCTTTGTGACCCCTCCCCATCCCCCCCAGCAGCCCCACAGGAATTCTTTCAAAGTAGCTGTTGACAGAGGCGGGTGAGGCGAGGTGATTCCAGTCAGGGGAGAATGGCACATTTCCAATCTAACGTAACAATGGAATTTGAAAGCAATCCACACACCATACTGTGTTACTATTACACTATTTGCGTTTCATGGTAATTCAGCTTAAGGCCTTAATACCAGCAGTTTAATGCCAGGTTGCTTCTCTTGCACTGAGAGGCACTGGTCAGATTGTGCATGATTGCTCCAAATACTCTTACTGCAAGGAACAGCTTTTCACTAGAATCTGCAGATTCTTGAACAGTTTGTGCATATTGGCAGTAGCATAGTAAAGAATACTGGGGCTATTAAAGTGTTACAATATACTGCAACTATCCAGTAAAAAAACCCTAATACCACCAGGTTATTATGACCAACAATAACTAGTGACAGATGAGGAGCAAGGGAGGAGGTAGTATATAAAGCAACCAAGCCCAGGTTAGGAGGAAATGGTGTTTGGATGGATGAGTCAGAAAACACCTTCCCACATGAGAAAAGATAAGACAGCATTCCAAAACATTGGCTTTATTTAGTCACTTCTCATGTTTTGATAGAGACAGATGACCTAAACCTCAGCATATACCCCATGGTACCTTAGACAAGTAGAGAAGTTATTTAATAGCCAAATATTCTAGATTCTGTCCAATCATATTTTTACATAACCTATATGGAATACTACTAGATCATAAAAATTTGGCAACCATTCTGTTTCTGTACACCTATGCTGAGCACTGCAGCTTTTATGTGACACCACCACTTTTGTTCAGCAGTTTCAGTGATATTTAGTTGTTGATGGATGGTGATAACAGCCTATTTGGCCTCTTTACTGTAGTATCTTCATGCACTGAAAACTAGCATTTGAACATGGTTATTAACTGCCCTGTAATCCAAGTCTGCTAATCTTCTTTTACCTCAGTAGGTTAAGTTTCTGAGTCAGATGCTACTGGGTTGTCACTGTGCCCTTCTCCAGTAGGTGACTCTGTATGTCAGTCTGCCTGTCAGAGGTCTTTGGTGGCTCCCCCTCCCTCGCAGAGGGAATGTGTGTGCATTTGCATTTGTATCTAAACTTGTGACATTCTTCACATCTCAATTTAAAATCTGGCATCTTCATCACAAGCTGTTTGCTCACTGGCTCTCTTTGCTGATAATCCCCCAACAATTAGCTCTTTTTGGCCCTCCACTCACCCATTATCACACTGCCTTCCTCCTTTACCTCCATCTCAGTGGACTTTGGAGAAAGCCAGCATTTACATGAATGTGGGTGATGCTGGGCACTTCACAATATCTATAGCCAAGGTACCATGGTGAGGGGAGGTTGAGTGCTTAGGGGCCCATGGTTTGGCTAGGCTGTGGCCCTGCTGAGGTTTGAGGATGCTGATAGTGGATCAAAGCCCTGTTGGCTTGGCAGCCAAGCCAGATAAACTCTCAGGAGCAGACAGACCCACCTAACCAACTGTCACCTAACCAAGGGAGAGGGGAGGATGGATCGAGGAATATAGGGAGGAAAGGAGAGATAGTGGAAAAGCACAGGAAGGATATTAAATGATGGAACATGGCAAGAAGAAAGAAGAAAACAGCAATGAATGCTGGAACAGTTACAAATAGACTGAAAAGACGGAAAGTGTAACATGAGAGAACCATAATGGGAAGAGGCCATAGAGGAGGGAAGATGAAGTGGAAAGAAACTAGTAGAAAAGGAGTAAGAGAAAGAAGGACATAAGTGAAGATGTTGGAATGAGTGGTAAGTTGGAATGATTAGTGAAGGAGTAGTAGAAAGGAGGAAAGGTCAGAGCAGTGGAAATAGGTTAAAATGCAGCAGTAGTTAAAATAGCACAGAGTCATGTGAACTGGAGGCCTAATGGTAAACTGTAGCAAAAAACTATAACAGCTTGTCCCACACTGGGTCTTGTGTGTTATTTGGCTTAGGAGTAATAACATGATCGCGCAATTTTTTTTTTTCTTATGTTATCCTCCGAAACGTTAAGTATACATTCTGTTGTAGTGAAATGCTTCTTTTGTTCATTATGTATTGTATGCATAATGTCGTACATGCTAGAAATACACATGCATCCAGGACTTCACTGTCCTTCAGTAACCAATTAGTTGTTTTATTTATTTATTTTAAGTGCAGCACCATGTTAAATAAACATAGTCCGCCCTGCTAGTGTATGTGCCAATTAAAAGCTGTTTTATTAGGCTGCTGTTCACAGCAGCATGTGGGGGTGTGTGCGTTTGTGTGTTTACACCAGAGGGAAGGTTAGTGAGCATAATTGAATCATATTAATTCCTCCACATGGCTTGTCAAGGGGTTTCTTATGTTTTGAAGTTAATCCATAAAGATGCTAAACATTGATTTAGCCAAGTGTTGATAGGTTAAGCCAGGATGCAGAATTGCAAAAAGCACTCTGAATATTAATATTGCAAAACAAATGTTTTGGTCACCGAAATTATGTTTTTTAGATAAATATTTTCTGTAGTTATGTGTTGTCAGGTGAACATCCCTTTAACATATCGAAACACCATGTTTACCATTCCACAGGCTTGTATTAAAACTAGGGCTGTCAAAAATTAATTTTAACGGCACTGATTTTATTAACGTGCGATTAAAGCAGCGTGCATTGCCTGTTTGACCTGTGGCCAGTAGGAGAAATCAAAAATGCAGCCATAGACGGTAAAGAGTGCAGCAGCAAGAAGGTCTTCTGAACGGTAAATTCATTTAAAAAACAATGTCTGATGGTTCAGTCGTCAAGACAAAAGTTGTCTTTGTTTACTGCAGATGTGAATTAAGTTGCAAAGAAAGAACTATTGAGAACTTGTGTTTTTTCTGTTCTTTTTTTCCATGTTTGAAAAACATATCTACCATCTTTGAAACATGTCTATGTTCTTTATGCTGTATGTTTATGGTGGTTTCACTAATAATAAACATACATTTGCATAAAGCATCCATGTTTGTCTATGCTCATGTTGATTAGAGTATTAAAAACTTGAAACGTATTAATTTAAGGTACATTTTCGAACAGATAAAAATGTGTGATTAAGTTGTGATTAATCACGTTAACTCATGACAATCATGCGATTAATCATTATTAAATATTTTAATCGATTCACAGCCCTAATTAAAGTATGTCAGTAGGTGATTCAGCATAGCATACATTTGTTGACTTTATTATAATCCCTTCATTGCAGCAAAAAATCTCTTTCCTAAGGCCATGAATGCTGCAGACGTGCTGAGTGAATCACAGCTGTTGGTAGTTAAGATGCTGTCCTAAACGCGTTATTTTTCAGATGACTGGCAGGCAATAGAAAACCATAGCAGGTCCTTCATGGACTTTTACTGGCCTGTATCATATTTATCAGCCGTTATTAGTAACAAAATTGACCAATCTTCAGTTTGGTTTGATGGACTATGATGTCTTTACTTGCTCCTTTGAACTGCTTAATGAGGAGCTCAAGAAATATCCTTTTCCCCTCAGTGTGTTTCCAAAGAGCTGTAGTACAAATAGCTCTGGGAGAGCTGTACTAAACATTTTAGGCATTTACCTGACATTATCCAGATGTGCTGCAGTGTTACAGAAGTGATGGCACAGAATGAGCTTCAGCACCTCAGATGGCCTACATGTATGTTTATTTTGTGGCCTCTGTTTATTTTATTGCGAAAATGGTCAAACATGAATGCTGTGGTTCATCAGAGTAAATTAGAGAATGCTCAGTGATATGTGTTCATTCTGCTGTTACCATAATTTCCACTATCAGGTTGGGTGTGGTGATTGTGAGCATACAATTATTTGTGGAAATTTTTTGTGCAGTGTTATATTTGTCTGCAGTGTTACATTTAACAAGTAGAATAACACCTGTGACAGACTTTACATAGAAAACTACATACTCACTGTTGAGTAGCCAGAGCACAATATACAGTATATAACTACACTGTAAAAAATGATTTGTTGACACAACTTGACTTAGTCAAGTCATCTTGTTGCATTGACTTAGTTAAGTTCAGCAAACACTAGGTGTTAAGTTCACTCAACACATATGTAGTTGTTGAAATAACTTGCAGTAAGTTGAGTCAACATACTGTATCAATTACATTTAAATGTTTTTGTTAAATCAACTAAAAAACATATTGGTTGAACTTAATTTTTTGCAGTTTTCACAACTACGACCTAAGTCTAACTGACATAAAATAGTAATTTGTTCTCAACATCATAACTATTTGAGTTTACTGGACTTCATTGCTTTGACAAGAAGTTCTGGATATCTATCTGGAACCAGATTTTTTATGAACCAAAACTGCAAAATTGAAACTCCCAGCATTTATTTAAACAGATACACTGCATCCAAAAACACAGACACAAAGAATTCTCTTGCAAAGAAAAACCTTCATATACACACAGCTCACACAAACACGTGCAAACTTCTGTATGCACAGACATCTTAGCGCCAAAATAGAACAAATAACTCTCCTTGTCATTATCAGATATTTTCATTGCAGGAACAAGTGTACATGAAGAATTCACAATAAGCTGTGTTAAATATACTTCACATTAAACTGTTCAAAAACTGTCTTCAATTCCCAATTGTAGAAACATGACAAAGAAAGAGGAAACAGTGCAAAGTAACAACAAAACAGTCAGTTTGAAAAAACAAATCAAGAATACCAATGTTCCATTTAAAACAATGAGATCTAAAACAATAATGCTCTTAAACTTTAAACCAGTACAACAATTAAACAGCAGCAAGAAGGAAAAAAAGGGCAGAAAGGGAAGGATTTTGTTTGTTTTCTGTCTTATCGCAGCAACTTGCTCTTCAAAGAGTGATCTCTTGCGGTGCAAGGGTCTGATCCAACTCCAATAAACAGGCACTGTATCACTTCAAAAGTAAATTTGAATTCCTTTGGGTAGTCGAGGTTTAATGCGTACACCAGGCCCATCAGGTTCAGAAAAGCATTAGGTATATCACTCAGGTGACGCATTACCACTTCTTCCTCAATCACCAGGGCAACATCATTGTAGAACGCAGGGACGGTTCTGTCACATTTTCCACAACCACTAGTATTCCGATCACCACACCCTTGATCACATCCTCTTCACGGTCATTGGGCTTTATGGAATGTAAACAAAACAAGGTACTATTAAAAGCAATTACACAAATGTAGTCCCCAGACCCCTGCAAATTAAGAGATGTAATGTTCAATTTTCCCTTCTTTTGCCTTTTTGACTTACATGTTTCAGCTTACCTCGCATATCTTCATGAAGTTTGAAGGAGTCTCTCGCCTGTACCACGACAGGCCCAGCAATGCTGCAGTCCGCATCCTTTGGTTTGTTGTCTGTAAAATATAGGCTGGCAGTACCAGCTTTATTCGTTCAGTCCTTTGTTTTTCTTTATTCGTTTATCCTTTCTACGTCTCCCTCTGTTTTTGATGCTTTTTATAAAAAATAAAAACAAATTGGGGTTAAAGCTAAACTCTGCAGGATCTTGAATCCCCAGCAGCAGGATTGGGCACCCCTGCCTTAAAATCATTGGGCTTGTAACAACACTTTAAAGGATTTTAAAGGATAGGTTACCAAAGCTGATAATTGTCATTTACTCACTAACATGCCACTCCAAACACATGCAAAAATATTCATATCTTCATTCCATACAATGAAAATGAACATTGGCTAGGTTGTTAAGTCAACACTATAAAAAAGTAGTGCTGGCAGTAAAAGTAGTGATGAACTGATCATATCAGTTTTGATGTTACTACGACACAATACAACATCAAACCTCATTAGTTCTTGTCATGACATTTGATCAAAAGACTTGCAAGAAACAATGAGGTTTGATATTTATGTAGAAGCTAATACAGTCAAACGTTATTGTAAGCAAAGACTTAAATTTTATGTTTTCATCAAACAAAAACATTGTATGATTTCAGAAGTCTTGGAATATGACATACAAATCGTACAGGTTACTTTTTAGACACTTACTCTGAAGCCATTGTATCATCAAGATCACTATCATTAGTTTTATGATCCATAGAAGAAAAAAAGGTCATAGAGGTTTGGGTAAACATGAAAGTGAGACTGCTTAAAGACTGCTTTAAAATAAACTGGCTGACATCCTTATCAAGGCTCTCCAGTATTGAAGTAATTTCTTCCGACTCAGGTCTTTCCAACTCCAGTCAACAGGTTTTGCCAGTGGGATGTGTGGAGTGTTTCCTGTAAAAGGTTCTTTCTGGGTAGGGGAGAGCAGAACAGAGGCAACAGCAGCAGTCTAATATTTAATAGACGTGTCAAATTTATCACTTCCACTTCTTTATTTTCTACATACCACTGCCTTTCATACTCCTTTTCTGGTCCTACATCTACATGTGCTGTGCAGTGTAGTGATTTATGTTGTGTGAGGGTACCTGCTTGTGTACAGTGTGAGTGTGCAAAGAGTATGAGTTGTTGTGTCTGTTGAGTCTCACCTACAACCTGCCATTTATATGCAAATTGTGAAAGGACGTTAACCATCTGAGTGAGTTGTGTTGGATAATCCTCATCTCCCTGTTTCAGGAACTTTATTCCATTAGGTGTTGAGTGTAACATTATGCCAAACTGACACATAAAATCTCCACCCAATACATTTACAGGACAATTTTGTGACATAATGAATGAATGTTTGGTGGTCTTTTTACCCAAAGTACATTTGGGAGGAACAGAGCAGCTTTCCAAAATAGGTTTTCCACTAGCACCTACTGTGAGACAAGACTTACCACTCATTTTATGAGGGTATGGTAGTAAGTTTTCAGTACAGAGCTTGTACCTCCAGAATCAACCAGAAATGTCACTTCATGTTTATCAGTAAAAAGACAAAGTTCTGGGAATATCTTATATTTGTCAGAATCACAGTACATGGAAAAATTTAGCAATATTTACTTCGGTTCTATCTTCCTATGTGTAGATATGTGGGTTGGAGTTACCTGGTCTGGCATCTGTTCCTTTATAGGTGTCACCTGACCTGGCATGTGTTCCACCCCCTCTCCAAGTCAGTCAGCTTTTTGTTTATTCACGTCTCTTGCCCAATGCCCTTTCTCTCCATATTGGAAACAGACTTCCGGGTCTCTGTGGTAATGCCTTATTCCCCTGCCACGGCCCCTTCCTCGTCCTCTGCCATGAGTGGTCTGGTTGGCCATAGCACTGAACATGGTGTAGAGTGTGAGATCAGCTTTTTGTTGCCGTTTCTGTTTTCTTTGTTCTTCATTCTGCCTCTGTGTTTCTTTTGTGTGCTCTGCGTTCTGCAGAATGTGTCATGATCCGTATTCCTGGTTTCCTGTTTTGGTTTTATTTTGAAGGATCATGACAGGAACTAGTCTTTGTGGTTTTCTGTTCCCTTAACTCTGACCCAATTAGTTGATTGTTTTCACCTGTCCCTCGTGTTGGTTCTAATCAAACATCTACACAGAGACTTTCTTTTCTTTGTTCTAGGTTGAGCTCGTGACTTTTAGGAGATGCACACTCGGTGCTATCCCCGGCTGCAGCCCCGAGTCTCACCCAGGACACTTTAATTTAAAGAGTGATGTGGTTACATCATTTCCAGGCACTGTCTCACTTTACACAATAGGGGAGAGTTGAAACATAGGTTAACTTCAAAGTTCATACAGAGTTCACATCCATATCTTTACATGTCTTGGTGATTTGCACAGAAAAACAGAGAACATCCTTGACTGTGATATGCCTGGTTGCACCCTTTACATAAATCTGTCTGCAAAATGACAATTCTCATAACACAGTTAGCAATTTACAATGCCCTTATTCTAACATTTCCCTCCTGTTTGTCATTTTCACCATAGTATCAGAGTTTTCCATCTTCCTTTTGGGATTTTCTGGAAACCCGTCATTATGACTAAACAAGATTTGGAGAAGCAAGGCTCTGTGAGGGGTTGGGCGAAAACCTTCTGTAAAGGAAAAATTCCCAACCGGCCCCCAGGCTCCTGGGCGACCACCTCTGGTCCTCTGTCAGAGCACAATCAGTTACACATAATCAGCATTTACACAAACTTGCATAACAGACAATACTTAGTGTCCCTAGACACAGAATCAGCCGATGGAGAGCCATAGCTGGGAGTAAGGATCAGATGGTCTCTTCAGCAGCCAAGGGTTTTGATACCGGCTGACTTCCACCTTACTCAGCTCCTAGCGGCTGTAGTATCTTGCAGTGGCTCTGATGAATCCACGTGGGTCTCTCCTGAATCTTTACTGCGGTGGGAGTGGTCAGGATCACTGTATAGGCCCCCTCCCACTTGGGAGTGGACCAGGTCTTCCTCTTGATGACCTTTATCAGGACTTGGTCACCAGGCTTGACTCTCTGCACCTGTGGAGACAAAACATCTCTTGGCAGATTATTTGCAATCATGACTTCTCTGGTTTGCAACATCTTGCTCATCCATTCAGCTAGAGTAGTTTCTCCTTGAGGTTTTTCACACACATTTTCACAAATGGGAAGTGTAAAAGATCTTCCATAAAGGATTTCAAACGGGGTCAGGCCTCTGTCTGTTGGCGTGACCCTCATATACATTTTCACCAGGGGGAGACATTCCACCCATGTCCTTCCCGTTTGCTCCATAGTTTTCCTCAATCTCTTCTTTATAGTGCCATTAGTTCTTTCTACCAGGCCTGCACTTTGGGGATGGTATGAACAGTGGTTTTTCAATTCAAACCTCAGATGTTTAGACATCTGCGTAACTACTTCATTTACAAAATGTGGACCATTATCACTGTAGACTCGCTGTGGGATTCCATGATCTGGGATTATACTTTTACACAGTGCTTTGGCCACTGTTAGTGCATCAGCACTTTTGCTGGGCACAATCTCAACCCACTTAGAGTATGCATCTATCAAAACAAGACAATACTTGTATGTCTGACATTGTGACAACTCTATGAAATCCATGTGAATAACTTGGAATGGATAGTCCGGATTGGGGAATCTCCCTCTCTTTGGTCTGAGATTTCCCTGTGGGTTATGCTTACAGCAAGTCAAACAGGATTTACAAAAATTTTTTGAGTAGTTATTAAAACCTGGTGCATGAAAATACTTTTCCACTGCATATACCATCCCTCCAGTTGACACATGGCAAGGCCCATGCGTCAAAATAGCTGCCGTATGATAAAGACTTCTAGGTAGGCAAAGTTTGTCTTTAATTTTAAAAAGGTCTTGCTCAATTATGGCTCCTTCTTTGAGCCAAAGTTGCTGTTCAGCCGGTGGAGCTCTTTTCTGCATGTCTGAAAGTACTTCATGGTCTATAGGCTGTTTCACTTCTTCCATGAGGTACAGGTTACATTTTCCAAACTGTCCCTGCGCCGCTGCTTTTGCTATAGCATCCGCTCTATTGTTTCCTTTAGATACTGGATTTATATTCCTCGTATGTGCGGCACATTTACAGACAGCAAGTCGTTTTGGTAATATGACAGCTTGTAATAACTCTTTTAAGAGTGGGGCATGTCTAACTGACTGGCCTCCAGCTGTCTTCATTCCTCTGCGAGCCCATTGTGCAGCAAAGAAATGAAGAGTTGAAAAAGCATACTGGCTGTCTGTGTAAATTGTAACACTCTTCCCCTCTGCTAGCCTACATGCTTGCGTTAAGGCTATTATTTCTGCAACCTGTGCTGAGAAATGTGAAGGAAGTTGCCCTGCCGCACAGACATCCTGTAGTGACACTACTGCGAACCCACACATATTTTCTCCTTTGTCATTTTTAAAACAAGAACCATCTACAAACCACACGTCCCCTTCAGCTAAGGCTACATCCTTCAAATCACTACGGGGTTTACACGTCTCCTCAGTGTTTGTAATACAACAGTGTGGTGTGCCTTCCTCAGCTGTGGGTAATAATGTAGATGGATTGAGTGTAGAGCATCTTTTTATAGTCAAATGTGGCTGGGACATTAGGTGCGCCATGACTGACAGATGTCTGGCTGGTGACAAAAATGACATTTTAGTTTCTGTCAGAAGTAAGTCAACTGAGTGTGGGACTAGCAGTGTAAGTGGATGGAAAAGTACTACTTCTGCCGAGGCTTGCACTGCCATTGCAGCGGCACACACAGCTCTGACACAGGCATGCAAAGCACAAGCCACAGGATCCAGCCTCTTAGAATAATAGGCTACTGGCTTCTGCTTTCCTCCTGACAACTGAGTTAGCACCGAGGTCATGAACTTCCCTTTACAATCTACAGTTTGAACAAAGGGTTTACTATAATCTGGAAGACTCAAGACAGGTGTGGTCACTAACTGCTCTTTTAACTCACAGAAAGCCTGTTCTCCTTCCGAAGTCCATTGTATTTCCTGCTTCATGGCCATCGGTGTTTCATAAATCAAGTCTAACAGCGGTTGTGTTACTTGAGCGTAATCTGGAATCCACTGTCGACAGTAGTTACACAAACCCAAAAATTGCATCATTTGTTGCTTGGTGACAGGTTTACAGGCCTGCTGAATAGCTGTTTTCCTAGACTCAGTTAAGGCTCTGCCTTCAGGTGTCAGTTTATGCCCCAGAAACACAACCTCAGCAGCAGCCCACTGTAGCTTTTTTGGAGATGCCTTGTTGCCTGTTCTTTCCAAATGTTTGAACAGTGCTATCGCCGTGTCTTTGTTGTGCTGCTGAGTGTCTGATGTAATTAAGATATCGTCCACATACGTCCAAAATTTGGCTATGCGAGGGCACATGGAATGTAGATAAGCAATTTTCCAATTCTGATACAAATATAGTAGGGCTATCAACATAACCCTATGGCAACCTGGTGTAGGTGAGTTTCTTTCCCTCAAAGGTGAACCCAAACCATCCCTGTGAGTCTGGATGTACTGGGATAGAGAAAAAAGCATTACTGAGATCCACAACCGTGAACCACTTCATCTCAGGTTTTATATGGTTCAGCAGAGTGTGAGGATCTGGGACACACGGGGCCCTACTTTCAACTGCTTTATTTACTTCCCTTAAGTCTTGGATCATCCTCCAACTCCTCCCATCAGCTTTTTTCACTGGAAATATAGGGGTGTTTCACTGAGCCTCTGGTGCCCTCACCAGGATCCCTGCATCAAGCATCTCTTGTACCACAGGCCTGATTCCCTGAAGGGCGTCTGGTTTAAGGGGATACTGCTTTATCCTAGGTCTATAATCGGATTTGGCCTTAATAATAACTTCTGGAGCTGTGGTCATTAGGCCTACATCAGTTTTGCTTCGAGACCAGAAACTGTCAGGCACCGCAGCCAAACACGGATCTAACTCCTCCAGAAGTAACACTCATTCTCGGTCATCCTCCCCCATGTGAGCACGGGGAGTGGCCGTTACAACCCAATTTAAGTTTTTGTAAAAACAGCTTCCCACACTATTACTAAACCAGCCTCCTTCTTCTTCATGCCAATCACAAATACTCTCAGCTTTATTCAAAAACTGCTTTAACTCCTCCCAATACATGTCATTCGTCTTAGACACTGACAAATGAGGATTAGGTGACCATCCCTTCAAGAGGCGCTTAGCTTCTGGAGGAAGACTAACAGAGCAGACTGCCTTTCCTTTCCTATCAGTATAAAGGGTCTTAAGCGTTATCCTCTGTGGCCCTAACTTCTCAAACATCCGTACATAATCAAAATCTGGACCTGGGGTATGTTTATAATAGAGGGTGACATGCATCTGCTCTGGGGAGAGGCTTTCTGAGTGTGGTGGTTGAGGATCAGGCAGCAGGCGCAGGAGCTGCTCTCCTGTACGTCCAGGGTCAGGCATGGGCAGATCTAGGGACCACCAGTAATATGGTGCCCCTTGTTTCAGCACTACATAAGAGGGGATCTCCTCCCCCGGGCCTATGGCTGCCATCCCGTTGGTAGTAGGTACTAGGGATATTTTTAATTTGCTCAACAAATCTCTGCCCAATAAATTCACAGGACAGTTAGGACACAAAACTGCCATTACCTTTTCCTGAAAGCCAGATGCCTCATCCTCAATCACAAAACTTTGGGAGAAACTGCAAGGGGTGACCTGTCCATTTGCTGACTCTACAAAAATATTTTTATCACCTTTTGTCACTCCAGGAATTTTATCCCTCAAGACTGTTCTGTCTGCTCCTGTGTCACACAAAAACTCTATTTTCACTCCATTAATTTTTAGCATTCTAATGGGCATTACCTTATTCCCTTCTGCATTATAATAAGTTTCTACTATTTCTTCAAGGTCCAACATTTCGTCTACAGTGGGGCCTAGTCATGCTTGGGAGTTAAAGGGTCCCGGTCTCCTATACTCTTCTGATCGTCTGCCTTCATCTCTCCCTGAGCTCTGGTTCTGCTCATCACAATCACGGGCAAAGTGTCCTGGTCTACCGCAATTATAGCATACATCATCCTTCCATTTCCTATTTCCAGAACCTCTTCCTGAGCTCCCTCTACCTCTGCCTCTTCCTCTGAATCCTCTCCTGTTGTACTGTGAAGGACCTCCTCTCCCCCTGTCACCCATGACATCCAGTAGTGCAAACACTGCAGCTTTTGATTGTTGTTCTGATTTATGTTTCTGTAAGTCTTGGGCATGCTGTGCATAATTCATTATTTGAGTCACTCCATCTGTGGGTGTATTAATATTTAGCTTTCGGATGTGGTGGGTGATGGACGGAAGAAACCCACTCAGCAAAGCCTGTTTCAGTTGTTGCTGATAGGGGGAAGCGACAGTGTCAGAGGGGTCCAAACCACTGTTTGCCTTGAACACTTCCTCTAGCCGTCCTCTATAATCCTGCACATCCTTACCTTCTTTCTGTTTACATTGGGCAATAGCTTGGTAATCAGGAGGTTTAACAAATGCATTTTTTACTCTATCTGTCAACAATGTAACTTGGTTGTCTAAGGCTGGGTCTCCAGGGGGCAAAACCTCCCCCGCTGGAGTCCGCCCTGTATATCCTCCCCTCACTCCTCCATATCTGTGTCCTAAAGCTTTCCTGCACACTGAGTCAATTTCCTGCCCGTCCAAATTGTAAGTTTGTCTAAGTTGTTGCAGATTTACAATCCATTGACGAACATTAGCGAGGGGGTCCCCTAGCCCTTTTACTGCATCCTCCAGCTCCTTACAAGACCACGGTCTCCTTACCAGGAGAAGGGGCCTGTTATCATTCCCTACTCCAAAATGAGGGTTAGGCACCTCTATGGCTGGAAAGATGCTGGCTGGGTCAGTCAATGGTGGCCAGGGCGGCGGATCAGGACGGGGCCCCATCCTTGACCCATCGCTCTGGAGGTCCCTAAACGGGCTTAATTTTGACATGGCCTCTGCCAGTCCTTGGACCTCATCAATTAAAGGACCATACAGATTTCCTGATCTAGTGTGGCTAGGACTGATTAGAACAGGTCCAGCCGTAGGAGGCAGGGCCGCAGCTGTCCTCGCTGCCCCCATCACAGGTGCGGCAGCCGCAGCAGCTGCTTCTTCTTGTTGAATTAATGCTTGTGGGCGCCCTACAAAATCAGCTGGGTCCTCTTGGAGGGCTGCTATGAGGGACTTTTTATCTCTTCTCTTCTGCCTTCTCTTCTCAGCTTGCTCTTGCCATTTTACTGCCTCAATGAGCTGAAGTTTAAATTTATCAATCTTCTTAGGTTCTGCTATGGCCATTTCTGCTTTTAACTGAGTTACCAATTTATCGCATGCGCAGGTTTCCAATTTTCCAGGAAACTCATACTTTTTCTTCCATTCTCCTAAATATCTCGCTGATCCAGGAGAATAAGTGTTCATAAATTTAGGATCCCCCATTAATTGGGGTTTACTGTTTCCCTTTCCCATAGTTGCAACTTTGGCACAAGCAAACGATCAGTCACAACAGCGCGGGGATCGTCCACTGTATCAAGCTTCTACAGGTACTAATTACCTGCGGATACAGCCGTCCACCACACTCAACTTCTCAATTTTTACTTGTGCCCAACAAAATACACAGTTTTAATAGGTAGTGACACTGCTCTATTCAGCCGACAATAGTCCGTCAACCACCATCGGTCACACGTTCTCATTCACTCACACGTGTTTCAGTATCCCTGATACTTTCTTTTCGTCCCTGACGAATAGCGCTTTTACTTTTCAAGTGTCCCTGACACTGCTATGTCCCTGACATAGAAGTCAACGCAGCTCACCTATTTCTGCAGAAACGTCTCTTGTCCAGCTTCCGTCAAGCAGCAGAAGTGAAGAGGATCTTTTCAGGCGAGTAGACACCGACCTCCCGTCGAATTCACGAGGGTGGATTTTTCCCGACCCCCTATGGGACCGACTGTGCACAGTTTTCCAGCGTCCTCGTCCTCCTCTTCACCGTTGATGCTGTATTGGAAACCGGGCGGAAACACCAATAAATGTTGGTTCTAATCAAACATCTACACAGAGACTTTCTTTTCTTTGTTCTAGGTTGAGCTCGTGACTTTTAGGAGATGCACACTCGGTGCTATCCCCGGCTGCAGCCCCGAGTCTCACCCAGGACACTTTAATTTAAAGAGTGATGTGGTTACATCATTTCCAGGCACTGTCTCACTTTACACAATAGGGGAGAGTTGAAACATAGGTTAACTTCAAAGTTCATACAGAGTTCACATCCATATCTTTACATGTCTTGGTGATTTGCACAGAAAAACAGAGAACATCCTTGACTGTGATATGCCTGGTTGCACCCTTTACATAAATCTGTCTGCAAAATGACAATTCTCATAACACAGTTAGCAATTTACAATGCCCTTATTCTAACACCTCGTTTGTGTTCCTCCCTTTTTATACCTTGGTTCAGTCTTTGTTTGGTTGCCAGGTCATCTGCCCAAAATGCTGTTGTTCTGCCATTACTGCCCTACATGTGCTTGCTCTGCTTCACATGCGTTTGTTCTGCCAGATCTGCCGTCACTGCCTTTTGTCTTCTGGGTTTAAGTTAAGTAGTTCTGTTTTTGTTCTCGCCTTGTGTTTCATGTTCCCTGTTTGTTGTCCGTGTGAAGTCTGGTGTGTCCCCGAGGTATGTGTGTGACCCCAGACCCGTGAACCCCGTGTGAAGTCTGGTGTGTCCCCGAGGTATGTGTGTGACCCCAGACCGTTGTCCCTTGGTTGTTTGTGTGTAGTCTGGTGCGTCTCCCTGGATGTGTGTGTGTGTGACCCAGACTACCTCATGCCCCAATTCCCTGTATTCTTGTTCATGTCTCCCTGTGTGTCTGGAGCGTCTCCTTGAGTGTGTGTGACCCAGACCTCCCCGCGCTTATGTGCTTAGTTCGTCCTTTGTTCTCCTTTTTGTGTTAAATAAAGTCTTTTGTTAACCCTGAGTACCAGAGTGGGCATTTCCCTAGTCCGGCTTCTAACCCCCCTTCAGCATCCATGACAGAATGACCTGGCCAACACAGAAGAAGCAAACAGACTACGCCCATTTTTTCCACCTCCCTGGTACAAACCGCGCCCAGTAGTTTTTTGTGTTGCCTTGCCCACAGTGTTACCACAAACTACCCACGATTTTGTTTGTTATTTGCCACCATGTCCTCTCGACACCTCAGGCAAAACCAGAGAGAGGTTATTCAACAGCTTCGCTCTTGTCCCCCACTAGCCTCAGCCGTGGACTGTTTGAGAATGGGGGGCCTTTTCATCGAGCCCGCACCGTTCCCCCAAGACACCACCCCTGTTCAGCCTCTGACCCATGAGTATGTCCACCCCTTAACTTTTCTCAGCAATCAGGCCAAGGAACATGACCTATGGTACCCCCAGGGGTCCTTTTTGGATGACCCACTGGATAGCGAATACTCGTCCGACGACTCCCTGGATGACCCCGCCACATACGTTCCCATAGTGCACTTTGGAGGGCACTATTTCGATGATCCTGGTACTTGGGGTCCACCAGCATCACAGTCCACATCACGCCCCAGGTGCCGGAGACGCCGCCGTTATAAGCAGCAACCCTCGGTGCATCCTGCCAAGCACCAGCCACAGTCTTCAGTGCCTACGACCTCGCTTGTTTCCCGGAACACCGTTGTGTCCGAGCCTGCCTCCAGCGGTTCGAATTGGGAGACCCTCGATGAGGAGTCCTTCGATGAGGACGACCCTGTTTGGAGCCCCCATCGAGACCCCTTCCTGGGAACCCGCCTGGCAATCAGGCGTGGGATCCTACCTCGAAGGAGTATGACTCGTCCACGGCATCCAGTCCCACAGCATCCAGTCTGTCCCTTGCCACAGTCTCCCTTGCCACAGTCTCCCTCGCCACAACATCCACTTGGCCTGCCTCCTCGACGACAGCGACGGAGTCGCCATCGTCGGAAAAGACCAGCTCGAGAGTCTCAGCGTCCCGACGAACTCACCACCGCCGAGATTCCTCTCACACCTCCACAGCTACAAGAGCAGGGACATTCTCCAGCACCGCATTCTCCAGCACCGCCGCAGCTACTGGAACCTTTAGTGCATCCAGTGCCGCCTCGCCGGTCACCGCCTCCAGTGCCGCCTCGCCAGTCACTGCCTTCAGTGCATCCAGGGCCGTCTCACCAGTCATCGCCTCTGGAACCCCTACAGCTACCTCAGCACCAGCAACATCCGCAAGTTCCCGAGCTGTCCAAGCTATCGGAATGGCCAGATCCACCAGAAGATCCAAACCTACAGCTACCAAAGAGTTCACAGCCCGCACAGCCGTCAGAACCTCTGCAGTCCCTATGGCATCCCAACCTTCCAGAGTTTCCTGGATTGTCCAAGTTTCTCTGGCCTCCAGGACCATCTGAATTCTCGCAGCCGCCTCAGCTCCCCGAACTCCCAGAATTCGCAGGTTTGTCTGAGTCACTCCAGTCGCCACTGCAGTCGACCGTGCCAAGAGAAGTTCCCGGTCCACCACCACAGGAATTGGAATCACAGTCACCTCAGCTACCAGTGTATTCACGGATACCACATCAGTCCGAGCTTCCGCAACTGCGGTCACAGCCGTCTCACCTGCCAGAACTTCCCCTGCAGCAGCCAGTTCCTCCACAGCTTCTTAAGCCATCTCTGCAGTCACCAGAGCTTTCACAGCCTTCTCAGCTGCCAGAGCTTCCTCTGCAGCCAGATCCTCCAGAGTACCCACCGTCGTCTCAGCTGCCAGAACTACTGGACTGGCCCGAATCGCCACAGTCTCCTCACCTTCCAGATCCGCCTCTGCTTCAGCTTCCAGATCCGCCTCCGCTTCGGCTTCCAGATCCGCCTCCACTTCTGCTTCCAGATCTACCTCACCTTCAGCTTCAGCTTCCAGATTTGCCTCATCTTCAGCCTCCAGATTTGCCTCATCTTCGACTCCCGAGGCTGCTTCATCTTCAGCTCCCAGACCTGCCTCGGCTTCAACTCCCGAGTCTTCTTCAGCTTCCAGATCTGCCTCAGTTTCAGCTTCCAGACCCACCTCGGCTCCCGCTCCCAGATTCGCCTCGGCTTCAACTTCCGAGTCTTCTTCAGGTTCCAGATTCGCCTCGGCTTCGGCTTCAGCTTCCAGATTCGCCTCGGCTTCGGCTTCAGCTCCCAGATCCGCCTCGGCTTCAACTCCCGAGTCTTCTTCAGCTTCCAGATCTGCTTCAGCCTCAGCTTCCAGATCCACCTCGGCTTCCGCTCCCAGATTCGCCCCGGCTTCAGCTTCCAGATCCGCCTCGGCTTCAGCTTCCTGGTCCGCCTCGGCCTGTGCTTCCTGAACCGCAGCAGCAGCTACCTGTGCTTCCTGAGCCGCAGCAGCAGCTACCTGTGCTTCCTGAGTCGCAGTCTCCGCAGTCTCCACGCCATCCATCCGGACGATTCCGGACCTTTGCCCGCCGGAGAGGCCGCCCGCCAGTGCGGTCCCGGACCCACGCCCGCCTGAGGGGTCGTCCGCCCGAACGGCCCCAAGTCTACGCCTGTTGGAGAGGCCGCCCGCCAGAGCGGTCCCGGACCCACGCCCGCCGGAGAGGCCATCCGCCTAAATGGTCCAGGACCTTCGCCCGCCGGAGAGGCCGCCCGCCAGAATGGTTTTTGGACCCTTGTTTTTATTGGAGAGCCGAGTGGCTCCAGACTTTGGTTTTGTGGTTCCCAGGACATAAATAGACTCGTGAGTCAGGACAACTCGTCCTGAATTTTGCTTTGCCCGCCCACTCGCCCTCTTGCGCCCTCCTCCTGAGGTCCCCCGCCCACCCTGTTGGTGATTTTGGACGGGTTTTGAAGGCCGTCAGGAGCCGGCCTTTTTAGGGGGGGGTAGTATCATGATTCGTATTCCTGGTTTCCTGTTTTGGTTTTATTTTGAAAGATCATGACAGGAACTAGTCTTTGTGGTTTTCTGTTCCCTTAACTCTGACCCAATTAGTTGATTGTTTTCACCTGTCCCTCGTTTGTGTTCCTCCCTTTTTATACCTTGGTTCAGTCTTTGTTTGGTTGCCAGGTCATCTGCCCAAAATGCTGTTGTTCTGCCATTACTGCCCTACATGTGCTTGCTCTGCTTCACATGCGTTTGTTCTGCCAGATCTGCCGTCACTGCCTTTTGTCTCCTGGGTTTAAGTTAAGTAGTTCTGTTTTTGTTCTCGCCTTGTGTTTCATGTTCCCTGTTTGTTGTCCGTGTGAAGTCTGGTGTGTCCCCGAGGTATGTGTGTGACCCCAGACCCGTGAACCCCGTGTGAAGTCTGGTGTGTCCCCGAGGTATGTGTGTGACCCCAGACCCGTGAACCCCGTGTGAATTCTGGTGTGTCCCCGAGGTATGTGTGTGACCCCAGACCGTTGTCCCTTGGTTGTTTGTGTGTAGTCTGGTGCGTCTCCCTGGATGTGTGTGTGTGTGACCCAGACTACCTCATGCCCCAATTCTCTGTATTCTTGTTCATGTCTCCCTGTGTGTCTGGAGCGTCTCCTTGAGTGTGTGTGACCCAGACCTCCCCGCGCTTATGTGCTTAGTTCGTCCTTTGTTCTCCTTTTTGTGTTAAATAAAGTCTTTTGTTAACCCTGAGTACCAGAGTGGGCGTTTCCCTGGTCCGGCTTCTAACCCCCCTTCAGCATCCATGACAGAATGTCCCTAAGTGTGCAGGTTTTCCAAGTCAAACAGGTCTGTTTCACTGCTTCAGTGACCTCAGGTTTCTTCCTGTTAAAAAGGCATCATTCAGGTGGACTTCATAGGTACTCATTGGGTTGCCGTCCAGCCCATCTTCAGGTGGGACATGACCACTATGGATGTCATAAGCTTCAGTAAGTCGGGAAAGAAAAGCTCCCACAGATGCCTCCGACTTCTGATGCATCCTGCTGATCATACCTATATCTTGTTTGAGTGGGAATGTGGCCTGCACCCCCTGTACCAATTGAATGATGGCATCTCTGTCTCATTGTCCATGTGTCCCCAGTCTTGTTGTTTCAAGTGAAGAATGAGGTTTGTGTTGGTGAAAAGGTATCTGATTTTGTAATACTCACATCCCAGTTGTCGTTTCAACCGACGTTCCACTTTCTGAAATGTTGGTTTGTAGTCCTGCACTATGTTCAGAAAGTCCTCTCCCCATTTGTTGGCATTCTTTTTGGCGTGGGTAATCTTGTCCATGGCTTCCATCATGTCTGTGTCTGTCCAGGGACGGAATACAAGCTGGGGACCATTGGCCCCTGCAACTTCTATCATGGGATATGTTAAAATATGCATACCATCTTTTGTTTCCTCTTCTTCACCAGACGAGTGGCTCTGCCCTTTGGATCTGGTCTGCATAGTGTGTCCCTTCACACAGAGTCAGTCTCTGGTGGAGGTGTTTCTGATGTGTTTTTTCCTGGTGCGTCAAACTCCAGCTGGGGGAACACTGGCTGGAGACTCTCTTCCTGTGTATTGTCTTTGTAGTGAAGTCTGATATGGAGGAGGTGGAGGAGCAGAGTCCAGGTCTGGATCCACCTCATGTAACTCAGACAGAACAGGATACAGAGATTTAGTGTCAGAACAATCTTTTTGTCTATATACTATATGTTCTGGTTCTGTTTGTTTCTGTTTAGACTTTTTGTCTCCATCTACATACTGCCTTCTCATCATCTTACTCTCCCTCATGACATTCTTCTTTCCACATGCAATACACTTTCCAGTCAGCTTGGAACACCTTGTGCTTGCTTCTTTGTCTTTTGGAAAAAGACCTGTGTTGTTGTGCACGCTTTCTTTCCTTCTTTTCAAGATCTTTTAATTGCACTAATTGTCTACTACTCAGACTCCCTTCCACAGGAAACTCTCACCATATAGTTAGTTGTTTCCAACTTCCATTGTACTTTTTTCTCATTTCTTCACACAATGGTGACAATGAAGTTGGTACACTGGAAACTGGCCAGACATTAGCTTCTTTTTTAGTACCCAGTACTAATCCCATTTCTCTAGTAGCCGTTCTCTCGTCTTATCTTTCCTGGTGCAACCCAGACTCTTTCACTGTGCTGCATACAACAGTTAATCAATAACGCAACGGTCTGTACTAAGATGACGTCTCGTCAACTACCATGTAGTGAGTTAGCATTTTCTCTTACTGTAACGCTACGGGTCTGCCTGTGTCTCTGCTGCTTCACCGTTGGTCTGTACTTGGTTGGATCAGTGGCCGGGCTCCTTACGATGAAAGCTTCTCAACCTCCGGGGAGGAATCGCTATATAGTGTTACTGTTACTTTCCGTCCTTCAGAGTCCAGACTGCGCATCCATCCCACTTCTGACACCAAATCTGTCGTGGCAAAAAGTACTAGGAGGCAAATCTCAGGTTATAGGATGGCAAGGTTAATAGGCAAAAGCAGCAGAGTCAAACCGATCTGCAGAACGGGTCAATACCGATTTGCCCCGAACACAGAAAATGATCAACTTTTATATCCGCTCAGCAGCATTAATTTACACATCAGAATCACTCACATGGTCACCTGGCATGGCGGCATACATAATATAATTAGCGTGTCTATGACTTTTTGTCTGCTTCCTAATGAATACAAACCAGTGTCAAAAGTCTTTGTTGAATTCACACAGGTCACACAGGGAGGTAGCATTCACACAGAGAGTTGACAGACATGATGTCTGTCAACTCTCCCTCACATGTGACAGTCCTACAGCTCATCTCCAGCTGACAACCTCACATCAACCAACTCCATGAGATGACCCTGCAGCGGCCAGACGGAGAGCGAGGAAAGGCGACAAACGGACTCCAGGCCTGCAGCCAAGGTCTTCGGGGAATGCCTACTCTCTCCTAGAAACCCGACGGCAGACTGCAGTTGGACCAGCCCAGAGCGGAACAGACCAAGCCTCAGTAAACCCGAGGACAAGCAAGTAAACTGTGGCTGTGCTGGTTGTCTCACACTAATCAATTTGGCTCTATAATTACTTCTCGGTTCTTCCAAACTGTGTTTAGACCTCAGACTCAAACACAGAACATAAATTAATTTCAAGATTTCTTTTCCACCACTGCAAACAACCTGCTGTTAGACTGTTACGTTTTATTCTTTAATTCAGCTAATTTCTCAGATCAATTCTCCCTCCATTTTCCCCTATGTAAATAGCATGTATATATTGTAAATAACTAAATAAATCATTAAAAGAACTGACTGGTGTCAATAATGATATTTCACACAGTAAATATGTCACTGAATCAGGAGAACTCTCCCTCAGATTGTAGACTGATATCTTGTATTACTCATTAATTGATTGGTTGATCTGCCGATAAAGGATCTGGTGCCCTAAATTAAGATGATTTATCCATCCATCCATCTTCTTCTGCTTATCCACGGCCAGGTCGCCGGGGCAGTAGCCTAAGCAGGGATGCCCAGACTTCCTTTTCCCTGGACACGTCCTCCAGCTCATCCAGGGAGGACACCGAGGCGTTCCCAGGCCAGCCGAGTGACATAGTCCCTCCAGTGTGTCCTGGGTCTTCCCCGGGGTCTTCTCCCGGTGGGACATGCCCAGAACACCTCCCCAGGGAGGCACCCAGGAGGCATCCGGTATAGATGCCCGAGCCACCTCAGCTGGCTCCTCTCTTTAAAAGACAACTGACTGGTATCAATAATGTTATTTCAGAGAGTAAATACATGAATTGGGAGAATGTGTCCCTCAGACTGTAGACTGATATCTTGTATTACTCATTAATTGGTTGGTTGATCTGCCGATAAAGGATCTGGTGCCCCAAATTATTAAGATGGTTTATGATATTAATAATTCATAAACCAGACATAATTAACCTTCATGTTCAATACATATAGCTATATATTTAAAAATCACTACACCCCACTGACCTCTCGTCCTGGCTCCCCCTTGCCGTAGCATTTGTGTTGTATCTCGTCAATCTCTAGTTGTGATAGCAGTTGCCGTTTGCAGATGTTGGAGCACAACGAACTACTAGTTGTTTCAGCAGTAGTCTAAATGGTGGGTTTTGAAGTTTCCATAGGTCCCACATCCTCTTCATGTAACCCCTCTTCCTGGGGTTACTCAAGTAGTAGCATTCCAACAGTTCTCTATTCTCCGCCCTCGACCATGAGTATCGTGTTCCAGTAGCCCAATTCTCATGAGGTTGCCCTGGTTCCCTAGCACCTGATGCGGACCTTGTTGACCCGGGTGATGTCCAAGCTGGTATGACTCCTGTGTTTCTATTGCTCATTAGGCCAGTAGCGTTAAGGACCTTGCCTAAGGGCCCACACTGGTGATGCCCTGGTCGGGACTCAAACACCCAACCCTTTGATCTCTAAAACCGAAGTCAGTGGGCTTAACCACTGTGTGTGTGTGTGTGTGTGTGTGTGTGTGTGTGTGTGTGTGTTTCATCCCTTTCCTTTCTCTCTTGCCTAAACACACACATTCCCAGTGAATTGTGTTTCGCTAGTGGGAGGATGGAGAGTGATAAATCCTGGGAATTGAGCTACTGCTTAGAGAGAGAGTGGTGCTGAACACAGTCAGAGAAGAGACAATAAATTGGTCTGGAGTGGGATTGTACTGGACACTTCCAACCCTCTAAAGATGACAGAGGGTGGAAATGTGTGTATGTGTATGTGTGTGAGAGAGTGAGAAACCTTTGCAAAAGACCATGGGCCTCCAAACATGTCCGTATACCCAACTCATATTTTCTTTTCCTCCTGTCCTTCTATATCCTCCATCAGTATCAGGTGAGCCAAGTGGGGTAGCAGTCTGAGCAGAGACCTCTCTCTTCCTCTGTCTCACACCCAACCCATGGGTGTTGACTGGGATGCAAGCCTAGCAGATACACATTTGCCAAAGATCCAGGCCATAGCCAAGCCAACACGCCATAACAGTGTGTGTGTCGCTGTATGTGTGCATGTATTTGTGCCAAGCTACTTAGAGTGATGGAATGTAAGATAGGACTATTCTAAGCAGAGCCAGGACAAACCAGCAAAGTCCAGATCGTGGCACAGAGGAAAAGCTGGTGCAGTGATAACACAGAGTGATCTGGTTGTAATGTTTTTAGCAACCCCAGAGGACAGCTACATTTACCCGTTCTCCTTATTTAGATCTCATTATTCATGGTGGTACAATAAAATCACATTCAATATCATTGATTTTACTATAATTACATCTGTAGATTGACACTTCACATCCAGTCAGTCAGTGGCCTGTAACTCACAAAAGCTTCTTGTGGTCACCTAAATAAAGGCTGTGTTTGTGCCAAAGTATTTGGAGAGATTTATTTGGACTCTGGTTTGTTTATTTGAATTCTCAGAAACATTTTTATAGAAAATGTTCTGTCTCATTTTGTTTACTTGGGAAAGAACATTGCCATTGAAACACGGGTGGCACTAATAACAGTGAGAGAAGTAACATGTAGGCACTGGATGTTTTCCGAAGTGTGTTCGATCAGGAGATGGTTAATATTTGTCAGTTTATTGTCTGTGCATGAAATATATGGGTATATACAGTTTATCAAATTTTCTGAAGGTCCTTTAGATATATTTTTTTGCTTTTTTTATCCTGTAAAGGCTTAGATGATTATACTGTAAATTACTGTTAACTATTAATATTAACCTTATATAATAATATTATTATTAATATACGCAAAAAAATAATAACTGTAATTGCACAGTGGTGCAACACTGTGATGCTTCTTATAATCCATAAATAAACTGTAGCTTTTTTAATTGCACAGGCACAGGACTGTGGGGGTGTTTGGGGTAAATCATGGGACCCACTGTTTACAAGCGGTGAGATGCCCGTGTCCGAATTTTACCTTTAAATTTGAACCCCTATACATTAGGCTACATCTACAAAGCGCATCACACATACCATCCCACACAACTCACTACATACACATTAGGGCTTATGGTGGTGGATACATGGCTTGAGGGAGGATGGCTGGAGTTGCTGTATGGTGACCTCAGCTGTTGCCCTCTCTGTGTATTCAAACACAAGGACTTTGGGGTTTGGGTGGTCCTGGGCATGCCCAGGGCTTAGCTTGGGCTGTTCGGTGCATCAGGGTGGGCCTTGCGACCTTCTGCTTCCACTGGGAAGCCTCCCTGGCTATCCCTTGGTGGTCTCCGTTGGGGTGTGTGCCTGGTTTCCCCCTGGAGCTTGCCCTGGGTTCCCAGCTACTCGGTGGGGTTACGGCTATTCTGGCTCTTTGGTGCGTCGACTGCTGATTGCTTAAGATGAGTGTAGCTGTGGTTTTTCCCTTGCTGTTGCCCCAGGTCCTGGATTCTTGCAGGAACAACACGTATTGTCATGAACACACTCAGGAAGACTGTCCTGTATTCTCCCACTGAGACACTGCAGTTCCTGGAAGAACTCTAGTTGGCATGCTTGCTGACTAGACTGTAATGATACAAATGGGTCAGGTGGGCTTGGTATAGCTGGTGAGTTGATTTTGCTTACTATCCTTTGCCTGTCGATGCATTGCACATTGGGTGTACAAACACACACGAAGCACAAAGGCATGCACTTGCAGGCACACATGCACACACACACACACACACACACACAGTTATTAAGCACACATATACAAATTTATGTGACAGGATTATGACAGTTATGTCTTTAGGAATCTGTATAACATATTTGTTATCCTTTTTGTATTGTTCAGTATTGTCCCCCCAGTGTTTCCCCTCTCCCCTATTCTCTATTCTGTCTTTCCTAGCCTGTGCATTTCGAAGAATATCTCAATAAATAAAAAAACATGCTATAGGTGTATGGTAATACATCAATATCAAAACTGGGGGGGGCACAAAAACACAGAGTGAAAAATATCGATCAGCTCGTTTTATGAGTTTGCAAGAGCAAATATCCCACAAATGTGAAGCTTGCGCACACAGAAAGAAAAGCTGCGTGTGTGTGTTTAACATAATATCACACATTTGACAGTTGTCCTCGCTCACCAAGTAGATTTCCTTTGACTCCTCTTTGTGCTCAACTGACATTTTTGTGTGCGACAAAACACGAGGGGTGATTTTGACAGTTTTTGGGTCTGCTCATGGATGTTTCTGTCAGTAAATGCTGTTGTGATTGACTGTACATTGAATGATTGATTGACAACTTATCCAGAAGTCCAAAATGGCAGACAAGGATGAACAAGTGTAGGTTTAATACGCTCTGTGCTTTATCTATATTATGGCAACATTAATTATTTATTAGTCAGACAGTTTTCTTCTAAAGGTGTGTATGACTAATAATAATAATAACCATAATACATTTTATTTTTACCACACTTTACATTTTGACACCAATAAATAATAAATAATTAATGTTACCATAAGATAAGGTGTGCCCAGTGTTGCTACACTCATATGGATGTGGTGAAAAAAATGCCTACAAATGCCTCTTTTTATAGTATAAACCCTAAATATGCCCCAAATATGCTCCCAAAACACTTTAATTTCATTTCAAACTCGCCCTTAGGTTTGTTCCTAAGGGCGATTGGGCGACGCACCACCAAAGGGTTAAAGAGAGGATTTAAAAAAAAAAAATTACATTAAGATTTTTAATCTCATTAACATTATCTGTCACTGTTGTAGGCAGTTAATCCTGCCTGTCTCTGAATATGGTCCAATCAGCATCAAGGCTTGCTCTGTGGAGTGCCGCTCCCGCCCCATTTGGGGTGATTTCAGTCTGGGTGAAAATCGCTCAGATAGTTCTCACAGACTGTCATATTAATTTTTTTTTTTAAACTTTAGACGCTGCAATGTATGTTGTATGGATTCCGAGAGGGTTTTCACTAATGTGCTTTCGTCATACATAACCTGGTGTTAAAATTTGCGGGAGTAGCAAGCTAGCAGGATTCATGGTCAACATGGCTAACATTACCTCTTCTCAGAGCAACACGATCGAATCGTTAAGAGAAATACCATTCAGTCGTCGTAGTAATCAGGATAAATTGGCAACTACCCCTGCTTTCTGTTTCATCCTGATGGAGGCACCGGCACGGACACCACATGGACAACGACAGGTCACACACCTGACAGTTTGCTTTTACATCTAAACGTGTCTCTGAGAGTGAACCAATAAATGGCAACCCACTGCTGATGATCACTGATATGTTCATTCATTGTAGAGCCGAATTATTATTCAAGACATTGACAATGAACTCCAGGATGTAGCTGTCCACAAAATACTGTAGATTATGTAGCTGATGGAGAAAATTTTGGGTTGATTTCATCTAGCTGTTACTCTGGTTGATTTCATATATGCAGGGATCAGAAAAAACAAATTGTTCAATGCAGTGTGACAATGTCTAGTTTGCTAGCTGTTCATTTACCCATTTAATGGGTCACCCTAGAAATCATGGCAACAGTTGCCCCCCCTGAGAGATTTGTCACGAGCCGCCACTGCTCAGCGTAACCCTCAGGGGGAACGCCGGAACGTTTTGTGGCATCTCCTCCTGATAATGTCTAAACAAACTTAAATTACTCCGTCGGTTTTGATCATACAGATAAAAGGAATATATCATTTGAATCTGTAAAGGGTCTATACACTCATAATAACAACAAAATGCTGTGCTTTTGTTAAATAAAGTAAGCCTGCAGGATGCGCTCTCTGTCTTCTCTGTTTCTGTCGTCTCTCTTCACAGACATGTAAATAAAACCTGAACCTGAATCTCAGCGAATACTTACCTCATAAAAATAAGAAATATATGGCTAGAAAGCTTGAAATGTTTTCTTTTAAATGAAACAATTCTAAATCGAAAACAAATCATCACTTTTTATTTAATCCGTACGAACATAAGGAGCGCTACACTGTAGTGTGTTCGATGGTCAAATGAGAGTGAAAACACATTTATGGAGGGATAAAACACAGTTTGAGTGTGATATTCTGATAAACATACACGCAGCTTTTCTTTGTGTTCACGCAAGTTTCACATTTGCAAGTGGCATATTTGCACTTGCGAGCTGTTAAAATGTGTAGGTCTATTTTTCACCCTGTGTTTTTGCACCCCCTAGTTTTTATATGGGTGTAATGCCATATAGGAGGAGTATATCAGGCTACTCCGTCTGGCACTACCACA